>NC_059096.1:3412994-3710494 GCF_020497125.1 Mauremys mutica
ATGGATGAACCCCTGGTGATAAAAATCCACCTGAAGCACAATCCTGGAAACTTCTCTGTATTTCAGCAAAGTTCAGGTAACTATTTCATCCAGGGAGGAAAAAATCCAGCCCTTTGGTGCTTCCTATTTTACCTTGGGTGAGAAATGCTGAAATACAGTAAGGAAAACTGTTTGAGGATATTTCTGTTTGGAATTTTAGCTCCTTGGATACATTTGAACAAGATTTAGATAAATATCTGAACCTCTAAACATTTGGAATTGGTATAATTAATATTTTATATTCCAGTAGTTCCCAAAAGCCCCATTAACATAGTATGAGACAGTCCCTGCACCCAAGAGCTTGCAATCTAAATAGACAAGACAAAGAAAGGAAAGATTTTATACCCATTTTACAGAGGGGAAAACTGAAGCATAAAGAGATTAAGTGACTTGCCCTAGATAACACAGGGAGTCAGTACTAGAGCTGGGAAGTGAACCCCTGTCTTTTGAGACCTAGTCTGCTGCCTTAGTCACAAGAACAGCCTTTCACCCTGGGAAAGAGCCTCTCAGTAGTGATTATGTCCTCCACAGAGTCAGAACAGTCAGTTCCATAGTTCCGAGCACAGTACCTCATGGTCTCTCTTCACTCTTCCATGATCTATCTATCTATCTATCTATCTATCTATCATCACCAAGATATCTGGTGTGCAAACAGAGACCCATCATCCAGGTGTATCCAGACATGTATACATGATAATTACATTTTCCACTCTAAACTTTTCCACACAAGATGTAAAAACTGAAGGTGTTTTATTCCATAGTTCATCCTCCACTTTGTGGGCTCTTCTCTTCCATTGTGGGTAGTATGCCAAACAACATGAAATTTGCAAGGGTGAAGAATGACATATATTCAGACACAGCATCCCTTGCATGGCATCTCCCTGACTGCAACGGTTCACACTTGGATGTGGCACTGAATGTCATGGACTCAGAGCTCAATTGTGCTTGCACTGTTGAGATTACCAGTGACACGGTCACCTTACCGGAAGGAAACTTTCTTTAGGGCAGAAAGGGATTGCAAGGATAACAATCTGTGGGCAAGTCTCCTGTGTTTCAAGAGATGTTATGCCTATCCCAGACCTGGCATTAAAATAAACCATTGAAGTAAAGGGAAAGACTCTCACTGACTTCAGTGGGTTTTGTTACAGGGCCATGAGTTTGCTCCACTAAGGAACATGAACCACTAATTGATGCAGCAGGTTTAAAACAAACAAAAGGAAGTATTTTTTCACACAACGCACAGTCAACCTGTGGAACTCCTTGCCAGAGGATGTTGTGAAGGCCAAGACTATAACCAGGTTCAAAAAAGAACTTGATAAGTTCATGGAGGATAGGTTCATCAGTGGCTATTAGCCAGGATGGTAGGGATGGTGTTCTTAGCCTCTGTTTGCCAGAAGCTGGGAATGGGCAACAGGGGATGGATTACTTGATGATTCCCTATTCTGTTCATTCTCTCTGGGGCAGCTGGCATTGGCCACTGTTGGAAGACAGGATACTGGGCTAGATGGACCTTTGATCTGACCCAGTCTGGCTGTTCTTATGCATATTGGAGGAGTCCTTCTGAAAGGCTTCCAAAGAGGTGACACTAAGTCTCATTAAGTTTTCCTGAAAGGCATCTCTGGAAGTTTGTGTAACTTTGATCAAGCTGGAGATGGGAGACGGAGCAAGGACTTCTGCAATCCTACAGCTACACAGGTATTGGGCATCATTCACTCAAGTTCCCCATGATTCTTTTAACAATCATGCATCTTCCACTTATGCACCTGGCCCCAAAAGCCAAGTATTATGACTGAGTGCTATGCTCTCAGTTTGGCACATCTGTTGGTGCTCATGGGGTGGATGTGGGTAAGTAGGACTCTATCTTGCATGGCAGCTCTTGGCTTTATATCACACCCCGCTGCAAGAATAAAAGCACTTCCCTCCTGCCTTTAAAGCAGCAGCTCCGCTTACTATTTGCTGCTATTAAAAATTACTTGGGGGAGTACGAGTCTGTTCCCAGGGCTGTTAGTTGGAGAAGGAAAATCTTGTGCCCTTAGATCACAGGTTCAAATCCAGACAAGGCTGGTAACAAGCAAGCAAAGGCCATCACCCAGCCCTGCCTTGCTTACTGACTCTGATTGCAAATGTACCTTCGGGAGTGGGTCCTATTAGCATAGTGGGCTCTGGTGTAAATCAGCTCTGAGAGGAGAATCAAGACCCTGGCCCCTCTTCACTCCCCTCCCTCCCTGTTTTCCTTGCAGCTGTCCCTCCCACAGAAGTTCATCCCTGTTGCATCAAAAGCCTTCTCTCCTGGCTGCCTCTAGCTGTCAGCTACCACCTCTTCCCCCCACCAATAGCCAATGCCTCTTCATTTCTCCTTCTCCCTGTTCTTTTGGGTACAGCTTGTGCAAAGGGCACCCTATAAAATGAAGCCATATTGGGTTAGTGTCTGGTTCAGTGGGCACATGTCCACTGAACCCCTTGTTCATGGAACATCTCCAGCCTTTTTCCAGCCCTACGGAGCCCACTCTTCACCCTCCACCCTGGTTCCCCTGGCCTATCTGAAGCCAAGCATCTTCACCCCCTGCCTCATCTTCCGGGCCTGCCACCGGATCACCTTGATGGCCTTCAGGCTGATGTGCATGAGCGTGTCGTACTTGAAGACCATCTTGTAGAAGGTGTCGGTCATCAGGGCTCCAGTGGGGTCGGCATGTTTCAAGGCCGTCATGGGTGTGTAGACGGCGTTGGTCTGGTGGCGGAAGGGCGGCTTGGCGGCGGTGATCACCCTCAGAGTGTGCTGCAAGGGAACCGAGACAGCCCCACATGAGCGCTGTGCTGCCCTTAGCTAAGCCGGGAGCAACGTAATACTGTACCAGGATCATGCTTTGCAGCTCCATCCCAGAGCTCCCTGTGAACATCAGCCTCACCATGCCCTGGGAGGTAGGTCAGCACCCGTAGCCCTGCAGTGGGCTGTGCTTTTAAGAGAGACGGTAGTGGTGCCCCCCTGGGACTCTGGTTGTGCCGCAGGTGGTGGGATCTCAGAGAGGACACAATAAAGGTCTCTGACTGAATCTCTTGCGTTCGTGAGTTGCCTCTATGTCCAATACCCAAACATGTCTAATATGTTACAATCCCCTTTGTGCTGCGGGGAAACTGAGGCTTGGGGAAGGGAAGTGACTCACCCCAGGTCACCAGAGGGTCAGTGTCAGAGCTGGGAACAGAACCCAGGAGTCCTAGCATTCACTCCTACACTTTAACCACTAGACAAGCAGCAGATGTTTACAGAATACCTGACTTGATGGAGCAGCGGTCTCATCTGACAGGGGGAACCCCCCCGTTTCCTATGCATCATCTCCCCACAGGGCGGGGGAGGAAGTGTTGTCTAAGGATTTGTGAATCATGGGGTAGGAGGCAGCACCATGAACCCAGTGAGCAAGAGAGTGGGCGAAGGGAGACATCCCAGGCAGGGTTCCTACCGGGGCAAAATCCTGGGTTCCACCACAAAACACAGCTCCTCAAACCCATGAATCTCATCTTGTGGAGACTAAATCCCTTCCCGCCCCCAGCTCCCTGGACCGCTGCTGTGCCTGGGGTGAGTCACACAGAACCCTTGAAATGTCAGGCTGGAAGGGGCCTCAAGAGGCCAGAACGTCCAGCCCTTGGTGCTGAGGCAGGACCAAGTAAATCTAGGCCCTCCCTGGCAGGTATTTTTCTAACTTGTTCTTAAAAACCTCCAGTGGCACAGATTCCACAACCTCCCTTGGAGGCCTATGCCAGAGCTTAACTACCCTGAGAGTTAGAAAGATTTTCCTAATATCTAACCTAAATCTGCCTTACTCCCATGGTGATGCCACAGAGGGCCGTGTGACCAAGTGCAGACCAGGGCCGGGAAGACCCACTGGACTTTGCACATTGGTAGCAGGGACTCAGAGACCCCCTTTGTGCCTTCCAAACAAACTGAGGCGGGCCCCGCTGGGATTAGTGGAGGAGGGGGACAGCCAGTCTAAACGGACTCCTGACGGCTTAGAGATGCTAAGAGGCTTTAGGGCAGGATAAAGTGGGGATTAGGGAGGATTATTTTGTGAATGTTGAGGGGGAGGGATTAATTAATTTGCGAACGAGCCGGAAGATATAAACAGAGGGAGGAAATATGAACTAACAGGACATGACGTTCTTTGTGTAAAAGGAAAGGAGGCCCGATAGTCTCCATTTAGCACTGCCACTAAGTGGGGTTGGTGAGGAGGTTCTGGGGAAGCTTGGCCTAGAGGGGAGAAGAGTGGATTTGCAGCTTTCAGTCATTGGGTTTAGAAACAGGAAGTAACTAGAGCAACTGGTGCCTGTCAGCTGTTGGGCAGCAGAATCCAGACATGTAGCCAGAGCTCATGCCAGGTGAGCGTGAGGAAGGCAGTCCCACTAATTTGCCTGCCAGTAGTGGTGCTGGAACTAGGGGTGCTGCTGCACCCCCTGGCTTGAAGTAGTAATAACAAACACCAAATCCACTTCCTGGACACTACAGTGCAAATAAGTAATGGTCACATAAACACCACCCTATACCGGAAACCTACTGACTGCTATACTTACCTACATGCCTCCAGCTTTCATCCAGACCACATCACACGATCCACTGTCTACAGCCAAGCTCTAAGATACAACTGCATTTGCACCGATCCCTCAGACAGAGACAAACTCCTACAGGATCTCTATCAAGCATTCTTAAAACTACAATACCTACCTGGTGAAGTGAAGAAACAGATTGACAGAGCCAGAAGGGTACCCAGAAGTCACCTACTACAGGACAGGCCCAACAAAGAAAGTAACAGAACGCCACTAGCCGTCACCTTCAGCCCCCAACTAAAACCTCTCCAGCGCATCATCAAGGTTAGATAGAACCTATCCTGAAGGATGATCCCTCACTCTCACAGACCTTGGGAGACAGGCCAGTCCTCACTTACAGGCAGCCCCCCAACCTGAAGCAAATACTCACCAGCAACTACACACCACACAACAAAAACACTAACCCAGGAACCTATCCCTGCAACAAACTCCATTGCCGGCAACTCCCATCTTTTCATGTACTGTGTATTTATACCTGCCTACTGTATTTTCCACTCCATGTATCTGATGAAGTGGGTTTTAAGCCCAAGAAAACTTATGCCCAAATAAATGTCTTAGTCTCTAAGGTGTCACAAGTACTCCTTGTTGTTTTTACCAAATACATGGTTTCCATCATCAGCACCCCTACTATAAAAATTGTTCCACCTGCCAGGTGAACGGTGGTCCCCGAAATCCATTCCAGGTTGGCACTGGTGCTCCAGTCCATGTGACAGTGACCTCCTCCTTATTCCAAGTGACCAAGAAAGCTGAGGGAGCCCTCCTTAGCTCACATTTGTCACCTGGCCAATGAGGCAATGGATTTCCTTGCCTGCCCAGAATAGGGTGACCAGATAGCAAGTGTGAAAAATCAGGAGTGGGGGTGAGGGTGGGGGTAATAGGAGCCCATATAAAAAAAGCCCCAAATATTGGGACTGTCCCTATAAAATTGGGACATCTGGTCACCCTAGCCCAGAATGGATTGCGGCTATGGTGGGCTGCTGCCTGGTGTCAACGTTAAGACTTAGCATCTCATCATACAGCTGGGAGAGGGGCTCGGGCTGTCTCCAGGCACCTCCTGTCTGCAGGGAGGGAATGTGGAGCTCATGGAGGAGGGAATGGCGTTGCTGGCAATTAACATACCAGCTATTAGCCCTCCTGCTGAGAGGGGACATGATAACAGTTTCACGTACACCGCTACCTTGATATAACACCGCCCGATATAACACGAATTCGGATATAACGTGGTAAAGCAGTGCTCTGGGTGGGCGGGGCGGCGCACTCTGGTGGATCAAAGTAAGTTCAATATAACACGGTTTCACCTATAACGTGGTAAGATTTTTTGGCTCCCAAGGACAGCGTTCTATCGAGGTAGAGGTGTACATAAAAGGTTGTTACAAGGAAGGAGAAGAATTGTTCTTCTTAACCTCTGAGGATAGGACAAGAAGCAATGGGCTTAAATTGCAGCAAGGGAGGTTTAGGTTGGACATTAGGAAAAACTTCCTGTCAGGGTGGTTAAGCACTGGAATAAATTGATTGGGGAGGTTGTGGAATCTCCATCATTGGGGATTTTTAAGAGCAGGTTGGACAAACACCTGTCAGGGATGGTCTAGATAATACTTAGTCCTGCCATGAGTGCAGGGGACTGGACTAGATGACCTCTCAAGGTCCCGTCCAGTCCTATGATTCTATTATTCTATGCCTGCTGCTGTGTGGACGATGCATGGGGCACATATGAATGAGGATAGAGGGCATCCCTCTCTGTGTTTGGGGGCACACCTGTGAGTCTTTTACCTCTGCTATGTCATTGGGAGTCTGCCCAAGGCTGGAGAAAATCGCCTTGGAGTTCTTCAGGTAGAGGTTAGTGAACATGTCTGCTGTCTCAGGGTCTGTCGTGGAGTAATCTGCATTCTCTGCATCCTCATAGACCTTGGTCTCAAACTCTGTCACCACGGGGCCAGGCTCTATCAGGCTGACACTGGAAACACAGGCAAGCATAAGAGCCCTGTTCAGCATGCAACGGGTCTGGAGATTTTAAGACCAGAAAAGTCGACTGTGACCCTTTAGTCTGATCTCCCAGCGTTAAGGTACAGTTCTGCCTAGGCACCTCCTACCATGTCATCCCTAGAAGCCAGACCAGCCTGTGTTAATGTCTCCTAGGTAACCACGCCCTCTGACATCATGATGCCGCATCGGCATGGTACCATGACAGTGCCCATGGATGCTGTGTTAACGAGGGGGAGCACCACATCCCTATGCGGTGACGTCCCATCTTCGTTTGCTGATGTTGCTCCTTCCCTTAGCGGCGTTGCCTCGTGACACCTCGTCTTGCACTGACCGGATGTTAGGACGTCAAAACAGGCCAGGACAATCACCACGACACAGTCTCCTGGGCAGCTTCACTGCAGAACTAGTTACGGCAAAGCTGGCCACGCTCTCGGCCTTTAGAACCCAGACTGATCCCACTATTCCTTTCTGGGGCTCGTGTCTCACCGTTTCTCTGCTCCCTCAGGGCATGTTGCAGGAGCTCTGACAGGAGCAATGATAGGGATAGAATAGCCTCACCGGCTCCCACCAGCTGAGCACAAGTTCCCTCCCATGCCGCAAGCTACCCCTCACCACTGCTTTCACTCCCAGGCCACTCTGCTGCCCTGCCTCTTCCTCGGGCCTGCCCCTGGCCTGCCTTGCCTTGGTGACTCCCAGCCTGCAAGACAGGCCAGAGGCAGATCATACTAGGACAGAGACTAGGCTAAGGCAGGGGGGCTGGGATTTGCTTCTCCTAAGAATCCAAACCCAGCATGCCCTGTAGTGGCCTCTGATGAACTCTGGAAATTAGCTAGCTCCCAAATGACACCTCCCTGGGGACTGGCCAGTGTTTTACGGGCCAAGCAGCAGTCGCCCCCGGGGAAAACTCACCCTAGCCAACCTGATCTGCGCAGACAAGGAATCTCAGCGCAAGCTCAGAACAAAGGCCTCAGTATACTCCCGTGAGAAAAGCCTACACGGAAGTTTGGACAGCAAGGTTCCCCTGCGAATGCCCAGGGGTTATTTCACACACTGAGCCGTGGGGGACTCAGAATATCTCAAGGACTTGTAGATTTAAGATAAAATAATTAATAGGCCAACATGCATTCCTGGGGCTTGGTTCTGGCTGGATGGCGGCTGCCTCGCCTAGCTTTCTGCTGGCATGAAAATGTCATTATTTCTCACCCACAGTACGGAGCAAAGGGGGGTGGCAGCTGCAGGCTGGCTGCGAGTTGTGAGCACTTGTCAAGAATGTCCCACAAGACAGGACCTTAGTCCTGTGCATGGGAGCCCTGTTGCTTGACAAATGAATGCTGAGGGTGTATTCCCCAAAAGGGATCTGTTTCCTATTTGAAGGTGGTACCGTGTTGTCGCCGGTTAGTCCCAGGGCTGTATTCCCAGGGGATATTCCAGGGTCTGTTTCCTGTTTAAAGGTATTAATGATTATGAAGGCTAATCCCAGCTGTCTGTTCCCGTAGAGCCCACGCCAGCTGCACCCCAGCCCACACCTGTGTGGTATTTTAAGCTAAGACCCTCAGAACAGAGACTGAACCAGCACAGTTAATTCGGAGCCCCGGCTGTGTCTGGGCTGATTCCTGTAACTCACAAGATGTTGAACTTCAGCGCCTGTATGACGAGGCTTTCGCAGAATCCTTCCACGGCAAACTTGGAGGCTGTGTAGATGTCATTGAACATAATGCCTGGAAGAAAGAGAGCTATGAGAGGCGTGAGAACAGAGCTGAACCACAGCGAGTGTGTGTCAGTTACGTGAGCCCACAGAGGAGTCTCTTGCGAGTTGGATCTGACGTGGTGAGTAGCTGGTTGTGGGCAGGGGTTGAAGGGATACGGCGTACGCCAGGTTATCTAGGGGTAGCTATTGATAGGAAGCTGTCTGGGATGACCCATTGGCCAGTCATGCAAAGCTGGGTAGTGGCTTTGAATTGCAGACTGCCAGGGATCGGACTGAATGCCTGGCACAGAGCAGGCTTGTTGATTTGTGAGTTAGACCCAGGTGGCAGAACCCACTGGGGTGCGGCATGGATACAGCTCTCTCAGCTCCTCAGGAGCGGCTTGAGAACTGCAAATTACCAGCCTGCAATGCCCTGATTAGCCTGCTCTAACGAGCACCAACGTTTTCATTGCCTTGCAACTCTGGTCCATGGAGCCGAGTGCTGGGGCTCATGTGATCTGGTGGTTGGAGCACAGGACTGGGACTAGGGAAACCTGGGTTCTGCTCCTGAATTACAATGCAGCCCTGGGAATGAGACGCTCAGCAGCTCTGTGCCCCAGCTTTCCAGCCTGTGAAAGAGGGATAAATCTGACCTGACGCTGAGAAAGCCTCGGATTAAATATTGTGACAGTTCCCTGGCCTGTCTATCGATCTGTCTCCGTTCTAATGCTGAGCCTCCACATCGGTCACTATGCTGCTCAGCGTGGCCAGTCAGAACGTCACAGCAATGGGGCCAGAACTGATGCCATCCTGCTCCAAAAACATCTGAGCTAACAGGCACTCTCCATTACCTCCTAGCAGTATGGGGCCTATGGCACACAGCAAACAGATCTGAATCCCTCCATCTGGGAGTAGTGGTGACACCTGCACACCAGCGATTTCATTACAACATTACCAATCAAGATGTCAGGATCAGTGGTGCAAGAGGTAGCTGGGGAGTGGGGTGGGTTGGGGGGGGACAGAACCCCCTCCCCAAGGTTTTTGCACTTGCTCAAAGTTCCATAGGACATGGAACCGAGGGACGGCTACAACCTGACCACTTTTAAGCAGTGGCCCCACACTAAATCAGTCTGGCTGCTGCTGGAGCAGTCCGGATCGTCGCTCTGGCTGCGTGGTCACACCACCGCTGTTCCGTACAGACAGAGTGAGGGATGGGTCAAATGGTGCCGTCACCTGGCACATAGGGAGCCTGTCCCTGTGCCGCGGGGTGCAGAGAAGTCTGCTGAGAATGCGACTGCTGGCAGCACCGGCTCATGCACTGGGTGGGTCAGAGAGAGGGGCCACTCCCTGACTGCGAGAGACCCATGTCCCTGAGGGGGGAGGTAGGAGGGGATGAGCGGGGACTGGAACAGGGCCCCAGCCGGTTGACCAGAATTCTGCCCCCTCCCCCCCCAAGAAATGTCTGAATTGGCACTGTTGGTCAGGAGTCTTGTGCGTGTAGCTTTTGGTGTAGCCAGCAGAAGCCCTTATTGGACTTTATTCAGTGTGTAAAGTCCCTAGAAGAGAGAGGTCACAGGCAGGATAACACATGTGGACTCTGCATAATTCTCCTCTGTAATTAGATTTGCATCAGGCCGATAAGGAAGTGCTTCCTGACACTTGTACTTCGTACGGGATGGTTATTTTTATCCCCCAGACTTTACTGTAAACCCACAAAGTGCCTCACCACAGCTGAAAAAAAAAATAAAACACCAACAACCAAAACAAGCCAACCCCGCAATCAGCTAGCTCAGCGGAGCACGTAACACATGGAAAGCTGCAAATTAAAGCAGAAATGGACTTGCTGTGGCTGTGAGCTGTGAAACTCTCCGGGGGTCTCTAACGGGGGATACTGGAGTCAGTGGATACTGTCTCCGGTCACATGACAGCAGTACTGAGCGGGGTTACCCTGCTCGAGGCCGAGATGCTGCCTGCATCCCCCTATATAAACTGCTGTGCCCCATGACTATGCTCTGGTCTTATTCCAGACCTGTCCATCACTGGGGGATTTTGCACCCTTTGCCTGCAGCATCTGTCGCTGATCATTGGTGGGGACGTGCTACTGGGCTAGATGGACCTAGAGTCTGATATAGGAGAGCAACGCCTATAGCCTTGAAATCGCCCAGGTAGCTACGTTTTCATGGTTATTAATGTATTGGTGTTCCAGGGATGTGTAGACACCGTGACTGAGATCAAGGCTCCATCGTGCACATACACCTAGTAAGAGATAGTCCCTGCTCCAAAAAGCTTGCAGAACGAAAGACAGACAAAAGATAGGAGAGGAAACTGAGGCACAGAGTTAAGATGTGACTGGCCCAAGGTCACCCAGCAGCTCAGTCGCAGGCCTAGGAACAGAATCCAGGAGGAGCCCTGATTCCTAACCCTGTACCTTATCCGCCAAGTCAGTGGCGGCTGCTGTAGATCAGGAACCAGGTCCAGCCCACCTGTGCCTCATGAACAGCCTCCTGACGGGCCCTGAGTGAGGCAGCTGGTCTGTTTAAAGAGCCAGAGAGGGAGATGCGACAGGAAGGAAGCTGCAGCAGAGCAGCAGTGAGCAGGTGGCTCCTTTCTGAGACTTGGGGGAGGAGTTTGGGCCTTGAAGCCAAAGGCAGAGGAAGCTGTAGAGAGGTTTCAGAGACTGACAAAGGCTCCTGCAGCAGGGACCCCGAAACGCCAGGGGAGTTTTGAGACAGTACCTCAGGGAGTAAGGGCTGCATCCAACTTATAAGTCTGGTAGGGGAGAGCTGTTTTGTGTGTGTTTATTTTGAGCTTTTTGCCAATAAAAGCAGACCCTGAGGAGAGAGATTATGGAACAGTGAGATGCCTTTTGGGAGTCATGGAGGACTCCAGGAGGGGAAACTGAGGCAGAGTGCAACAGAGACCCCCCAGGTCTTGAGGGGGCACTGAGGAGGCGGCTGTCCCTGTTACTATCATGTAAACAAAATCCACTTTCTCTACAAGCCAAATTTAAAGCAGCCAGGTCCCCAGCTGGTGCAAATCGGCGTCGTTGTCAGTGCCCCTGTACACCAGCTGAGGCTCTGGCCCGAGATGTGTAGGGGCCTGACTTTTGGCCTGCTCTCGGGGCTTGGCAGTAGTTGCCTTCTTGTGACCTCTGCTCTGGGCAAAGGGGCTATGTTAGCCTGCCGGCCTCAGCGCTAGGTGACAGAGAGTGTGAGGGCTGCAGCCCACGGTAAAACCTTTTCCCCTTGGCCTGCCCCCTCGGAGCAGAGAGAGTTAGTCAAATCCTCACAAACCACAGGCTGAGGGGAGGCTGCGCCTCTCATCCCTTTGATGTCACTGAGCTGAGCCCTGGCTCCTGCTGGTGTTGCTGGGTGACGTGCCAGGAGTTCCGACTGTAGCAGCAAATACCATGTGTGACGTCCCTGCGTGGGACCCGGCCGTCAGGTGCTCTCGCTCCAGAGGCGTGAGTGGGCCCCACCTCCCCGCCAAAGAGCTTGCTGTCTGTTTGGCACCAGGTTCCAAACACCTTCCATCTTCTGGTGGGGGGACAAGTGGGAGATGATCCCAACCTACAGACTGACCTTTCCATTTCATGTGGCCTCTCTCAATGGGCCTTTCCCTCCCCAGAATTCCTCCTTCCACTCTTCCTTGTGTATGCGGAGCCGGTCACTAACAAAGGGCTTGGATCCCTGATCCATCCAGCTTCCCATATCAGGTCTACCCATTCCCCACCCTGAAAATGACTGATTCTATGGATGTATTTATGTTGATTTAAATAATAACCAGAAAGATGCCTGTCCAAGAGGCTAGGCCACCCGTCCTGTGTTAACGCTACACTGAAATCTCAGCAGTATTAAATGATCAACTCAACAGGAACTGAGCCTGTCACCTACAGAAACTGCTTTTCACCCTATCGTCATCAAGCCCTCAGCCTTTTCAGAAAAATCCCTTTATGTGGTTCTACCACCTAATGTGGTGGATTAATTTAACGGTAGTTTGGGGGCAGAAGAGACTCTTAAAAGTGAGTAATTTAAATGGTAAATTCCTTGGGGCAGGGACTGACTTTCTGCTCTGTATTTGTACAGCACCTAGCACAGTCTATGAGATTTTTCACCTAATCACCTGACTCCAGGAGTTGGGGCTTTGAGAAAAAACATGAAATAGCACAAGTCTAACTCATAAGTGGCACGTAGGCTAATGAGTCTTGAACTGTGGTGAGACAGGAGGCATGAGTGCAGGGAGACTGGATCTCTGCTCCAGAAACTTTAACAACACTAACACTTTACAACTGTAATGTATCAAATAGAAGATTAAAACACCACAGTACAGCTGGAAAAATCAGGTCCTTTTTAGTGATAGACAGACACATACTTATCCAGAGCCAGAAACTGGCATCTTTATGTGATGGCTGCCATCTTGGATGACACACTAGGAATTGAACCAAGAAACTCTACTACTAAAATCATAAAGTTGCTACCATTGGAGCTGAAGACATAGGTGTAGTTTGTATTTGGGCAGGGGGGGCAGCTGCAGTCAGGCCAATGGGGCCACATGTGGGGGTGCAAATTCTACACCTGCCCGAGGTTTGCAGCTGAGGGAGGCAACACCAGCTCACAGCCAACTTTGCATAGATGTAGAGGGATGTTCTCCTGGCCCTCACCTACCTTGCAGGCCCATGACACTGCTGATAACCACAATGTGCCCACTCCGTCTCCTCTTCATATCAGGCAGCACCTCTTTGATCATCCTCACCACACCAAAGAAGTTGGTCTCCATCACACCCTTCATCTCCTCGATGGTCTGGCATTCGATGGGGCCAATCATCCCCACCCCGGCGTTGTTAACTGCAAGATATGGACAAGCAGTGTAGCATCGCCAAGGGGCCCTCTTGCATCGAGTTAGCTTGGTTTGCACGGGCTTGTCCGTTAGATGCCCATGTGTAGTCTCAGGCCATGTCTGCACACAGGCTTTCACTGGTGCAAACCCCTGTCTGGCTGCTCTGATCTCACTTTCAGTGGGTTATTTTGGTTTAGCTTAGAATTTCATTGCCCGGCACCTGCTTTCAGGTGTGTTGGTGCAGCTTTGCCAACACAAGTGCACAATATCACAAATAAAGCCCCACAAAATCATGAGGGTTTTTAAAAATAAAAATCAATTCTGAGTTCTTCCTCTTGGCCTTCAGGGTTTTTGAGCCTTTTGGGTTCATGCTGTGCTCAGTGGCCATGAGGGATGGGACCTTACTTTGAAAGCCGAGACGCTCATCTAATCCTGTGACTCCAGGAGCTGGGGCTTTAAGAAAACACGTGGTAAGACTCCTGATTGCGAGAGTTGGACACACTGTTGGTGTGAGTCTCTGGTTACAGGCCTGCATAACAACTGACAAACCCCTTGGGGCAGGGGTGCAACAAGGAAGGGGAGTCAGGCCCCCGCTCCCATGGCCACCGACCAGACGATGGAGGGCCGTACTGGCCAAATTTCAGAGAGTGGCTTTGTGACCCAGCGAGCCAGGATGCCACTCACTCAAATTTGACCTAGCTGGCCCTCCCTTAAGGCCAGGCAGGTAACCTGGGCCCCTTCCTTAGTTAGCAACATTCTGGTTGCATCCCTAGAGATCTTTCTGTTTGTGAGTCTGGATGGGCCACAGGCTTTTAACATGGCTCAATCCTGCTTTCCCAGTGCTGAATAATTGCAGACTGGCTTCCCCATGGGTCTAGCAAGCAGCACAGTCTGGAGTGTGCAACCAGGCCTGCTCCTCGGGCTGGAGAAGCCCTGTGTGAACTAAGGTGGATGGGGCCCAGTCCGGCTCCCAGCCTAGCTCTGACTGGGCCAGCGGCGTTGCAGTTAATGGGCCGGGTGGGTGTGACTGAGATGAGCTGCCACCGCTTCCACATTAGACCTTGGCTCCTGCCGGGTCTCCACTCCCTCGCCCTGCTGAGGGCGTGAGCCACAGCCCTGGCCGGGCAGCACCAGAGATGTCCAAGAGGCTCTGTTTGGGAAGCCTCAGGCGGTAGCTGGGCAGCGGGGTTCTCAGGAAGCAGGAGAGCCAATCTCCTGCTCCAGGAGGGCCAGCTCCACATTGTCCCGTAATCCCAGGAGAGGGGGCCCAGGCACGTGGGTCGCTGACCTACATAACTGTCACAGATCAGCCTCGGTGTGATCTGTGCAAGCAGGGAGCAGCAAATGGGTCAAGGGCCCCTGTGATTCAAGACGTGACTCAGTGCCAGCCAAACTGCCGGCAGCCTCTGACCCAGTTCGAGGGCTGAGAGTGCTGCTAGCATCTTCCCCCCAGCGCAGCGGAAGTGGGGAGGGCATAGGGAAAGAAGAGAGGTGCATAGGGGATGGCAGACATCTATAGGGGAGAAAAGGACATGCAGAGAAGTCCAGGGGGCCAGAAGAGGACACACATATATATATCGGGGATGGCATATAAGGGTGAGAGGGAGAATGAATATGCAGAGGGGAAGATCATAAATCATAGACATGTAGGGCTGGAAGGGCAGCCATCAAGTCATCAATTTGTCCACTAATTTCCTGAAGCGTGGGATTGGCCACAGGGATTGGCCACAGTACTGATGCTGAGGCCTCACCGGTGCTGAGCAGAGTGGGACAATTATCTACCCTGTCTCACATGTAACACTCCTGTTAAGGGGATCATATTAGCCCTTTTCACAGCTGCGTCACACTGTTGACTCATGTTCCATTTGTGATCCACTAGAACCCCAGATGCCTTTCAGCAGAGCTTCCTCCTAGCCAGTTATTCCCCATTTTGTAGCTGTGCATTGGATTTTACCTTCCTCAGTGTAGTACTTTGCACTTATTTTAATTGAATTTCATCTTATTGATTTCAGACCAGTTCTCCAATTTATCAAAGTCCCTTTGAATTCTAATCCTGCCCACCAAAGTGCTAGCAAGCCCTTCCAGCTTGGTGTTGTCTGCAAATTTTATAAGCCTACTCCCCACTCCATTATCCAAGTCACTAATGAAAATATTGAATATAGTGTCAAACCCAGGACTGACCATGCGAGACCCATTAGATATACCCTCCCCGTTTCACAGCAAACCACTGATAACTACTCTTTGAGTATGATCTTTTAACCAGTTATGCACCCACCGTATAGTAATTTCATCTCCATCACATTTCCCTAGTTTGTGTATGAGAATGTCATGTGGGACTGTGTCAAAAGCCTAACTAAAATCAAGATATTTCATATCTACCGCTTCTTCCCTATCCACTAGGTCAGTAGCCCTGTCAAAGAAGGAAATTGGGTTGGTTTGGCATGATTTGTTTTCGACAAATCCATGCCGGCTATTGCGTATAAACCTATTAACCTCTAGCCAGGGGTTCTCAAACTGGGGGTGGGTCCCCTCAGGGGGTCACGAGGTTTTACATGGGGGGTCGTGAGCTGTCAGCCTCCACCCCAAACCCTGCTTTGCCTCCAGCATTTATAATGGTGTTAAATATATAAACAAGTGTTTTTAATTTATAAGTGGGGGGGTCACACTTATAAGGTTTGCTATGTGAAAGGAGTCGCCAGTACAATAGTTTGAGAAGCACTGCTCTAAGCAGGGGTTATCAACCTTTTTTCATTTGCGGATCTCTAAAAAATTTCAGATGGAGGCGTGGATCCTTTTGGAAATGTTAGACACAGTCTGCGCACCCCCAGGGGTCCGTGGACCACAGGTTGCAAACCACTAGGTGCTTCCAAACTGATCGTTAAATAATTTGTTCCAGTCTCTTTCCAGGTATCAAAGTTAGGCTGACTGGTCCGTAATTCCCTAGGTCCTCTTTGTCCCCCTTGTTAGGTAGATCTGTGTAGGAGAGGTCAGGACTCGTAGGGGCATTGGGGAGCACAGATATATTTGGGAAGAGCAGTGATAGGGGAGAGAAATGGGTGGTGGGGGGGGGCACCACGCAGGGGAGAGCAGCAGGGCCTTGGGCAGAGGCAAGGAGGGGACCTCACTCAGTATGTCGACGTGCCGGTTGGGGATGCCGTTGATGCAGCTGATGATGGATCGCTCGTCGCACACGTCCAACTGTCTGATCTCCAGGGTCTTGTTGAGGGTGATGCCGGCGGCCGCTTCCAAGCACCCTCTCTTGCCCAGGTTCCTCATGGTGGCAATGACTGTAACACAGAGCAGCCTGGCTGCAGGCACTGGGGCTTGCTGAAGCTGGACCGACCCCAGTGATGCTGCAGGGCGGGGAGGGCGAGTGTAGAGGGGGCCGCGATACATGACGAGCTTCTCCTGCTGTTCTCACTGCAGCAGGGGTTAGTCCTGGGGAGCAGCCCGCGAAGGCAAATCCCAGGGCCATGCACCCAGAGGCTGCAGGGGGTTCAGAGGAGGTGTGGTACCCTCGGCTCAATGTGGGGCCTCATGGGCCATCAGAGCCATGCTGCTTCTAGTAGGTGTTCTGGCATCACGGGCCCAGATGGAGGGCGGGGGCTCCAGACTTGGCATGTGTCTCGTTGCCCCAAGCACGTTCTTGCCCAAAACTGCTGCGGGCCATGCAGCCATTCCCCCCTGAAAAGGCCTTCGGGCCTGTATCGACCTGGGGAGATGGACCAGCTAGTCGGGGTTAGATTCCCCCACCATGTCCTAAAGGAAGATGGCAATCACGCTAACTCAGATGCAGGCCAGTGGGTCAGATTCTCCCCCTCCCCTTACTGGGATCCCGGCTACTGGATCCCAGGTTCCCCCACGATCCCTCACTGGGATCCTGGCCACTGGATCACATTTAAGGTGCCCAAAACTATCCTGGGAGGGGAGCAGGTAGGAGGAAGGCAGCTACTCCCACTCCCTTGTGTTGTCCCACTTGCGTTCCAAGCTGGAGCCCCTGCCCCAGAGCAGAGGGGCAGGGGGAGGACCCATCGCCCGCTCTATTTCTTTCCCTTTGGAGCAAACTATTTATTTTACCGCATCATGTTTAAAGACTTCTCCTGTGCCCTGCCACTCCTGCAAAATGTTCCTAGTTCCTCACCCCTTCCCGGCTGTGTCCAATAGGCCGGGTACCATATGCACCCACAGCCCGGCTGCACGCCGGCACAGAAAGGCCCCAGGACAGGCGAGGGAGCTAGTCAGCTCTTCTTTCCCCATCCTGCAGCAGTGCTCAAGGCTTGGTGGCATGGGGCAGGGAGATGGACTCTGCCGTTCTGGGTGTGGGGGTGGGAAGGCGCAGCCCCTCCCAGCTGCAGGGGAGTCGTGGTTCTCCCATCATCCCAGCTGTACCAGCTCCGTCCGGGCACGACCTGGGCATTTGTGCCCGTGTGCCTGACACCCTGGACACATGTGGGAAGTGCTCACCTTTGAACCGCTTCTGTTTGTCCCGGGCCATTTTCACAGCCAAGGCCAAGCCGATGCCAGAGGAGCAGCCCGTTATCAGCACCGTCTTGGGAGCCATGCCGTTCCCAGGAAAAGCAGGGCACTGGGGAGGTCTGGTCTGGATGAGCCAGGCAGGCGCAGCAGGGGTGCCTCAAAATCCTCCTGCCGAAGGAGAACTCAAAGTGTTGCTCTCAGGCTGGAAGTTCTCAAGGGGTCTTGGCAGCTCCCAGATCTGTCTTCACATCCTGCTCCGACCTTCCTTCCACCCCTAATAAAGGATGGCCTGGCTCCTAACTGGCCAGCGCCCAAGACCTTAATCTTCTGGTCCTTGTTAATCTCAGGATGGATTTGCATGATGATTCCTGGCTAATCTCGTCTGGCTACCGCCACACGTGATGCACAAAAAGCGCCACGGGAACTCAGGCGGCACGCAAAAACCTCTTACCCAGCATGCCTTGCATTCGGGCCCTTGTCCAAGGGAGCACTGTGCAGGGAGGTCACGGTCTGGGTCAGAGGCAGGGCAGTTAGTTAGCACAATGGCAGCACTGTGTGAGGCGGGAGCAGGGTGCTTTGGTGGGATGGGAGGATGGATTTCTGCTCTTCCGGATAAAATAGCTGGAAGGTTCTGGGCTGAGCCGTGCCAAGCTGGTGCAAAGAGCCCTCTTCAGGCCATTGCAAGCCCCCTTGGTTTTGCATTGCCATGAACCAGCCTGAAACGCTGCAGGGGGCTGATTCCTGATTTGGAACCCTGGGCCTCTCAGGGCGGCAGATTGGGCTGCAGACCAGGGCTGTGTTGGCCCCATGGGAACAGCCGCCCTTCTGCTGGCCGGCAACTGCAGGGAGTCGGTTAGTGAGCATGGCAACGAATAGGCGCAGCGAGAGCTGAACATACCTGGGCCCCTCTCAGACATTAATAGATTCAGCCTCGCAACCCCTGCTCTGCGAGGTAGGAAAAGCATCATCCCCATGGGACAGATTGGGGGATGGAGGCCCAGAGAGATGAGGTGATTTGCCCAGGGTCACAAGTAGTCTGGGGCAGAGCTGGGAATTTAACCTGGGTCTCAAGTTCCAGCCCTTATCTGGGGCTGACTTTGCCCAAGGTCATCCCGAGAGCCAAGCATAGAACCCAGGAGTCCTGGCTCCTGATTGCACCTCCAGGCCCCTTTCCCTTCAGCTTATCCCTTCCCTGGCTGTGGCCTACGTGGAATTTCCCACGGAGTTTGACGCTGCATGCAGATCAGAAGTCAGCGCCAATGCGGGAAGGCGGCTGGATCCCAAACTCCCCCGACCCATCTCCCCACCATATCGCCGTAAGGAAAGCAGAGCAGCCAGGTGTGAAGTAGACGAGATTTATTTGTAGTGAGAAGATTTTGGAGTAGATATAAATAGAGATAAATCTGTCTTCTTTCAGGGCTTGGTGCTAATTTGGGTTATTTTTCTCTTTTTTTGTACAAAATAAAAGCAAGGATATGAAAAAATAACATTTATTACCACTTGTATAAAACACATCACAGTTCGACTGGCCTCTCAGGTATGTACAACAGAGATAGATCCGTCCTCTTAGCAAAACCCGGGATCCTTCTAACAGGGCGACACCACACCCCTGGCTGGGTTATCAGCAACAGGAAGTGAATCTGGGGATCTTAATACCTGTCGCTACTGCCTGAGCTGAAACCCTCACCTCTGTCAGCCCTGCAGACAGTAGGGGGCAGAGCTCCACGCCGAGTGGGTCACATCTGTCCCCCCATCTGTCTTTGGTGCTATGGGGGTTAGTAGCACCCCAGGCGGTCCTGGCTTTGGGGGTCTCTGAAGTGTTGAGTTCAGTGCTTGCAGCATGGTGGATTGCACAGAGATGGGTTTGGAAGGACAGTCGGCATCTAGGCAGTTGGAGATAGAAACGTACTCCCCCTCCGCCCCCGACTTTCCAGACCTGTGCCCAGCCCCATCACCGGGTCCTGGCAGCCTGCACTCCAGAGAGCGGAAGCCCCTTTGGGCTGACAGGAAGGGACAGGGAAAAGCCCAGCTCTTTCCTTATTGCGGCTCTTCCAACTGTCTGCTCTCGCCCTTGACACCTGCCACCAAAGCCCCCTTTTCTCCTCCCTGCCATGTCCAGAGCAGGGCTTGGGGCCAGCCCCCCCCCCTCCCAGCATCTGAACAAGGCCCAGCTCGAAGCGTGACCCTGGACTTCCTGCACCTCCAGGTCTTCCCTGCCTGTGGCTCAGCCTGAATGGACCCAGCTGCACCTTGATTCCCATGGTCCTGGGCAAATGGCAGAGGAATCTCTGTATGAGCCACCCCAGCTCCTGGCCAGCCCCGAACCTGGCAGACACTAGCTTCCGCCTCGTTCCCAAGGAGGGACTTCCTCCCGGAGGGTTGGGAGCAAGGCCAGCCATATTGGCAGAACGTTATCTTCTATCAATATTGACGCCTCCCCCCACCCCCCGCCTTTCCATGCAGCCTGATAACCCGTTGCTAACCCCAGCTGGCACAGAAACAGCTGGGTGCCGTTTCTTGCTGTGACCGGGCCTGCCGGCTTCACCCGCCAGCTCAGAAAGGGAGACGTGGCCACTCCCACACAGGGGGCACGGGCGTGGGATCTGCACCTATCAGGGTCCGCTGCCACCGACATACAGTTCTCCATGGCCGGGGAATGGTGACTGCCCTCAGGCAGGTTGCTGCTGCGGGGAGCAGAAAGGTGGGCCTCAGTCCGTGCACAGAAGGGTCCGGACTCCGACCCCCAGGGAGGCCAGTGGTCTAGCTTAGAAGGAGCCACTCTGGCACTGGTCTGACGGAAAGAAGTGGAAACCTGAAGAGAAAGGCAACGTAACCACCCCCTTGGCTCGGCTCCTAGCGGTCACTGGCCAGAGAGGTCGGAACCCAGGGGAGAAAGTGCATGAGTGGGTAGATTTTCCCAAAGGATGAGGAGCTCCGAAACCCAGCCAAGAGGCTGCAGGGGCCCAGGGAGGAGGGCGCAGAACGGAGCATCCAGGGGTCTGTGCAGGGAGAGTGCTGGGACATACCAAACGGGACCATCCCCAAGCTCCCAGCTTGGCTTCCCAAGGGCACAGAGAATCCGACCATTAACACTGAGTAGCTGGTGGGGAGGGAGGAGACACTTTAGGATCAAAACATATAGAGCATATTGGGGCAGAGCTGAGGGCGCAGGGATACAGGTGGGAAGGGGAATACAGGCATGGAGGGTTACGGGACAGAGGGATATGGGGCAGAGAGAGATGGGAGAGGAGGGATACAGGGAGGGGCAGAGAGAGATCAGAGCGGAAGGATAGGGGGGCGGAAAGAGACAGGAGCAGGGGTACAGGGGGAGGGGCAGCAGTGAGACGAGGCCAGGAGCTGGTGGAAGCACAGGGGCGAGGACTTGGAACGGTGATTTTCGGTCCTTCGGGCTCCTTGGGCGCCAGGGGTGCCATCCTGGCCTCTCACCTCGCCGGTGCTCACTTGACGGGGCTGAGTGGTGACTGACACTGCCACAGAGGATGGAGCACGAGCCAAGTCCATCCTCCGTGGCCGCCGCTGCCCTGGCCGAAGTGGGGCGAGGGGTGGAAGTTTGAGTTGATCCTCATCCTGCTCGCCGGGCGTTGGCCGTGGCCCGTCGCAGAGCCCTGCCACCCACCGGGGGCCTGTCACAAGGCAATGCAGGTGCAGTAATGTCTGAGTTTGCAGGGCAGGATGCCCCGGTTGATTTGGTGAAACTCCACCAGCTGGATGAGATCGGCAAAGCGCGTCTGGCCATCGTCCATGGTGAAGTAAAGCTGCCCCTCTTCCTCGCTCTGCAGAGAAATGGGGTGGGAAGCTGTGTGCTTAGCTCTCCTGGCCCATGCTTAGCCAGTGCAGGCCGGGAACAGCCAGCTCCCCTACGAACTTATTACGCTATTGCTGCAGTGACCTCTCCTGGCAGGAAGTGACACTGGAGGGACTGGAGTGGGAGCGTTCCCAAGGTTAGTGATGTCTTATAGGTCTCTCTTTATGGACTCACACAGGGAGAGGCTGGGAGCTCCCCATAGCCAGCACTCCTGCCCCACTCCCCACAGCGCCTCCTGCTGGGAGAGGCTGGGGCTGGAGTATACAGGAGCTCCCCCCACAGCCAACACTCCTATCCTGCTCCCTACAGCACCCCCTGCTGGGAGAGGCCGGGGCTGGAGTAGTTGGGAGCTCCACACCATTCCTATATGTGAATCTCCTCCCCATGGGTTTGCTCCTTGAGAGAGTTCATAAAGTACCCTCACCCATATTGCTGGGAAGGCACAGTCCGTGGCAGCTGGGGCTGGGGAGGGGCACTTACTGGCAGGATGAGATAGTGCTTGACTTTCTGTAGGTGGCACAAGGACAAGACGTACCCCTTGGGGTTCCGCTGGCTTTCCCGCAACAAAAACACCCTACAAAATCAAAACAAGAGAGGGGGCTGTTACCAACACGCTGCTGCTGCCTACCCAACCTCTTCTGTCCACCAGGGGGAGCCCAGAGCAGCATGTGAGCTTTTCAGTCAGCTCAGCTGAAAAGAACACAGCCGCCTGTGGAACGCTGTTAAAAGCAGCCGAACCCGGGCCATGACCCAGGGGTACTGTAGCCCTTTGCAGTGAGACCTGGCAATGAACTTGTTCCAGACAGTGGCCTGTGCTGGATAACTCTAAGGCATAAAATCCTGACTAACTGCACAGCCCTGTACCAAGGAGGAACATTCCCTCCTGACCCCAGAACTGATGCGTGCCCTGAAGCATGAAGATCAAAAGCTTTTCTTATTTTATCCTCTCTAGCGCCGCTGCTGTTGCTCATCTTATCCACAAAAGCAGTACTGCCAACCTCAATTATTAAAAAACGCAAGTCAGGCCCCAAAAACTTGAGATTTATCTTTAAAATCATTATTTATTTTTTAAATTGAGGGTTTCTTATTTGTCTTCTTGGTTTTGAGCCTGTAGTAAGGGTCACATTTTGTCTGCAACCACAAGGGCTAGAAACTCACTTTAAAAAAAAAGCTGAGATTCTCATGTCATCACATGTCTCCAGAAGCTGGCGCTTTAAGGAAAATGCCTTTAAGGAAACTTTAAGGAAAATATTGTGAGACTGGGGATTAAATTGCTGTCCAAGTGTCTTTGGAACCTTGCTAAGCATTTGGCCTCACTGACATCCTGCAGCAGGGAGTCCCTTGAGTTAATGTCTACTCCAAGTTAATAAAAGCCATATAATCAGTGTTCAAAGCCTTTCCATACCCATCCACTAATCCCTGCTGGATTATCAATCGCTGTGTGTCTTCCCTTGAGATCCGCCCGTGAAACCACGGCTGCGTTCGATGGATGGCTGAGAAGAGAAAAGAAAATGGAGGAAGAAAAGCTTTTTTGATCTGACTCTCTTACAAATCCTTTCACAGAGAAAGTTGGTATTTCGGGGTTTGCAAAGCTGAAGGGGCATTGGAGACAGCAAGAAAAATAAAAAAGGCAAACTCTTTGGGGCAGGGACTGTCTCTTTGTTCTGTCTCTGTACAGTGCCAACCACCATGGGGTCCTGGTCTGTGACTGAGCCTCCTAGCTGCTAACTTAACACAAATAATAAATTAAAGTAGCACTGGCCCCGATTGAGATCAGGGCCCCATTGTGCTGGGCGCTGCATGGACACACAGAGAGAGACAGCCCCTCCCAGGCTAAATAGACAAGACAGACAAAGAGTAGGAGGGGAAACTGAGGTACGGAGAAATCAAATGACTTGGCCAAGATCACTCAGGGAGTCTGTGGCAAAGCCAGGAATTGAACACGAGTCTCCATTGAGCACCTTAGCTACAAGACTATTCTTTGGCTGGCAGCAGTAGTAGACCCCTATCCACCATGTAGATCGGATACTGGGGAAGGTTTCAATTCAGTCCCTAAATTTCCTTATCACCAAAGTTAGAAGAATATCCAGGGTGGCATTTTAGGTTCTATTAAATCTTTTTTTTTTTTCATCTCAAAATTCACTTTTGGAACAAGCCCCAATCCAAGTCCCCCTCCACTTTGTGTCTCCATCTGCACCAGTGCAGGGTGTGTGTAAGACACAACCGCCCTGGTCTGCTAGTGTTTCACCCCGACTTGGCACTGACACAAGGTTCAGAGAAATTGGGCTCATTGTATCCCTTCAGTGTCTGGTTCTGACTCCCCTTCGATCAAGCCCAGAAGCTCTTTGGGAAGGACCTCTCCCTGTGTGACCCTCAGCCAACCGGAGCCGGGTAGAGGGGTGTCCACTCACCTGTGCTGAGCGGGGAGCCCTGGCAGAGAGTTGGCAGGCTATAGCGGTGACTCGTCTTCTTCTGCGGCATGGAAAGCAAGGAGCAGGGCATTACTATGGGGTGTTGTTATTAGGCCATGCTACTTTCATGGAAAATCAAACCAGAAACCAGCGCCACGGTGCATGATGGGAATGACCTGGGAGCAAGGATAGGACAGACCCAGAGAGGGCGAGAGCACAGGCTGCAGCAGGGGGAGGCTGCAATGTATGAGCTACCGTAGCCTCATTCCAATCTGGCGCAATGGCACTGTGCCTCCATACACTCACCAGAACATCCCCCTGGATGCTGATGGAGCTGGGCTGAGACCATCTCACCTTTCCCAGACCGGAGCAGGAGCTCTGTGGAGCTTGAAAGCTCGTCTCTCTCACCAACAGAAGTCGGTCCAACAAAATATATCACTTCACCCACCTTGTCTCTCTACTATCCTGGGATCAACACGTCTACAACAACACTGCATCCACCAGCCCGTATCACTGTTTAATTGTTGAAGCTAACCCGGTGCAGCTCTCTGTGCAGAGAAGCCACCCGCTGGAAGCTGTTTGGACAGCTTGATGAAGACGCGTGGCCTGAACACCGCCTCCAGCCACAGCCCGCTTCCCTACCCGGCCTCGGACTGCTAGCTCCGCATGGAAGCATGGACTCACCCTCCACGACTGAGCCTCTTCCAGGGCCACCGTCAGCGCCTCATTGGGGTTCTCAATCACCCGGCCTGTGCACCCCGAGAAATCCATGGCCACCAAGGTATTGTCAGACATGCTCCTCTGTGGGATGAAACAACAGCTGAGAAGAGACGCAGCAACGGGGGGTGAGGAAGAGGGACCCTGCACTGGAAGACGGGAGCAGTGGGACAGGGACACCGCGTGCAGCAGTACAGTTCAGGGCCCTGTAAGCAGCTGTGAGAGGGGTCCCATTACGTCAGCGCTGAGTCCTGGCGGCGAGGGGCCTGGGGGCCTCTAAGTGTTGAGCTGTAGCAGTTCAGGGCATAAAAATCAAAGCACCATTATGGGCATGATAAAATCCCGCCGCGGTCCACGGATCCCTGGGTATTTTAAAGGAAACATTTCCTGGCCAGCTACATCGCTGGGTACCACCCAGCCTCTGCCTCAACTAAGTGCCCCATCATCTGCATAGGTCCTGTGGGGAAGGTCACTTTGGACTGATGCTCTCCAGTGACCGGGTGTGATAGGTGCCCTCCAGAGAGGTCGCCCTCACGGAGATATTGTCAGGTGAGCAGTGCAGACAGAACCTGACATGTAACCCCCGAAAGGGCTCCATCTGGTCAGACACCAGTCTCCTTGTCCTCCCTTCGGCACCCAGTGCTGACAGGCTCCTCCTCTAGAGGGCGCTGTCTGAGGCCATCTCGCCTTCAGCTCTGTTTGAATAACAGCACCATGCCTTGCTGGGCCCTGGGAGGGGTGGAGGAGCCCAGGGAAGGGCTCGGCAAAAATTTCCTATTGAAACTGTTTTTTTGATGGGACATTGGGATTTTGATGAAACACATTTTTCACAAAATGTGAAATTTCTGAAAAACAAACTCCCCCAAGCCCCAAAAGGTTTGATTTGGAAAGGCTGCTATGGTGCCTCATGGGAGCTGTAGTTCAGTTGGCCCGTGTTGCTATTCTTCTCTATGTGCCAGGCGCCTCAGCTGGACTACATCTCCCAGGATGCACCCTGGCCAGGGCCTCCCATGATGCACTGCCAACCCTTTCCAAGGAAAAATCTCCATTTTTCAACCAGCTCTCTAGGCTGAAGGCATTCACCTCACCCCCTGAGGCGGGAGGAAGAAACAGCATGTTCTGCTGTACTAACAGGAGATCCGGAGGTGTCCACACAGGAGAACATTGACCTGGAACAACGAGGGCAGTGAACAGCTGCTGCCTGTCCAGATCCTTTCTGACCCGGGCTCTACCCTTTCTGGGAGCATGTCAGTGAGGAAGGATGTAGGGAGAATGTGGGCATGGGGCCACCACAGTACACTGCGATTTGGAATCCACTGAGCCAACACAACCCGCTGAGCCAGCCAGGGGAAAGTGTCCCGCGGAGACGCTGCAAAGGAAGCTTCTCAAGGCGGCTCAGACGAGGCGCTTACCAGGGGCGTGGTGCTGATCCAAGACTGGTGGCTGCGTCTGGACTGGGACTGCTGGTAGTTCCGGTAGAGCTGCACGCCATACTGGGAAGGAAGCAGCCGTTGTTAGCATCGGCAGCATCAGAGCCAAGCCCAGCAGCAGGGCGCTGCCTCACCCCGGGCAAACAGCATGTGCTGCAAGGCAAGCAGCCCCCTCACCGGCCACTTAGCAACCCATCGCAACACGGGGAGGAGAGGCGGGTGCTAAGTAGCAGCACTAACCTCACCAGCCCACGTGGTGCTGAGTTCCCCCAGGAAGCAGAACCGAAGTGCAGTCCCCACTTCTGCCAGCTGGTGTCGCTGTCCGCTCTAGCATGCCAATGGGCTGGCCGCAAGGTGCAGGGGCCGGCTGGTGGGCGCTTACCTTAAAGAGGCGGAAGGCGGCCATCCAGCAGGTGCGGCTCTGCTCGTCCTCGCTGCAGAAGAGCTTGAGGCCTTTCATGCCGCTGCGCACCTTGTAGGGCTGCAGAGCAGAGCAACAGCGGTAACCGCAAGGAGCCGTCTCCAGCGCCAGCCGGAAGACGACGGCACAGAGCTCCCCGGGCGCTAACCGAGCCCCCCAAGTTGTTAGCCCTGTTTTTGGCGGGGGAGAGCGAGGCACGGACTAGCCACAATAAGTCTCTGGGAGAGCTGGGAAAAGAATCCAGGAGTCCTGAGTTCCAGTCCCCCCACCACCAGACCCCAATCTTCTCTGATTGCTGGGAACAGAGCCCAGGAGTCCTGTATCCCAGGCCCCTCTGCTCTACCCTCCAATCTGAAATCTGGCACGTGAACCCAGGAGTCCTGACGCCCAGCCCTCCTTTGCGCTAACCACACGGCCTTAATGGTTGCTGCTGGTGTTTCTCCAGTCCCTTCCACCTCAAGAGCGCCCGAAAGGACTTTGCGCACGGGGCCCCTGGTGTAACCCTCCTCACGTCTGCTGGGTTTACAGCAGGGATGGATTTGGCCCTGTTTGGGCAGGGATTGCTTCACCCACCACAGAGGCCCCTAGGGTGCCAGGTGGCAGCCGTACCCCCTTGAAACACCTTGGCCTCCCTCACCTTGATGCAGAAGCTGAACTCGGTGGGCGTGCCGTAGTGCTTTTTCCCTTGTGTGATGAAGTAGACATTGGACTCGTTGAGGTCAGCGAAATACTGTAGATGCCGTGGGTCCTGGGGAGGAGAGGAAGGAAGAGCATGTGCTGTATTAGGGGAGGCAGTCATGGGGCAGGGCGACCAGGGACCAGGACACTTCCCGTCCAGCACCCTGAAGGGCCGGAGAGACCAGACTCCAGACACCGCAGTGACCCAAGCACATGGCACAGGGGACTCAAACCCAGGAGCCACCAGGGCCTTAGAGCATGAACACCAGGAAGGGAAACCGACTGGCCAGAGGTAGGGAAACTGATCGGTCTCTAAGCAATTTGGGTCTCCCGTGCTGACCAAGGCTGTGGAATACCCATAATAAACGCTGATAATAACTGGCTCGAGGGAATGAAGGGCAGATTTAAATGGCATCAAAGGTCAAGGAAGGGTTTTAAAAATCACTTCTGCTTTAATAGCTCCCTGCGTGCTCATTCTGGATGCCGCTATTCATGTGGCGTCAGTCTGCTGGGCAGGTTCTCAGCAGGGGCACTGAACCAGGAACCTTTGGATTGAATTAGAGGGGCCTCTGGTGTCTGAGCTAAAAGCTCCCGCTCCCTTAGCAAGGGCTGCAGCAGGCTCATCAATAGGCGTGTGTGGCCCGGCCACCACTAGAGGGGTGACGTATGTGTAGCATCAATAGGGCCTGCAGCGCTTTATATTGGGATAAGAGCCTACTACTGCTACCAGCTAAGGGAGCTATTCCTTTAGTCCAAGGGAGGCACGTCCTGTGCTTTGAGCTAACTATCCAGGATTCAAGCCCCACTTGTGACTCATAAAGGGCACAGTTCAGGTCGCTACACCCAAAGTAAGTAAGAACTAGCCACTTCTATAGGAAACCCACGGCCATAGGATGTCTTCAGCCCCACCCGCCCTACAGTGCCCCCTAGTGGTGCTGGGGAGACCTGTTGGAAGGGGAGGGTCAAATCTGCCCAGGGTGGGCTCAGCCTCACCTTAGATGTGCCCTTTGTGGAGTAGTAAAGCCCTGAGCGCCGGAGGGAGAAGTAAAACCTCTTCCAGACCTTGCGCCCAACCTCCTTCAGGTGCAGGAAGCCCTGGATCTCCGGGCAGCTGCCGGAATTGAGGAAGTTCTGCAGGAGAGGAGGAGTCGGGGAGAGCGTGGGAAGGAAGAGATGACCCTGGACGACCCCAAAGCTTGAGGCTGTCAGGCCTGCAGCTCACGCATTAAGCTCTCTGCAGGGCGGGTTTATCCCAGGCGCATTCGCTTTCTCCCCACCCCACCGCAGGCTGGTGCTATGCCTGTTTTACAGGGTGACGCTGCTTGTGGGCGGTGTCTATGGACAGTCCCCAGGGTCACTTTCCTGCTTCAAACCGTGTGGCCCAGAGTCAGAACCGGGCGCCGGCGATGAGTGCCAGGAGGGCAGGCTGGCAGTGCATACCTGGATGAGCTCCGAGTGGGACATGCCCTTGTTGGCATCCAAGCAGCTGGAGACCATCACCTCGGGGAACAGGGACTGCTGGGATCAGAGAGAGAGGAGATGGTTAGCGGGGACTCTGGGGCAAGCCCAAGTGCAGCAGAAGGGCTCTGCACCATAGCAGCCCCCCGCGTCTAGCTGGGCACCAGGACCGGCTCCCCTGGGATCAGAACCAGCTCCCTTGGGATCAGGACTAGTGAGCTTGTGTAAGGATGACTTCCTGGTGCACTGGGCAGCTGTCCAATTAATGCCGGGCGGTGCTGGCCTGCTGGAATTGATCTCCTGGCAGTAAGGGGTAGATGCTTAGTCCGGCGGCTTTAGCATATTCAAAGCTCATTTCCAGCTGGGCAGCTCGAGGACCCTGGGGTTTCAGGAGAAGGGACAGCAACCAGATCTCCCAGCAGCTCAGGGATTCTTCCTCTGAGCACCACCAGGTCCTCTCTGGTCAGGTCAATGTGTGGCCGGGATTGGCTTCTATCCAGGCAGGGCTGTTCTGTGCCTGGGATGCTCCCTGGGTCCTGCCCACTGGAGTCCAAGGCATGAAAGGCCGGTCGTCCCCCCCTTCCACCCCTCCAGGTCATGCTGGGCTGGGTCGCCCAGTAGCAAGGTCGGCTTACCGGTGAGCTTTTAAACAGCTCATACTTGGCAAAGTTCTTCCGGAAGACAAATCTGCTGTCTCCCCCAATGGGCCAGGTGGCCTGGACTTCCACCACCGACTCATGGTCTTCCAGGCACCGCTCTGTGGAGGAGAAAGCCACCGGCTCAGGGAAGAGCCCTGCCAACCATCATGTGCCACAGCACGCTGGCTTAGCTTGGGTCAGCCTGTCTCCTTCTAGTGGCCAGTCTCAGAGACTACAGCAGCTTGTCACCACCCCAGCTCAGCAAGTTGCTCTTAGCACAAGTGGTAGGAGCTTGTGCTTTGGGGGCTAATAGTCCCTTGGCTAATAGTCCCTCACCCAAGCCTGCAGTTGCACGCACAGACGGGGCAGCATGAACCCCCCCCAAAAGTTGTGTTTGCATTTGGGCATTAGTAGACACACGTGCACAGAACCAGCTGTACACGTCTCCCCCCAAGCTCCTAGTTGCATACACACACTGGTGGCCATGTGCACCAAGCCAGCCGTGCAAGGCCCCCCTGGGGGCGTACACGCCTCCTCACCTAGAGCCAAGTGCTGATGGAGCTCCACCAGGGACCAGCTGTCGTCGTGGAGGGCGTGAGTCTTTTGCACCAGCATCTCGCAGACATGGCGGGCCGTGGCGCCTGCCGTGACCTCCAGCGAGCGGCAGGTGCCATCTTCGCTGAAGACCTTTACCACCTGTGGGGCAGAGGCCAGGCCAGGTTCATTCCCCTCTCCCACAGCCCTACCCCCTCAGTCTGGACACTCCCTGGGCTCCCTCCCCTCCTCACATCTCAGTTGTGAATGCACGAGTGGCTGGGTCAATGCTCTCTGCAGTGGAGGACAGGGTGGGGCGTGGAGAGCCAGATAGCCAGCCCCAAGGCAAACCCAAGCTGGGCTGAGATTTATCACCCTCCCAAGGGGAGGCAGTGACGTGTGCAGGGTAGCAGGGCGACAGCAAACAAGCCTGTCTTTGCGCCTGCTCCCCTGCTGGCCAGAGCAATTGTCCCCCAAGACCAGTTCTGGGGCATTTGCACTGTTGGATCATACAGGAACTGCCAGCCAGGATCAGCCCCAGACTCCATCTAGCCCAATGTCCTGGCAGGGACCAGCACCAGATGATTCTGAGGAAGGTGTAAGAACCCTGCAGTAGCAGTGGGGTAATCTGTCCCCCCCCCATTGGTGGGTCTCATCTTGGTCTCTAATAGCTAAGAGAGCGGAGTGTGACCTAAGCAGGAGATGTAAAATCTCAGCGTCGGTTTCGGGGTGGAATGAAGTGCTCCGGGCTGGCTGGCTGTAATTGCTCCATGCAGAGGATAAGAACCTTCTACTGCAGCCAACTAACGGAGGTGCTTCTTTAATACAAGTGTTAGCGGACTGTGCTTTTGGAGCAAAAAGTCCCAGGATTGATCCCTGAACGGTTTGGACTCCCCCACCTCCAAGCCAGAGCTCCCCGACACCAGCTCTCTCTGTCTCCCTCCCGTGAGGCCGGGTCATAGAGCAGTTCTGGGGTGCTGACTCTTTGGCATAGGGAGGTTTGACCCCCCGGGAGCCCAAATCCCTCTTGCTGTTCACTGGCCTCAGCCCAGCTATGAAACCCCACAGCAACTCCCCGCTCTGGCTGTGAGCGCCCCCTGGCTCCCTCAGTAAGTGAGCGGGTAGCTTCGGCGTCCCTCTGCTCCCAGCGCCTGGGGAAGCGGTGCCAGGGATGTGGGTTGCCCAGTGACCCGGCTGCCAGGTAGCCGTAGCCTCCTTTTGTGTCCCTGCCACAGAGGGAGCGTTATCTAGGGGCTAGAGCAGGTACTAGGGGGACAGGACTCCTGGGTTCTAATCCTGGCTCAGTTGTAATGTCCATGCTCATTACAGGACTTGGTCGCAAATTGAGGTGTGTAGTGAGTCAGTTGGGGTTTGTGAACGTAACAAGCTCATTGAGTTTCTAGCCGTACAGCCCTTTCACAGGGGTGTCTCCTCTGTGTGTGTGTCTGTCCCAGCACCGAACCCAAACAGCCCCTCCAGAGGGAGCGGGAGCATTGCCCCTAGCAAGGAAATGGAGGCAAAGTGAGGTGGCCACGGTCACGCAACCAAGCCTGGGAGAGAGCCAGGGGCTGAACCCAGACGTTCAGCCTCCCGTTCTCATCCCTGTTAGACCGTCTGCCTCCAGGGGATCCTGGCAGGAAGCAGCAGCATGGCCGGACCCTGCCCACAAGGGATTTACACTTGGGGCGAGGCTGAGACCAAATCCTCCCTGCTAGTCCCCAGTTAACCCACCAGAGGGGGCTAAGCACCCGCTGAACCGGGCCGTACGTCTAACAATGCCCTTTGCAGAGCCGGCCCACTGGGCCTGTTCTCTGCCCCGGCTGTGATGAGGGCCCCTCTGTGCCGGGCACTGCGCAGATACACAGTGAGCGGCAGCCCTTCCCCAGCCTGTGCAGACACCGGGGGAGAGCCAGGCGCTCCCCAAAGAGCTCGTGACACTGTAATCCCTTCGGGGCAGGGACCGTCTTTTCGTTCTGCGTTTGTACTGTGCCCAGCACCATCGGACCTTGCTCTGTGACTGGGGGCCCTGGGCACCACTGCAACAGAACTAAGGAAGAGTGGGGAGGGGAAACTGAGGCACGGGTCACAAAGCTGCTAAGGCAAAAGCACGAAGGCTACTTAGCTCCCAGGCTGGTATCCCGCCCCTTGGATCATGCTGCCTCTCCAGTTTTCTCACTTTCTTCCCCTTAAAAAATCCTCTGATGAGGTGTTAACGCTGGTATTCTGGACAAATTCCTCTCGCCTCCTTCAAATCCTGCCCTACAGTTGCAGCTGGCGATAGGATTCGCTTTCACTTCCTGCCCCATTCTGTGGTGCTGCTGTTCAACATCTGCTGCATCCCACCCCAGAGGTGGCTGAACGTCAGCGGCAGGTGGAGCAATTCAGATTCAATCCCTTCCCTGCCTGGCTGGGGGACTGTGTGAATATCCGTGGGCAAAGGATTAGGATTGTTAACACCCCTCGTCTTTCTGCGCAGCAACCCTTTTAGAATCTGCTTGAATTGAATTAGGAATCGGGGCCGAGGAACCCACATGGGTCCCACTGACTTCCAGATGAGCCCGACTAACCCGTCAGCTTCTCCGTCGGGCCCAACCCTGCTGCCCTGGGCCTTGTGTCATCAGTAACACCAGTGCAAAGCTCTCATGGGAGTGTGCCCAACTCTGCCCTGGTGCAAATGACCGTGCAAGGGGGCAGGGCGACAGGAGGCTGCCCTGCTCTGAACACCCAGGCCCCAGTGGGGAGGGGCAGGGGGCAGCCCAGGCCATGGGGTGGCTTGGGAGGCTGCCAGCCGCTGTCCTGAAGCCACAGGCTCCCCCTTCCCGCCTGCCATGAAGTCTGTGACCTTTGCAGGGAGGGTTGAGGTTTCCTTCAGCACCTTTCTCCTCTCTCCCCAGCTGGTTCTGCTACCTGCTAGGGGCCGGGGGAGGCTCTTTCTGTGGTTGGCTGCTCTCTACCAGCCACCTGAGCTGCTCCTTGCAGACACCAGCCACGCCCTGAGTGTCTGCGCGCGGAGGGGGCAGACAGTCGTTAGGACTGCAATAAAGCAGCTCCTGGGCTGGCCCCGCATGACACCCGCCGGGTGGCTGCTTTTATCTCTATCCAGCGGCCGTTGCCTGGCAGGAACCAGTCCAGGCGCTGATCCCTGCTGTCTCCAGGCCGTGTTTTGGCTATGTGTGCCACGGACCCCTTGCTCTGTGCCCCCAGACGGCCCCTGCGCAGCCTGCCATGGGCATTATCCACCCGGCACCACTGGAGCGCTCTGGCCCGGAGAGAGGAAAAGGGTAGAAAACCCATGAACATGACATGCCCACCTCCCCTTCTGTGATGGCTCATCCGCTTCCCTCCGGGAAGTGCTGAATTTCCAGAGGTTCCTCATCCAGCAGCCAGGCCAAATCAAAGCCAAAGGCACTCGGCTTCTTGGGCTCTGGCTGCTCCGATGCTGCTGACCCCAGGGAACAGGGGTCCTGCTTGCTCGTCCCCTCTACCAGAGAGACCTTGCGAACCATCTGCCCCCGAGCTCACAGCCCGGGGGCAGCCTGTCCTTGGCAGAGGGTTGCAATGGTAACAGTGACGTGGGCTTCCTGGGAATGGCCCTGATTGGTCTCCCAGGGTTATTGGAGCTGGGAGGGGATGAAATATAGGGGGGTGCTGCCAAAAGGGGATCGATTTACAGTCAGGCCAGCAAGGCCCCTGGGTGGTAGGACTCAGCGTGGGGGGAGCGTGCTGCCCATCTGGGGCTGTACTGAGCTGCTGATGGTGGGAGAAGACTGTCACGAGCGTGTTAGGCCTCATGCTGCTGCCACAGGCAGGTCTCGGTCCCACTGGCTGAGGAGCCCCTGGCTTGTGGCCCCCACAGCCTGTCGGGATGGCTGCACTGGCCTCTCGGCAGGAGCTCCCAGTGTGTGGGGGAGGGACACCAGCTCGCACCCTCTGCCCGCTCAGCTAACCCAGCCCTGGGGGTGAAGGGCCACACCCGAGCCCCAAACCCCGACCCCGTGGTGCCGGGACACTGCTGGACCCCAGCACCGTCCCAGGGAAGATTCGGGTCTTGCGGCAGCCGTGGGTTGATTTAGGGCTCATTGACTTTCCAGGGGAGGGGGCTGTGCTGTCCCCTACCCAAGGGCTCCCCAGAACCACCCTGACGCCTGCAACCTGCACTGCAGGTAGTGAGACGCCCCCTAGAGGAGGGATCGTAAAGTGCAATGGAAATGTACGATGGAGCACACAGACAACACCCCTGGGGGCAATGGGAAGGGACGGGGCCGGCACCAGGGGTGACCCTGTGGGAAGGTGACCTGTCCGTTGCTATGCAATCCCTCCCGCTGGCCATCTGCTCCTCACCCCACCCTGGCCCCACTGCTGCTCCTCCAGACTGTGATCAAATCCCCTGGGGATTAGAGCACCCCAGTGCCCCCTCCCGCTCATCCAGCAGCACCCACGCCCCAGATGAAAGGCAAGGGAACCTTTATAGTTATTATTCTCCAAAGCCCTTAATTGTAAGCTTATTCCTTGCCAGCGAGTCAGTAAATTGGCTGCGAGATCTGAGCACGTCGGGACGCACAGACCTCCAAGAGACGTCCAGACTTCCAGGGGCAGACACATAATCCCACTCTCCCCACCCCACCCGGAGTAGCTGCCAGCATCAAAACCCACAGAGTCCCTGTGCTATGTCCAGTTGTCCCTCCGAACCTGGAGGAACAGCCAAAGATCGACACATGGACAGAGACTGACATGTCTACAGGGCTTCTCGTCCAAAAGGATCCCAAAGCACTTTGTTCACATAGAAGAAATAGAGTCCGCTGTCCCAACCTGCTGAAATGCAGCCACCTCTGGGGTGGAACATGTCAGCACTTTGAGCAAGGCCTCAGTAACACTGCCTAATACTTTAGGGCAGGGAGTGAAGAAAGGTACTGATCTGTAGGGAGAGTTTAGCAAGGGGGAATGGAGCTTTTCAAATTGGGATTTGGCCAGAAAGCCAGGCGTTAACACCCTGGCTTCTCGCAAAAGGTGCCGTGAAATCCTCAGTGACCACGATTGGTTCAGATCTTGAGAAAAACAAGTTCCGGGGATCAGAGAGCAAAGCCAAGCAGATTTACCAGGGAAAGGGAACTGAGCCTCGAAAGAGCAGCCACTTCCCTCCCTTGTGGTTCAGCTCATCTGCCCCCGCCGAGAATCTGCTGCATTTCCCAGCTGTTCCCTGGCTCTCCTGGGCTGCTCCAACCCGTCTCACCCATCTGGCTTGACTGTGAGGTCTTTGGGGCAGGGATGGTTTATTCGGCACCCAGCCCAGTGGGGCCCTGATCGCTAACCACTACACTGACAAAGATGTTAAATAATAGTAACCATCAGTGTTACGTCCTGCTCATGTTTTCAGTCTCTCTCTCAGGGTTATCTCCCAGCCCTCACTGCTCCTGCTTTAGTGGCATCAGTGAATTTCATTATCTTGTGCCACAACATTACAGGACCCATCTCCCACGTGGGGCTGCCAGCCCCTTTCCCCGCCCCCAGTACCAGCCCACCAAAATCTCTGCACAAGGGGGCACTGATCCAGGTCTCGAGCAGGGGCGGGGGCACTGGGCGGGCCACACTGTGTTGGGGCGCCTGGTGTTTTCAGGGTGCATTGTTCGGCACACCAGGGGTTAAGCGGTTGTGCTGGACCCAGCTAGGAGGCAGGTGATTGCCTGGGGCGGTGTCAGGTGGGAAGTGCTGGAAAGTTTCCACGGTGCCTGGAAACTCTCCCACCTATAATTACAAGCTTGCGGGTCGAAACACACCGGGATCCATGCCGACCATCCCTATGGAAACCAACCGCCTGCCTCGTCAAGCCCCGTCATGCCCAGCTGCCCTGCACATCCCAGACTGACCCAGCTCGGGAGTTCGATGGGGCACTAGCACCATTAGTATTTGAGTAACATGACAGGGGAAATGACCCACCCAGGGTCAAACAGCAGGTCAGCGGCAGAGCTGGGAATAGGACCCAGGAGTCCTGATACCCAACCCCACTGCCCCAACCACTAGACTCCTCCCCCTGCCAGAACCAGGGAGAGAACCCAGGTGTCCTGGCATGCAGGCCCAGTGACTCCCCATGTGTCCAACCACTGCTGTGGCCAATGCAGCAAACCCGTCCAGGAGCTGCCCTGCCCTCCCAGCCTCTGAGCAGGTGCACTTACGTGGGGGCCGCTTTCACACTGGGGGCCTTGCCCTGCCGAGGGGCTGCTGAGGATGGGCGACTTGGAGGGGCTGCAGAGCTCGGGGAAGGGGTTGGGGATGGACGGCAGCGACGAGGCTCGCGGCTCCTCCTCCTTCAACTTCCTGCCAGAAAGGAGAGGTTTGGGGTGAGGGCGCAGGCGGTGCAGGGGCCTGGCTCTCCACCCCCAGCCTGCCATGACCCTGCCCTGTGCAGCACGGTGTTTGGCCCAGTGAGAGGGTAAAGCAAGCCCATGGGAGCCACACAGATCCCCATGTAAGAGCCACGCTGAGATCACATGAGCCACACAACGTTCCCATGCAAACAACAGCACACAGGGCGGAGGATCGGGCCCAAAGTATCTAGCGCCTGAAGGCAAACGCGTGCCCAGACCCCTGCAGCCCCTCCCCAGAGACTGACAGCTGTGCCAGCAAAAGCTACCCCCCACCCCAGGCAGCAGCAGCAGGCCTGGTGATTTCAGTCTGCCCTTAAAGGGACTCCGAGCACTCCCTCAGCCGGAGAGCTGAGCGGGCCCAGGCGCTGATATCCAGAGGCGGGCAGGCAAGTTAATAATTAACCCTACACCCCTTGGCTCTCCCTAGTGCTGTTCCTCCAGGCTCAAAGGCGGGAAAGGAACCTCCACAAATGCCCATTTCCCCATCCCAGGGGCTGCAGCACTACCGGATCCCAGTGAATAGGGGGTTAATGGCACACAGGGGCGGTACGTTGGCTTCTTGGGAAGTAAAGGTGTATGGGACGGTGGGGGGCCAGGAGATTCTGGTTTCTTTCCTGTTCATGTGGAGTGATTTGGTTGCCTTGTAACAAACACTCCCTCCTTGCAGGCTGCACCCGTCTCCTCCTGCTGGATCCCTCCCCTCCCCTCCCCTCCCTCCCCGTGGGGGAGGGTTGGGGCAATAGCCTCCATTTTGCAGAGGAGGAAACGGAGGTATGAAGAGGGGAAGAGACTCACCCAAGGTCACCCAGCCAATCAGTGGCAGAGTTGGGACTAGAACCCAGGGGTCCTGACTCCCAGTTTTGTGCTTTAACATGATCAACCTTCCAGGACCCTGTGTCTTGGGGGCTAATGGTGGTGAGGGAATCACAGCTCCACACGGGGACGGAGACACTCGCTCTCCCCCCCACCCAAGGGGGCCGGCCAGACACACTGCTGGGAAAATCACTGGACCCTGTTGTTGAGGGAAGGATGGCGTTTCCCACAATGCCCTGCTCCCAACCTGTTGACTTGGATGACCAGTGGCTGTGAGCGCTTGACATCGCCGCCGGCCAGCAGCCCGGCCTTGTCCCGCTCGCCCGTGGGGAAGGCATGGCCATTGGGCAGGCTCCGGGCGCGGTCCTGCTCCAGGTGGTCCTGGTACAGGTTGTCCAAGGTGGTGGGCAGGTCGTTCCGCAGCGCTGCCAGGTCCATGGCATTATCTGCAGAGAGAAGGAAGGAGACAGGGATGGTTACTCCTGCCTCTGTGACTTCCCTCCAACCACCGCGCCTTCCCTGCCTGCCATGCCGAGCGCCACATTCAGCCACAGCCTGAGTCGCGCTGGGCCAGAGGCACCACGGCCGTTTGGAGGGGGCACCCCTGCGCCGCACAGAAGAGGGCTGGATGCACCTTCACCCACACCCCACACTGCCGCTGGATCTCGGGGAACTGCACTGAGGTGCCCCCCCCCCTCCAGCCTGGGGCAAAGAGCGCTGCCAGGCGGCAGGAACGGGCCAAGCTGGGGCATGAGGCCTAAGCGCCCATAGGAAGGTTGGGCACCTAGCAACACCAAGGAGAGGCAGCCGGCAGGGAGCACCTGGGCACCAGCCAAACAGTGCGGGATTCCCTCTCTCTAACCTCCCACCCTCAGGGGACCATCTGTGACCGGGGTGCAGAATCGGCAGCACTGGGCCGGGCAGCGATCACCCCATCCCCACGGTGCTTGCACCCCAAAGAGCCAAGCTGACGCTTCATCGGCTCTGAAAGCTGCAGCTTACGTTACCACCAGCTCCTCTAGTCAGTGGGGTCCCTCTGGCTTGGCACCGGCGTGGCTAAGAGCAGAAAGCCCCATCTGAGGCAAAGCACAAAGTACCCAAACCTGCCAGACCCCTCCCAGCCCTGGAGGGCCACCTGCTTGCCCCTGGAGTGTGCCCTGAACTGGGGCTGGATTCCTGTTAGCTCATCCCCACGGTGCGAAGGGGTGGAAACCCCCCCCCCCCGCTATCGCAACAGCCTCGGGCCACATCCAGCAGCCGCCTTATTGAACTGGGTCAGATGACTCGGGTAGAAGCTGACGCCTAATGGTCCCAGATGACGCCGGCTTGGGCCAGAGGCCTGTGTTGAACCAAGATAGCGGGACTGGGTCTGGCAGGCACAGGCTGGAGAAGTCCAGTGGTAAGAGGCCCTGCTGAGCCACATGGGCAAGAACCTTCCCCCGCCTTTGGTGCTGTCCCGGGAGGCTCGATGAGGGCACCTGGGGCCTTGGCCAGGAATTTTAGAGCAATCAGGCAGGTCTTCTGGGCACAGTTGTCCCGATTGCACAAGTCAGTCGGCTAATTGCACATGGACTCCGTGCACTAGTGTCCACCAGTCTCACGCATGTGTCACTCGGCTCATTGCACGTAGTGTTGCTGCCATCTCAGCCCATCAGCACCAAATTTGGTTTAGCCTAAAGAAACATTTGCTGAGGCCGGGTATCGTGCTCCCTGGCACCTCCAGAAACTGACCAGCATCCTCTCTGAGCATGAGCGGTTACCCTTCCATCTAGCCTGCTCCATGCCAGCTTTCTCTGGCAGCCTGGCCAGCTCAGCTGTACCAGATTTTTACAGGTGCCAATCTCCCAGTCTGGGTGTCAATCACTGACTCACCCTGCAGGCTGCACCATGCTCAGCTCTCCAGTTACCTGCGTTTTGGCAAGAGCAGCTACGCTGCTGGCACGATCCAGAGCCTATCCGGCTACAGCCCAATGTGCCGGGCGTCAGAAGGAAGAACTGCAAAGCCAGAATCAGAGGCAGGGGGCGCTGGCATCTGGCCCCTTTGGCCACGATCCGGCAGCTGGCCTCCACGGGGCGCCGGATCCCACGCCTGCCCTTGGCAGCTCCCTTGGACCATTGTTTTCCCTTGATCCACCATGATGGGATGAGCCAGCGTGTGGGCAGGTGACTCAACCCAGCCCCGCCCTTCTCACTGCAGACCTCCTCCACACGCCTCCAGGCTGGTGGGATCCGGAGCCAGGTCGGAGGCAGCGTTAGCGTTTCCTCTGTACTGGGTCCCTTTCCACCTGGCCCAGAGGTTTGTGTTGGCCGCGGAGGTCAGGGCAGGCATTGCCCACACACTCTGCTGTGGAGTACCTGTTACTGGGGTGGGCATGGCCCAGCCTACCAGCTCCGGACCGAGTGCCTCTGCCCAGGCTGATCCACAAACACAGAGGCAACCAGTTAGCTGCTCTGTTATATCCTTGGGGCCAACCAACTACGCAACATGCTCCATCTAGTTGGTCGCTGAAGGAGCCAATGGTCGAACTGGCTGGCAGCTTGGACTGGGATGTCCAGATGATCCCCCCTGGCCACTCCTGGGCTGCTGCCAGGCCCCTCCCGCTGACCCGATGACTCTCCCTTTTCCTAAGGTACCCATCACTGTGGTGGCTGGGCTCCAAAGAGCCACGGATAGGTTAGAAAAGGAGCTTTCTGGATTTGTCTGTGTTGCCGTGATGTTGCGTCTGCCCCTTTCCATCTGGCTCTGGGCGCTGTCGTGGGACGCGGGGTTGACCTGGAGAAGCTGTGATGGAGTCAGACAAGCTGGATTCTCCACTAGGCCCAGCCCCGGTGAGCACTGAGACAGGCTGGCCGGAGCGTGAAACAGACCCTGGGTGGGTTGGATAATGAGGCCAGTCCTGTGGGCTCCGGGGCCAGATTCTGATCCCTGTTACTCCCCTGACTTCACAGGATTCATGCCAACCCAGCTGAGAGCAGGACGCGACCAGTTCAAGGCTCCCATGACACCGCTGCTCCTATCAGCTCAGCCGCCTCCTCTTCCTTCCCTCACACCCCGGGCCCCCTGTTTGCAGGCTGCGCCCCCAGCGAGAGGGGACTCCCTTTCCCACTCCCTGGTGTCTAAGCACTGCCGACCGACCCGGGGATGCTTGAAATGATTCACAGGGCCCCCGTGCTGGAGGGATCAATCCAGAGGAAACAGGATCGCTGGCATCTTCTGTTGCTAATTACATACGTGACCTCTCCTGGCTCCCAGGGAAGGTGAAGCCAGAGCGTGGTGCCAGGGGCGTAAAGACAAGGGAGGCGTGCTCGGCAGGAGCTAGCCTGCCCCACTCAGAGAGATGATAGGAGAGAGAATAGGGTGTTTGGTGGGTTTTCAAACTACCGATGGCTCTTGTGCGGCCTTTCATCACAACGCCCCATGCTGCAGGGCAGGGCTTTATCCCCAGTATACAGGTGGGGTACTGAGAAACAGTGGCCAAGTGACCCATCCCGGGAGTCTGTAACAGAGCTGAGAATCGACCCCAGTGCTCACGCCAGCGTCCTGTCTGCCAGACCAGATGTGCCCTCTAGCTCTGCATGGGGACCGAAGGGCTCCAGGGCCACAGAGCTTATCACTGGTTTTGGATCCCTGCTCCGGTGAGTGGTAGCCGGATGCTGTCACGCAGCAGGCCAGGCCTGCTATGAGTCTGGGGGCCTGCACCACCCCAGGCAGCCCCGTTGTCTCTCCAGGGCAGGCTGAGGCCTGTGGCTGGCAGGGCGAGAGGGAAGCTGTGCCAGCCCAGTGGGGATTAGTAGGGGACTCCGAGGGCTGGCACATAAGCCGGCCCCTGGCCACCGAGTTAACCCATCTCACACTGCGCTGGGGGGACGCTGGCTACAAGGTCGCTCTGCTCACACCCCCGTTGCCGGGGGCACGGAAGGGAAGGCACAACAAGCCCAACTCATTCTGGCTGTGGCTGCGGCTGACGCAGTTTTGGGGAGATAAACAGTGCCCCCCTCCCCCCCCAGTGTCACTACACAAACAGGTTTTATGGGCCTGGGAGAACATCATTAAAATCACTGAAGTAGTAAAGTTGGAGGCGACTGCGGCTCCATGGGCATGATGGGGGCGGCAAGGGACACTTCCCCTGCCAAGCTGGCACCCCCCCAGCAATGCTAGGCTCCCTGCCAGCCGGTCGGAGCCCTCCCCACACCAACATCTCCAGCCACAGCAATGTTGCCCATCCAGCAGGGGGTCTGGGCCAGAAGGAGGAGGGAGCATCAGATGTGGGCAGGGGAAAGGGGCACCTGGATTCTCAGCTTGGCAACTTCTTGCTGTTTCCTTCCCTCCCCCGCGCTGCTCTGACTCAAGCCACCCTGGCCCGAAGGGAAAGGGGCAGGGTTCCTTTAAGGCGGGCCCTGAGCTGTGATTCACCCTCACGGCTTCCTGCCTTTTATATCCCGCTCGAAAACATCCACCCACCCCAGACAAACTGCAAAACAAAGCAGCGATCGCCAGGCGGATTGCGCAACGGGCACTGCCAGGCACCACCGAGACACTGGGCGCGGGACCACAACCCACCCAACCACGCTGGGCGTTTTCTCCCCCTGTAGCCCCCTGGCATGGGGGGGTGGGAATGTAATGGGCAGTGGGCGGCAGATCCCAGGCCTTTGACTTGCCTTGGACAGAACAGGAGTGTTGGGGAGGGAATGAGACGGGAGGTGTGAAGGGAGGGAGTGACCAATCCCTCCCTTTGCTGTCTGGTTTCAAAGGAGCCATCGTGTCAGAGCAGGGTGCACTAGGGATGGCTGCAGGGCCGCACCTTGATCCCTAGGGAACCTACAGGAAATGGGGTGCGGTGCTCCCTCCGCAGAGGCTGGGGGACTGGGAACCACCGACAGGAGTCCCCCATTCATCTAACACCCTCCAAGCAGCGTCAGTCCCCGGTGCCGGACTGAGCCCAGCGATCCCATTCCAGTTGCTAGCCTGCATCCAGAGCCCCTTCCCAGTGGGAAGAGGGATCCGCCCCTGACTTTGCAGCAAGCTCACAGGTAGCAGGTGCCCTCCCCATGCCTGGCGCCTAAGCGTCCTGGGAGAAGAGTTTTTCCCTGGCAAGATCACCAGTAAATCCTGGCCAGGATTTCTGACCCCCCCCGGGAATGGAACCTGTCCAGAGAGAGGGGAATCAGCACACAGTGGATACGACTTAGCCCCATGCACAGGCTCAGCACAAGGGCTTGGGAGCCAGCTGTTTTTATAACTATTATGCTTGCTGCTGAGGTCCAAGCTAAGCAGTATTACACTGGGTTTGTGCTTGGATGGGAGATTGTGCCAATCCTGTGGGATAAAGTGTGCTGGTGATCTGGAAAATGGCACTCTTCGAACATAGGTACAGGGTGACTCTCCAGTAAGCGAGGAAGGCCTGGCCTTCACCACTGAGAGTCCAGGGACCTTCAATCCTAAATCAATCGGGCGCTTGTGAACATTTTCCCCATTGTCCGCATCGCATGGATGTGATGTAAATCTGAGGCCCTTGTAGTGATTAAATCCTGTTGTACCTTGTACTGGAATCCAGGTGCTCACCTCAGTATCCTGGCAAAATTCCAGTCTAGGGTAACTGCATTCTGCTGACCTACATTCCACCCCAGAGATTTAACGGGGTGCAAAATTCTCCTTCATGTTCTGACTGCACCAGTTATATAGTGTTGCTGTGAGCTGTTACAAACAGCTGTGACCTTCTACTCCAAAGGTGGCTGCATTTGGGGAAAAGAGGACATGATTCCCAATCACAATCAATCTGCTAAACTTGGGATCCTTTAGTAGGCAACAAATTCTATGGTTTTAAATTAATTTATCATAAAACCTCCCCAAGGCAGAGCAATGGGTTTTGCCTCTAATATTTACGTGGTGCTTAGACCCCTCTGCACAGGAGTGGATTCCCCCTGGAACCATCAGCAGGGTACCAGCGTGAGTGTGCTTGGAGATCTTTGCATAGCACATGTGCGGTACATGCAGTGCAAGTAGGACACTGCTTCACACAGCCTAATGGAGCTGATCATCTCTTCCCCCTACCCTGCGGCCCATACGCCTCCCTGCTTCTGGCTAAACCAGTTCTGCAGCTGGACCTCCCCAGCATGATGAACTGCTGGCCCTTCCCTGCTACAGCTCACCCCCTTGGTATCTGGGACATCCAGCTGGCCGGGACGTTCAGACACCAGGTCGCAACGTGGTCCTGAGCCTTTGTCAAGGAGAACCCTGCTACACAAGGCCATACTGCTTCACGCGGCACAGGACTAAGGGGTGAATGAGAGAAATCAAAGGGACTATCAATCCAGAAGTCCATCTGGCCCAGCATCATCCCCCTAATCTGGAGTGCTGGATGAGCCCACTGGCTCCATCCAGTCTGCTATCCCCTGTTCCCTGCTGCACAGGATCAGAGCAATGGGCCCCTCTAGCCCTGCATCACACCTGATCTGCCACAGCCAGGCAGACCAGTGGGCCCAGCTGGTCCAGTAACTTGCCTCAGATGGTGACTAAAGCTGGATGAGTCAGAGGAAGGTGCAGTTTTCCTTCCACCCACATGCAGCACACCGAAATCTGCAATACTGTCCCAGGAGGGAAGGTTCCTTCCTGACCCCTGTAGGTAGCCATCGCTTTGTGCCCTGCAGCATGAGGATCGATACCTCTCGCGATTGTATCCTAGTAGGTGCCAGGCTTATTCAGATAGCGCCTCATGCCGCATGGATGCAGGTGAAAATGAACAGCCGCCGGCTCAGACTGAGGAGGGAGACGCCCAAGCCCAGCCATTAGCTCCGGCTGGAACAAATCCTGTAGCTGCCACGGCAATAAACCTGATGAGGGATGTAATCCAATTGGCTTGATTCCTTGGCTCCAGTTTAAGAACCCTTTTCTACGCTCGAGTGCGTTTCTGGGAAGTCCCAAGGTTGCAAAAAAGCAACTTCAGTTTGATGAGGAACAGTAGGCACTTGTAAACAGTGATGCCAGCTCTCCTCTGCAGGGTCTGCAGGTTCCCTGTGCTGGCCTGGCCAGCCCTGAATTGTGCCCTTGCTCCAAGGCTTCTGTGGGGCTTTGCCAGGGGTAGAGGACCAGCAGAATGCAGATAATCCCCGGCCATTCCCCACCCCACATCATGGCTCCTGCGCCCAGCGGCCCCCCTAGCTAGGGCAATGAGGGATCTGGGCTTTGCCTGTTTATGCTGGTTTTGAATGTGGCCCGTGGCTCTGTCCCGGTGCTAGATCCTCAAGTCCCTGGAGAAGGGGCTGCCCGTTCGTGCAGCGCCCGGCACGCTGGCAGCGCCCAGCAAAGCACAAACCATCCCGAGGCTGGAGTTCATGGCAGGCGCCTGGAATCTACTATCTGCCCTGACTGTGGCACTGGGGAGATCTGGGAAAAGGAAGAAATCCTAGACCCAGGCTAGAGTCACACGGGGGCATGTTTAGAAGATTAAGGGGATGCGTGGAGACGCATCTGCGTGTGGAACTCAGCCCAGCATGGCTGCTGCTTCGTAAACCTCCCCGCTAGCACATACCGTACTGCAGCGCGAGAGAAAAGTATGAGCTGGATTAGAACAGAACCCACGAGGGGCCGGGAGGCAGACAGAGCCCTGGGGTTAAAGTCCTCTGAGGAGCCAGAGGCTGCAAACGCAGCAGAATTTCCACAGAGGAAAAAACATTCTCCCCGTAGACGCATCTACAGGTCTGGATCCAGCATACATACACGCTTGGGGCAGGAGACTGGTTAGGGTGACCAGATGTCCTGATTTTATAGGGACAGTCCTGATTTTTGGGTCTTTTTCTTATATAGGCTCCTATTATCCCCCCTCCCACACGTCCTGATTTTTCACATTTGCTGTCTGGTCAACCTAAGACTGGTGGTCAGGACTCCTGGGCTCTAGACAGGCCTCTGCCTCTGGGTGAGTCCCCTCCCTTCTCTGTAACTCGTTTTCCCCAGCTGTAAAATGCAGGTGAAGATACTGACCCTGGATTGTTAAGCAACATAATTTTCAGGGATGAAAGTGCTATAGAAGCGCAAAGCAAGGTAGCTACGTTTCTCTGATGTCAGATCACACATGGCATCATGCCTGAAACACCACCCAGCATTTAAACTCTCACACGCCCGAAATACCTGATACATTGACTGTATTACACTTTACAGATAGGATTTTCAAAACAGCTTAAGTGATTTAGAAGCACAAGCCTTATTGACCTGCAGTGGGACTTGTGCTTCTAAGTCACTTAAGGGGCTTTTTAAAACCCCACCCCAGATGTCTATCAGCACCTGGGTGCCGCAGTCAGAGGTACTTTCAAGATGTTTATAATAAAAATGTTATGTGAGTGTGAGCCAATCATGTAAACTGTTTCAGTTTTATCAGTTGTTTACACAAACTTCTAAGGGATTTGCACAAGTATATGGGAAATGTTTGTGTCTAAAGTTTGACTGTTGATTAGGCTGCTAATCCAGTAGCTACCAGCAACCATACAACCCACTAGAGCGTAGTGTCATATGAGGCTAGAGTCCTGCTGAGGGCTAAAACAATGACCCCAAAGCTGAGGAATGACCGTATGTTTACACTGCACTGTGAATCCAGGTGTGTGGACTTGGTAATTCCAAGCCCGCGCTTGAGTGTTCACAACTGCATTTTAAACCTGGTTTACAATTGCTGGCCCTGGGACTCACAGCCGTGCTAAGGCGTCCACACTGCACAATGACAGGGCAGGGACCCAAATCGCAGTGGTGATGACCCACCCCCCTAGCAGGGTCTGAGGACCTGGGTGCTGACCCATCAGACTGATTTATGTGTGCACAGAAAGGGAGGCTTGGGCTCAGCTCAGTGCACTACAGACATAGCAAAGGCTACAGGGAGGAAGGGTAATGTAGTGGTTAAAGAGCTGGAGAATTGGGTTCAGTGCCCTGTCTCTGCCACAGACTTCCTGTGTGACCGTGGGCAAGCCACTTAGGACCAGATTCCCAAGGTATTTAGGTACCTAAAGATGTAGAGAGGCTCCCCAGCAGGTGCCTAAATACCTTTAACCATGTGGCCTTTAGTCTCTTTGCATCTCATTTTCCTGTGTGTAAACGGGGGCCACAGACCTGCCCTGCCTCACATGGGGTGCGAGGGGGAATGCAGTATTGATTGCACTGATGCTCCAGTGCCTCCGTGACAGACACCCTGTAGCTAGGTAGAAAAACTGCTTGTGTCCAATGGCGTGTCTGCTGCACAGTTTTATACAGGAGTGTAGAAAAGGTTTAATGCCTTTAAGAACCTGGTGGCTGGTTGCGAGGACCCCCAGGATCCTCCCTTGGTAACATATTTTCTAAAATAGGACCCATCTTCCTAATCTAAACATGGCCCAAATGGAAATACCAAGAATGCACCCACCCAGTACAGCCCACTTATAACGAGCACCAAGCCTCCAAAAGCCTCAAGATCAACAGCCTGTCATCATTGGTCTCCAGCAATTTACAGCATTGCCGTCTCCCAGTAACTTTGGCTCTTGTTTTGACATGAGCACCGGCACAAGGACTTTTGGTAACATTTTGCTGCCTCAGCCGATGTTCTTTGTCACCTCTCAGGTCCTGATCCTGCTTTTATCCTTTACACAGTGCCGGATCTGGTCCCTTCTAAGTGTTAGAGCAACCATGGTACCAATGTATTGCACGGAAACAGGGGAATACAAGTTCTCTCACACTGGTATAAATAGGAATAACTCCATTGACCAACAGAGCTAGGCCAGCATCAAACTGCAGTGAGAGAGGAGGATGAGGTCCCACTGATCACAGAGGTCCAACCCTGCACAATAATGCTCCTCCCTGATCCATACAGTCCAACAGGGGACATTTCCTTCCTGGCCCCAAGTTGGGTGAAAGGTTTGTAACCTGAAGCATGACAGTGTCCTGGTGGCCCGGGACTTCTTACCATGAAATAAATTCCTGTGCTCTGAGGTTGTGCTGAGTCACCATGCCAAATGAAACCAGCGAAGGGCTGAAATTAACCAGCTGGTCTGGGTAGGTTCTTTGGTTACAGGTTCAAAGAGGGGAGGATGGGGGTCCGTGGTTCCAGCGCTCTGAAGACACCATAAGCCCTGCTGTGCATGCAGAGCTGAATGCAGCCACTTACACTGTGTCTACACTCCGGAGACTATATCAGCACAGCTCTGTTGGCGTTGCTATGGCGGCATAACCCCATAGTGTAGACACCATCTACACCGGCAGAAGGGGTCTTCCATCGGTGGAGGAACATCACCTCTCAGAACGATTCTAGCTACATCAACGGAAACATTCTTCTGTCCACATAGCAGCATCTATCCTGGGGATTAAGGCGGCCCAGCTGTGTTGGTCAGGGGGTTGCTAGGCGCTGACCCAAGTTTTAAGTGTAGACCATTTAATTCCCTTTTAATGTGGATGCGGATTCTTAGGGTCTGCCTGCCGAGTCCCAGGCCCGATTCCTTCCACCCCTCACCCAGGGGACCTGCTCCAAAGCGTTACTTTAAGTGATGCTCACAGAGGCACTGGGGGTGGGGCAGGGGTGTCACTCTCCAACCTGGCAAAACAGGGTTGAAGGTAACTGAATGCGTTCCGGTGAAAGGAGGCGGGCGCCAAACTGGGAGAGACACCACCAGAGGCACTATGTAAAGAGCATAGATAGATAGACAAATATCTTGTCTCTCTAACATCCTGGGACCAGCATGGCTACAACGAGACTGCAAACGGATAGACAGGCGGATACTCGGAGACATCAATGCTTCCAGAATCTCAACTGCACCTCAGAAAGCCAGGTACCCGAATACTCCATCGAAAAGTCTGTTTCTCTGATCTCCAAGTACCTCTACAAAGGGCAGCTGAGAGGCTCAGGCATGCAGTGTAGTAGGAAATTGGGCCACCTGCCGCCCATTCCTAAATTTGCAAACTATTCTGCTCCCTGCCTGGGAGCCTACTCCTGGAAAACAACTTCCTGCCTAAAGGCAAAGCCACTGGCTAGGATGCAAAACACACACCCACACCCTCCCCCCGCCACACACAGAGATGGATAAATAAAAAGAGACTCATACAGACACACACCCACACACAGACACATGTGCACACATGGACCACACGCACACACAGACGGACCACACGCACACACCTGCACGCACACACACCCCTCTCTAAAAAAACCAACCCTGATGAAATCTGCAGACGGCCAACAACAGCACAGTTCTGGAGAAAGCAGCCCCGTTTCAAGTTTAATTTGTTCACCAGGCCGAGGCGAGAGGCTCATTGATCTTGGGGTTTAATCATTCATTTCTTATTTACAGTTCCCAGGGAGGAGGGCACATTTGTCTCCCCACAGCTCTTCTCAGGTTGCTGCCTGCCCAGTAGGGCAGGCAGCTCAGAGTCCATTGTCTGTCTCTGGTCAAGGTCCCAGGCCCATACTCTGTCAGGAGCAACTTCCCAAGATGTTTGTGCTTGAAAGTTCACGTGTGCCGCTGGAGCGGGGAGCAATTTCAAGGCCTGACGTTGCAAAGCGGTTTCCAAACAACTAGATTCAGAGCTTGGTTTTGCCAGTGGAAATCTACAGTGGCCTCACTTACTGTGGATTTACCGCAAGCCAAACTGAGGTTTGAGCCTGGTTTGCTAAGTGCAGGAAGCCACTCACTTTCCATTGAATGCAGCCACCTCTATGGTGAAACACAGCAGCTGTTTTAACAGTCGCCGCAATGCTACACGAGAGTTGAAGTGACGATTGCCGCATCCAGTTGAAACATGAAGGAGAATTTAAGGAGGCAGAGCTGGAATTTGGCTAGAATACAGGCCTATAATGCGAAGCATGAGCGAAATGATATGGCCACAAGTGGCCGGGACCTCAGTTCTACATCTCCCCTGAAACACAGCTGGCGCGTTACGATTTGCACTTAGCATCACAAATCTTCAGATGCATGAATTCTGTGAATCCCAAGCTGTCAGCAAACAAGAGGAGAGACAGGAGCCACAAAAATGGATAGAGACACCTGATCCAAATAGTTTGAGAAGACGGCCCTCGACTCAGCATCCTCCCCAGACCTTGCTGCAATGGGCAAGTGCAGATTATAGAGTGGCATCCCAGCGTGGAAACAGCTCATCCTTGACAAAACGACAAGCAGGAAAGACTGTGACGGATCAGAGCTCTGCAAATGGAGAATCTGACTGGAGGGCTCAGAGTGAGGAAATGCACTGGTATATGGGAATCAAATGACCAAAGCACAAAGGCACTTCCTTAACCTCACAGAGAAACACTGTCTGATGCTCCAAGCAACCTGGATGCCATGCCTGAAACTCAGCCCATTATCTCAACCACCTCCTGCAAGACGCTGCCTCCGGGACCTCACAGATCTGTGTGATCTCCTGCCACAAGGGAGCCTGCACAAAAGGCAATGAACAGCTGTGCTCCCAGGGCAAACAGGGGCTCCAAGATTGAGATGGCTGAGAGCACAGAACTGGACAGGTGGGAAGCCCCCAACCAACCACCTGACAACATCCTGGGTTCTAGAGTATGGTGCCTTTCAAGGGCAGGTTCTTTGACTTTCTAAGTTTCTAATCAAAACAAAGAATCTCTCAGGATAGTACAGGCTCTAGAACCTCAAACTTATTGAACTTTGTGTGTTTTCAAACTGAGAACAATTTAGAACTTCCTGGGTTCTACAATGGAGACCGCCTTAAACCTCGGCGGGTTCTGGATTTTAGAACCCTTAAGAACTTTGTTTTGGACGGTAAACGCTTTGGGGCAGGGACAACAGGCCGAATTCTCGGCTTGTCTAAATCAGCAGAGAGCAATGGATGCCGGCCAGTTTACACTGGCTGACGCTCTGGCCCCATGACTTGGAGCGCTTTGTGCACTGCTGGCAATTATCAAAACACAGATACTATCAATAACTTCATGGGCTTAAGGAGCTAGGTCCTTTTAGAACCTCCCAGGCTCTTGGATTTCGAACCTTTTAAAATCCAACCGTGCCCATGAAAGCTGTTTAAAGTTTAAACACGGCTAGAGCAGCCACCCAGCCTGCCCGTACGGGCCTTAGTGATGGTTGACAAAGCACCAGCAACGACCAGCCAGCGTGCAGCATTTCTTGGCTCACGGACACGCTGCTTCTTTCATCCCTGCCCTGAATGCCCCAGTGCTCTGCAGCCTGCTGGTGAGCTCAGGACAGCCGTGCCTGACTGAGCTGATGGGCTGCGGGTGGGGAAGACGGGTGCCCTGGAGCTTAATTCATTGGCTGTTCTGTCCCTGCCACCCACTGAGAGACCATCCAACACTGACAGGCCCCCCAGCAAACACAAACCAAGGGCTTTAATCAGTAACTTACGCCCTGACCTGCCCCCGCCCCCAGCTCAGCCATTAAAGCGTCTCGTGGAAAGGCTGTCTGCCTGCATTTCATGTGCAAGCAACTTCCCAAGGGTGCCAGGCCACATGGGCCTGCAGGGGTCGGTGTGATTTCGACCACAGGACTGAAGGCACTGGCTGGGAGAGGCTAGGAAGTCTCCCCACCTCAGCGGGAGCAGAACTCTTCTCCTGGCAGCCGCGTGGATAGCCAGACTCCGGTTCACAGACCTCGGGGGGGCACAGACATGCTCGTAGGCTCCTGCCGGCCCTGAGCAGTCCCCGAGTGGGTGGGCAGCACCCAAAGGGTTAATGGGAGGGAAAGGGAGGATTGGCTTTGGGGACAAAGCCCTGCCGGGCTGCAGGAAGGATGCGGGCCCTTTGTTGACATCCTTGGACTCAGGCTCAGCAGCAGAGGAAATGACCTGAGGGAAGAGGCCAAAGCACATTTGCCCCAGCAGGGCTCAGCCAGGGACCTTCCTGGGTCCCAGGTGGGCAGGCTCGGCCGTCCCCCATTGGCTACACTGGAGCGGGCTTCCATTTGTGCCATGTCTCGCTCGTCCGTTGCCCTGGCTCTGAGCAGGGTGACGAGAGACCCAGCTTGGGGCAGGAGTAGAGAAGGGCTCCCCTCGTCCCCCGGCTTCCATGCCCTTCCTCTCTGCAAGCTCAAAACCTGGCCCTCAGAAAGGTCCTCCAGCCATCGCTGTTCTCGTCGGTAACCTGGCCCCGCTGGGACATTCCTGGGGAGAAGCAGCTCCTGCTAGAAGCCTCCTCCCATCCTACTCTATTGTATTTCCTAGTCGGGCCTAACTAGGTCCTTACCCCCCGCCCATCACCATAGCATCAGGTCAGCGCTCGCCAGCGTCGGATTGCTCAGTACCAGTGGTGCCTGTTTGCCCTGGGTGCCCCTGACGCGGCCTGCCCATCGCCTGCCCATGCAGGTACTTTCCAGCATCCACATTGTGGAGGTGCCAGATCCACGCGTAACCCAGGCAGCTGGAGACGATCGATGGAGCACAAAGGCAGAGGCCGGGGGGGGCCCTCAGCCGCTGAGATAATAAACCCAGCACACAGTCAGGTGCTGGACTCTGGGCTTCCGGGTTCGCTCCCGAGACTCACGATCAGCCCCCTGGCCCTGCAGGGAAGAGTTTGTTCCCTAGGTGACGACGTCGCTCGAGGCCCTGGCTTCCTTAGGGTCTGCCTTGCAGTTGCTGCCGCCAGAAGCAGGTGCTCCCTGGGAACCCCTCCCTGTGGCTGCTCCCTTTCCTATGGCAGACGGGGATCCCGTTCCCATCTGTCACCCACCTCTGCAGACACCCCAGGAGCAAGGCACCGCACGGGCCCCATCTCTCCTGCCTGGAGGGCGTCCCCTCTGCCCGGTTCCTGTCTCTCTCGGCTTTCGCTTGGCTGGGCCGGAACGGCAGGAGCAGGTGGGCAAAGCGGGGTGGGGGAGAGAAACGAAGGGACGAAAGGGAGGAACGGAGGGAGGAAGAAGGCGAGGAAGGGGAGGATGGAACAAAGAACCGACGAAGCGAGAGAAGAGCTATGGCGGAAGAGAGAGCGCGTTAGTCTGGAACTAGGGATATTGCCGCTGAGTCCTGCCGGCCGGAGGAGCACTGGCTCACACACCTGCCCTCGCACCCGCGTTACAAACTATGCCCCGCGTCCCAGACTAGTGTGTGGGGGGGAACAAACCAGCTGCCTACCTGGCCCCAGCGGTGGGGAGACGCTTCGTCTCTGCTGGCTTGACGGAAAAACTGGGGATTCCTGTTTCGCTCTAATCCTTTATCTACCTGCCTCGCTGGCGGCTGGCAGCACACGCCCCCTGCTTGACATCACGCCGGGGAGAGGAAAAACAGCTTCACCGGCCTGGCAGGATCAACAAAAGGCCCCGTGGCAGGTGCAGGGCCCCGCTGCGGCTGCCTGCTTTGCTATTAACTTTGTAACTCAGTAGCTTTGTTGATAACCCACCCTCCCCCCGTGCACACACCCACGCCCGGCCCCTTCTCCTTAGCTGAGCCTCTAGGATTCAGCATAGCCAGGAACTGGGAGATGCCAACTATCCCCAGGCACCCCATGGTCCCGCTGTTTGCATCAGGCTTTGCCCCAACCTTGTGGGACCAGGCGGGAGACAGGGCCGTGGGTTCACTCAGCCCGTGAGGCCTTGAAAGAGCCTGTGACCACCACAGCCCCGGAGAGGGAGGCTGACCCAGTGACTAAGGCACCAGGCAAGGAGCCAGGGGAGCTGGGTTCACTCTGCGTGACCGTGGGCCGGTCTCCCCCTCTCCCCCGTCACTGGCTTAATTCTTCAGGGCTTTCTTAGCAGGCTGTCTGTGCCCCCCTGGGAACAGACCGCTCTGCGGCAGGCCCTGCCCTCCGGGGGTGCCACCCTGCCTCTCCACCCTTTGCGGGCATTTCGGGGGCCGCAAGCTGCCCTGAGCCGCCGGGGTTGGGTGGGAGGAAGGGCAGCAGTGCCCCCTGGAGGCCCATTGCTCCGAACCGCTGCCATGTTTGCTCTCCCTCCTCCCCACCTGAAATCTCCCCTTTTGGGGCCATTCACCTGGCCAGGAAATGGGCCCCGTTCTGGGGGGGCTCTGCCCAGTCACTAAGGAAAATAAATCCAGGCTGTTCCCCCTCACCAAACACAGGCATTGGGGCTCCTACGTCCCGAAGGACGAGATGAGCCTGCAACCACCTCTGGGGCGCGTCAGGCTTCCGCATTGCACAGACTCGACCGGGCTCCGAGCCCCGTCGCCCTCCCTGGCAGGAATGTTCCCTGGCACCTGCCAGGTGCCGACGGGCCCCTCCCTGGCCCAGACGAGACTCCTGCACCTCCTCGCCCTGCCCTGAATCAATGGGCTCATTGTGCTGGGGCAGGGTGCCCGTGCCCTATGGCAGCCTGTGTGGTTAGTGCCTCCCCCTCCCTGCCCGGCTGGGTGCATCTGAGAGCCCTCGCTCCCTACCTCCCCGGCGTGATGAATCCCGCCTGGCTGATCGGCGGGTGTAAGGGGAGCTGGGGAGAGGCACAGCCCGCCGGTGGGGATGCGTCGAGGTGGGAAAGGGCTTTGTCCCCCATCCTAGGCCTTTCCCTGGCTTTATGGACCGACCCTCAGAGCAGCCCTGGATGTGGAAGCACCTGCCATGCCATGCTTTACCGCCAACCCCCTCCAGCTCTGCAGCTTCCCTGGGGGGTCTGTGTCCCTGAGTCCCCCATTCCCCCCAGTCAGGCGAATGTCTTTCCACGCCACCCTTCCCCAAGGCAGCGCCCCGACCCCAGGGGCGTGCGCCACCCGCCAGGACTTGAGATGCCAGGCACCTGCCCAGGCCCGGAGCAGCAGCTGCTTACAAGGGGCAGTTCCAGCTGTTGGGATTCCAAAGTGGTTGGCAGATCTGGAGTCTCCTGTGTCCAAGGGCGCTTGAGGGGTGACGAGGAAGGACGCTGCTCCTTGGGATGTCGAACGCCAGGCCTAGCGTGGACAGATGCTCTGCAATATTCCCTCACGTGGTTGGCTGATGCCTCTCAATGCCAACCCGCAGCCCCCTGGCTATTCCAGCCCTGAGCTGCCCCCCCACAACAACTCTGCCTGCCCCTTAATCTCGACCCACAGCCCTCCTGCCGCTCCAACTCTGGGAGCTCCACACAATGGAGGCTCTGTTGTGTCCAGTACCCACTGTGCTCCATTCTCTTGGTCTGATCTGTCTCTTCCCCTGTCCGGGACTCTCCGTGCCCCTTTGAACTCGCGGGCGGGTGCCAGGCAGGGCCGGCAGACCGTGTTACTCAGCACTCTCATTATGGATTTCATAACTCGCAGAGGACCGTCACTGCCTGGCCCCTGGCCAAGAGCAACATATGTCTGACCTGCACCGTTCAGGGCTCACCGGGAAGATGGGCAGAATGAGAGCAGCCGTGCCGTGCTCGGGCCTAGCTGCTAGGACCTAGCACGCTCCAGGGTGTTTATTACCCGGCCTGGGTACGGAGCGAGGGCTGGGAGGTGCCAGCCAGCCCAGATGTTAGTCAGGCACAGCTGGAAGACGAATTTGAACAGTCACAGAACAGAGCTGCCCCTAAGCGCAGGCTCCAACTTGTTAGCAATGGGGGATATTTCAGGGGAGGCGATAGGGCTGCCCTGTGTGTCGGGCCTCTGTACCATCTCCAGGGGTGTCCCTCTCCATACACAGCCCCCTTCCGGGGTCCGGGCTGATCCCTTTGCTCCTGCTACATGTGCACAGCAAAGGGGCTGGGAGTCCCCTGCGTGATCTGACACCGCGGCGCTGGGCTTCATCCTGCTGAGCTTATCTGCCCATCCGTGGCGCAGGTACTTGTGCTTGGGTGTATGCACAGTGTGCGCTTGTGCACCGCGTAGGTGCATGGCGCAGCTTTGCACACGGCGGTTGTGCATAGTGCAGCTATGTGCACAGTGACTGTGCATAGCACATGTTTGTGTGCAGGGTCAGGAATCAGGGCCTACTGCAGAGACCGACTCAGGCGACACAGATCACTGCTTGCTTCACCTGCTGGAATAATTTATTCACAGCTGTGATAGTGCCTGCAGCCCTGCTCCTGCCTTGCCTTACTCAGGCTAACCCAGTCCTAACCGTTGGCTCTGATTGCTGACTTCTGTTCTAACCACTGGGCATGACTGCCACGTCCTCAGTGGTGAGTGTGCATAGTCCATGTCTGAGTTCAGGGTTGGCTGCGTATTGCAGGTTTGTACATAATAGTGGTCAGACCAATGGTCCATCCAGCCCAGTATCCTGTCTCTGGCAGCAGACAATGCCCAGTGCCCCAGAGGGAATGAACAGAACAGGGAATCATCAAGAGATCCATCCCCTGTCGCCCATTCCCAGCTTCTGGCAAACAGAGGCTAGGAACACATGGTGGACCTATCCTGCATGAACTTATCTAGTTCTTTTCTGAGCCATGCTATAGTCTTGTGCAGGATGACTGTGCCGAGTGCAGGTCTGAGTATGCGTGGTGTACACGGGTGCGTGGTGGGCATACATAATATTGGCTTGCATGCAGACGGCCTGTTTGTGCCCACACATGCTCCTGCCCAGGGGCCTTGGCTGCTGCAGTGGCGCCCCCTCCAGGTAGCTGGTGCTCTGCACAGAGAGATTTTGTGTGTGTGCCCAGCCAGCAGCAGCAGCAGAGTCGTAAATCCTGACAAAATGCTGGGGCAGCATTTTCCACCAGACTCTTGTGCAACGTGCAGGGATTAATGTTCAAAATTCAAAACACAATCAGTGCCCCCGCCACGCTGTCCTCTCTCAACCCCGGCCGTGGAAGAAACAACTGTGACGGATGGGGAGACGTCAGAGCTAAAAAAGACCCCCACCCACTCACCCAGGGCTCTGCAGGACACATTTCCCACTTCTCCTGCAGCTGGAGGAGAGGGCTTGGGTGGGGACAGGGAATGCTGCTGAAGCCGCCATCGTCCTTCACTGGGAGAGGCGGCCCCATCCCCTGCGTGTCCATTGCCCAACACCTGTCCCCAGCTCTGCGGGCTAGGCCCGTCGGGGTGTTCAGGCTGTCTCAAGTGCTGATCCTGGCTTTGCCCCCCTCAATCTTGCCTCAGACAAGTCACTTTTCTGCTCTGTGCCTCGGTTTCCCCTGCACTGGGGTCAGGACAGCAACATGGGGACAGGGACTCAGGCTTTGGCTGTTAATTCTGTGCAATGCCTGGACAATCCATGACAATGCAGAAGTCAGTGCCTCAGTTTCCCCTCCCGCCCTGTGTCTGCCTGGTCTGTTCAGACTGTCAGCAGTTTGGGACAGGGACTGTCTCGCCCTAGGCATCTGTGCAGTGCCTGGCTATGCAGCTGGGTACTCTGCGTTCTGCTGAAACATGAATAATAAGCAGTAATCCAGAGCACACCGAGCTGGCCAGATCCTTTGACAAAATGCTCCACAAATCATGGCACCCAGTGGATACAGAGCCGGACTCTAGCAGCCGGATTTCCTGGCAGAAACCTAACCCGGAGTCCTGTCCTCCCAGCCATGCTGGCTCCAAGCACTGCTCCATCCCGCCTGGTACTGCTGCTCCTGCAGCACCAGGAGGCCTGTCACCCTGCTCCTGCAGAGGCCTGAGCCTGGAGAGGAGGGGGGAGTTGCACATATTGCACTGGGGCAGTTGCTCAGTGCTGCCCTTTCGAGTGTGGGGAGTAGGTCAGGATTCCTCGCTGGTCCCTGCGCAGATGGATTCATGCTGACGCCCCTTTCTGAGTCTGGAACGTCCCTTCCAAGGAAGCCCCTGTCCAGAGCAGCGAGGACAGCATACTAACCCTCTCTGGGCGATCTGCCAGCACACACAGCCTCAAGCAAGCAATCTCTCGGCTCTCTGCGCCAACGCCCTGCTGGGGAGAAGCATAGCCTGGAAAGCAGTGCTTAGGCGAGACCCGTGTCCTAACGACAGCAGCTGGCAGTACTTTCCGCCTTCGGCAGGAGAGTGGAGCCTCTCGTCTAGAGGGTAATAGCTGACTCTTCTGTGGCAGGATCTCTAAGCACTTTACAAGCATTATTCAGCCTTCTGCTGGGAAAGAGGGGAGGGTCATGCTGCTCATTATTTTACAGATAGGGAAACTGAGGCACGGATATGTTTGCATAGCACCTGGCCCATTACTGGGGCTCCTAGCTGCCACCTCAGTTCAAATAATTAACAATAAGGGACCTAGCACAGAGAACTGGCAATAGAACCCAGGTGTCCTACTTCCCAGGCCAGGCGACTTGGCCACAGAGAAGCTGCAGCTAAGTCAGAAATCCTAGAAGTCCTGGACTCGCAGTCCCCTGCTGTGATGCGCTAGGAACCGCTCTCTTTCCAGAGCTAGCTAGGAATAGAGCCCGGAGTCTGGAGGCTCAGTGCTGGCCCTTAACCACAAACCACCATCCCTTCTTCCGAGAAACCGTCAGCCCTACATCCGGCCAGTTTGGGACCCTCCCAGCTCCGGCCGCTCTGCCCAGCCCAGTGACCGTACCCGGAGCACCAGCCTTACCTCAGCGTCTGCCCCCTTCCCCTGGACACAAGCCACAGAGATCAGCTAAAACCGCCCCCTCCTACTCCACCCTCATCGTCAGTTGGGGATGAGGCTGCTCCACCAGCCTGAGAAATGGCTTGCTGAGAAGATGCAGGGCAGGCAGGAATTGGTCCATCAGCCTGACCAGCCAGTGCCGCCTGCCAGGTGCTGAGTCAGCATCCCAGGCTTGGCCCTCGCACGTACTGATGCTGGTTATAGCCCTAGGCTGGGACTCTGGAAACCTAGGTTCAGTTCCTAGTTCTGTTCCAGATGCCCTGTGAGAACTTGGGCTAGTCATGTCCCTGCTCAGTGCCTCAGTTTCCCCCCCCCCATTTAAAGGGGGATAATGATCTTCTTGCTTAGTCAGCTCTTTGGGGGAAGGGACTGTCCCATGTAGATGCAGCACCCAGCAGTCTCTAAGCACTAGTGTAATACTCCCAGAACTCAAGCAGACCCTCTGCTCAATAAATCAGCTGCAGTCCAGCATCTGCTGCAGCTTCCTCCTCCCCTGAGGGTGTTGGGGCTCCCACCAGGAGGGGAAGGGAACAAGCCCTGTAAATTCCCCATCTCTCATTCATGCTGCCTCTCCCATTCGCCCAGGCTGCTCTTGGCCTGCTCCCCTGATGATCCCAAAGAGCTTTGCACATGTTCACCCCCTGCCCCTGTCGCTGGGAGTGGAGTCAGGACATTGATCCCCCTTTCACAGGTGGGGAAACTGAGGCAGAAGGGACTTGTCCCACATCACAGAGTTGGGAATAGAACCCAGGAGTCCTGGCTCTCAGTCCTGAGCTGGGATTAGAACTCAAGACATCCCAGCTCCGCACTCACTCCACTGGGTCTCCCGTGTAGCCACATTGGTGTGCTCCTTTAGCACCCTTGGGAGGAGGCTCGGGCTGTGGAGCAAGAGGTTCTGGGTTCTGCCTCTAACCATTGCCCTGCTGGTCTGCATGGCAATGGCGGCAGTGCAGTGATGGCTGTGAAGCCATCTGTGGCCCGGGGTTAGTCCTGTCTATAAACAGCCTCCTCTTGCTTTTACCCAAGTCTTGCAATCACACAGACTTCCCGCCAGGTGGCACCGGACAAGACAGAGGCCTGCGCCCAGCATGGGAGCTGGATTAGATGAAAGTAGGGTCCCCAGCAATGGGACCATCAGCTGGGCCGCTCCTCCAGGGAGTGCGATGGGGTGACCGACGTCCCCCTCCATCCTCTGTCGCTGCAGCCTTGGTGTGGCGTGCACCAGGTTCGACGGAGTTTAATCCGATCACTGAAAGCAGCCTTCCCAGATACATGCACACGGCTCTGCTGATGCCCCTCAGTCCTACCCCGTATTCCCCTGCATTGATCTTCTAGCCCTGGGCTCTGCCAATATCCCTCCGTCTGTCCTGACCTCCGGCTTCCCCTATATACCCAGCTCTGCCAAGGTACCTCACCCCGATCCGTTTGTCCTCATGTCCTGTCCCGCGCTGTCGCTCCGTGCGACAGTGCGCGGTTGAACAGCTGCCTTGTCCCCACCCAGCCCACAGGCAGGCCAAGCGATTCCCGTGGGGGCAAAGGGCTTTGGGACCCACGGGGACGGAAGAGACCGAAGCCGTCGAAACGTGAGCGATGAGAGATTGTGGCTGTTGGCGTCGGAACAGTAAGATGGTGAGGATGAGCACGCTGGGAGCCTTAGAAATCAATCACTTGAGTGGATGGGTGTGGACGGGGGCGGAGAGACGGATATTTCTCTAGGTAGCTCTGTCCCTCTAGCTGTGGGTTATCACTAGGCCCGTAGGCACCTTTTCACGTTCTCGGAGTTTCGGACCCCGGCGCCGCCCCCAACCAGCGGCCCTCCGAGGACGGCCTCTGCCACAGCGCTGCCTGAAACGCTCCTGAGCCGTCTCTTAGCAACAGTCCCCCACGGGTGGGACAGACTCGCCTGGCCAGGCTGTGGGATTGCAGTGCCCAGGGCCAGGAGCTGGGCTGGCCGGCGAGGGTGGCAGGGAGCAGCGTCCGGTGCTCTCCAGGGAGAACACAGTGCTTGTGGGGGGGCTGAGAGCCAGGCTACCTGGGTTCTAGCCCCAGCCCCGTTTCCCCAGGCGTGGGGCAGGGAAGGTGACGGTGAGCCGCCACGCGGGGGGGTTGTGAGGCTCTTTGGGACCCTGTTTTGCAGGAGGGTCGTTCAGCTCCTGTGGGTTTGTCACTGGCAGGGAGGCCAAGCCACATGCAGGGCTGGATTTATGCCCTAGGTGCCATCTTCAGTGCCCCCCTCTCCCCCCCCCCCACGCCTATAGCTGACCTTTGTGTTTTCCATAAAAAAATGAAACTTTTAACCCACTTTTAACTTTTAGGTGCCCCGAGGCACGTGCCTCCTGTGCCTAATTGGAAATCCGGCCCTGGCCACGTGCGGCGGGGCGTTCCCTACCTTTCGCCTGCCTCTGAGCGGCGAGGCGGAGCGATCTCCCTCGGATCCAGGCCCGAATCCTGCGCCCCGACATCCCCAGCTCCACATTCTCCTGTGGGAGAGGACAGGAAAGGTCCCTCAGCCCCAGCACACGCAGCCGCACCCGGGGAGCCGGGAGAACACCGGGCACCCAGAGGGAGAGCCACCAAGTGCGAACAGCGGTGCAAAAAGCTCCCCCAACCCCCATGAGCCCAGAGCTTCTGTGGCCCAGGCAGCCCTCAGCTTCGCTACCAGTGAGGGGAGTGGTTAGTGCTGGCGACGGGGGAGCGCCATGGGAACTGAGTGGAGGCCCCCCTCTGGCTGTCTAGATTCTTATACTGCACCCATCACCATGGTGTCTGGGCATTGCCCTTAGACCGTCACTGCATCCCACCAGGCCCTGCCGGTGAAAGGCTCTTCTCCCCCCCCACCATGGTGTTGGCTATGGCATTGTATGCGACACCCCCTTTTCCCTCCCTGGTGCCAATCGCCTATAAACAGCAGTGACCCTGAAATTAGTGCCAGGACCCCCAAGAGTGGGCCTGAGGGACCCACTGACCAGCCCCCCCCCCACAAAGAGAATTAGCAGTAAAGTGAGAGACTAGAATCCCCCATCCGTCAGGGGCATTGAGCCCACCCTACCTCGCCCATGGCGCCCACCTCCTAGCGCTCCCCTTCCGCGTCCTCTTGTCCTCTCCTAGCAGTTATGACCATTTCTGTTCCAAACCACCGGCCCCAGCTGGGAGCCTTATCTGGGCTCTTGCTTTGCTGTAATTTCCCAGCTATAGCTCGCTGCTGCTGCTGGCTTTGTGCAGAAAGGGAAAGAGAGACTGAAGAAGAGGGATCCTGTGCACTGCATCTGCACAGCAAACCGCACCCCCCCACACACACAAGCTCTTGATGTGCCCTCTGCGTTTTCTGCTGTGAGTTGGGGCACACGCCTTTCTAGACCCCCAGCGAGGACACGTGTTTTAACCGCCAACAAATATCTTTAATCAGAGAATCTCATCTTGCTTATTGACCGTGAATTAATCCAGCCTCAAAGACTGCCCATCCTTCGAGGCTGAGATCAGTATCTTAACTTTGTAGCGGGGGAAACTGAGGCACAGTGTGCTGAAGTGACTTGCATGTGGCCACAAAGTGAGTTAGTGGCAGACCTGGGAACAGCAGAAATTCTGCCAGCCAAACCTGTGACCCTCCACCTCACTTGGCAACACTCCCTCACATAGCTGGGAATAGATCCTAGGATTCCTGGTTCCTAATCACCTGCTCTCACTAGATTAAACTCCATCCTGAACGCAGGCCCCCAGCCAGAGCCAAAAGGAGCAGTAAAGTCGGCCTATAATAAATTCCATTTTAAGCAATGAGTTAATTTAACTCTGTGAGTTTTTCCTGGGAAGCTAATAAGATTCTAGCTAATCCTGCAAAATCTCACGTTTGTTCCCTGCTGGGGACCAGATTGAAACCTAAATGTTAACATTTGTATAGTGCCTTTCACTGCGAAAGATCCAGTCTGCGGCACAGGTTGTATACAGAACAACTGAGGATGCAGCCACCTCTGGGGAGGTGGGGTGAAAACTAAAAGTAGCGATGGGGAGAGACTAGCTTGGTGAAGAATGCAGGAGCAAACCCCTCTGATTAGGGAAAGCACCAGGAGCGTCCATGGAGGAGGAGCTGGATTTTCTTTCTTTTTTTTTTTTAACTCAGCCAGCTGGCTTTAGTAGGCAGCTGGTAAAAGGCACTGGGACGGCTGTGAGGTCCATAAGGTGGTCTCTTTAGCTGTGGGTCTCAGGTTGGTTTCACTGTCGTGCATTCTCCTTGTATGTTAACCCTGCAGCCATCAGGTGGGGAGAGATTGGTTCCATTCCTGGCCCCATCACTGACTTTCTGATGTGGATCTCGGGCAAATCTCTTCCCCTATCCCTTTGTGCCTCAGTTTTCCAATTTGTAAACTGGGGCTGAGGGTATTTACCTGCCTGCCTAGCAAGGGTCTGTGGTCGTTAATTGTCTGTGAGTGCCAGCCCTGGCTTTTATAGTGGCCAATTCGCACAGACTTGTAGGGATAGGAACTCGGGGTTAATCACCCAATGATTTGTGACTGCCTGTTCCCAGGCTAGGGTCCCTGTCTGAACATCCCACCCACCCTACAAGTGTCACCTCATCTCTGCTTCCCTGTGGGCTTGAAGCCCCCTGGCAGACGTCTGACACTGTCAGGAAAGTCCACCAGAGGGTACTGCAGAGCAACATACAGTTCTCTGCTCCCCAAGGAGACAGCTGCCTCCACTCCCAGCTCAGCAGAGCAAGAGGCCAAACAGGGCCTGAACCCAGGTGTCCTACCTAAGTGCCCAGGGCGCTGGCTGGAAGGCCGCTAGGAGCTTGTCTGTGCAGGCAGCAGAGCTTTCTTGGGGGCCAGTCTCAGACTGGAACGAACTCCCGTGGGAGCCAAGAGCCACCCCAGATCTCCCCACCTTCAGCTCCCGGTGCAGCAGGCACTTCTGTGAGCTGCACTCGCTGATCTCTGCACAGAGCAGCATGGCCGTTCCCTGCCCAAAGCCTGCCCAAACAGGCCACGTCAGGCCCAAGACACCCCCAGGCAGCGGGGAAGAGAGAAGGAACCACACGGGACGGATGTTAGCTTTGTGCACAGGGGGAGGGTGCTCAGGTACCGGTGACGGGGGCAGGATAAGAACCTGACTAGATTAGCCAGCCTGCTGCTAAGGGAGAAGAGGGGTGTATATGTTCCTTCAGAGGGGGGCTGAGATGGGGAGATGGAGTTAAAGGTTCCTCGGCGGTCAGCATGACATGAGCTGGGGCAGGGCTCGGCTCAGTTCCCAGGTGGGCCCGCGGCCGCATCCCAGTCCTTGTCACCCGCCTCCTGGAGAGTCTCAGTAGGGAGGTCCAGGTTCAAATGAGCCCAGGGCAAGGTCTGGAGGAAGTTCTGTGGATCATTAAGCCCCCCTAGTCTCCAGGGAGCCTTTAGTTTCACCAGGGCTAACTTAATATTTGGGAAGAGGAATTTCAGAGCCAGGGTTGCCACTTTGAGCAGGGCTCTTGCATGGAGTTAATTTGCAGACCAGGGTTCAGTTAATTCAGTGCCCCGGCTCCAACAGGGCCCAACATCAGGCATGAGACCCCCCCCCCCAGCGGTCACTTATGGAATAACCCCCATCAGTTAGAGGCTGTCTTGCACCCAGAAGCCAGCAGGTTTATTTCCCATTCAGAGTCTCCTCCTGATTATTTTTACTCCTTTCAGTTCTGCTGCTGGATATTCTTGTTCTCTATGTAAATGCCCAGTCCCTTTTTTAAATCCTGCTAAGCTCATTGATATCATGTGGCAGGGAGTCCCACCGGCTAACCATACTTCATCTGAAAAAAGTATTTCCTTGAATCAGTTTTAAATTTCTGCCTTCTAATTTCACTGACTGTCCCATTACCCCGACCGAACATCACATGCTCTAAAAAGCAGTGCCATGAGCATCCAAGCGGTGCTGGCATCCAGGCGGGATTCAAACAGGCTGAAATGAGAGGAGATCTATGACTCTCTCCCTGTCCCAAAGTCCTGCCCAAGGAGAAGAGACCTGGCTGGACCAGTAGATGGGGGCACAATCAGGACTGAGGCTGGATTGGAGCAGTGACGATGAATGAGGATTTTTCCTACAATCCCCAGAAGGGGGCAGGAGTCACCCCAAATTGATCAGAGTGGGGTTCCTCCACCACTCCAGTCCTCCTCCCCCAAGGGCCCCAGTGGTTTGGATTGACAGGAGCTGCCATTTTACTCTCCCAAGCTCCCCCAAGATTCTCAGGCGAATGGTCCCGCTGGCAAAGCAGCAGTGAGATCTGGGTTCCTTTGGAGGCCGGTGCCTGCCAGCCTGCTCTGTCCAGCAGGGAGAGTCAGTCCTGGCATCCCGAGGAAAGAAAAAGCCGTTCATAGCTGTACAATTACAGCGCTGGCTTGGCTGCCGCCGCCTCCCATCCCCGCGCAGCACAGAGGCTGAGCTTAGGTTTCCAGGAACAGAAAACTGCTTTCCAGGAATGTTCAGGATAGCAGCGTTTCCAGGCGCCTCCGCAAGCCCGGCCACCCCGGGGAAAAACCCAGCAGGACACAGCAGCATGGAGCACCAATGCCCCGGGGGCCGGGAGCAGCCGCGGGCCAGGCATGGCGAGCAGGGGCTGCGGTGCATCAGAGCCAGTCTGCATCCCAGGCTGTTCTTTCTCCTCCCTTCCGCGCCCCACCCCACTCTCGCTAAGGCCCTAGTGTCACCTGAGCGCCGGGGCCACATGGGCTTCTTAGTCCGAGTCCGCTGGCTCAGACAGCAGCCACGTTCGGCTGGCTTTGCGTTGCGTTGGCCCCCGTCACACCCAGGAGCAGGGGCTCTGGCCCGGCTCTAGCCCACAAGGGGTTTGTCTACACTGGAAAAGGAGGGGTGTTCTTAACACCGCTTAAAATAGCAGAGCAGACGCTGTCAGCTCAGGTTAAAGCCTGGACGGCAGCCTGGGCTTGAACAAGCTGCTAACCCCGATTCAAAGCTGCAGTGCTGCATCCTCACTGCTGCTTTAACCTGAGGTAAAAACCCCTCTGTTTCTGCAGTGTAGACGCACCCTCCGCGTGGGTCCGGTGGCAGCAATCTCGCAGTCCCCCTGGTCATCGGCAATCCAGCAGGACCATACAGGGACCGGGGGGAGCTGGGGCTTGGCAATGTGGGGCCTGCTGCCGGCTTTGGCCCTCGTGGTCGGTGTGGCTTGTGGGAATGGACTCTGGGCTGCTCTCTGTACCTGGCCTAGGGCGGCTGCTCTTTTTGATGCGCAGGGCCATCAGAGACCATGGACAAGGGCACGGGGTGAGGAGGACGGCAGCAGCCTGATGCCGCAGCGGAGCGAGCTGGCAGCGAGGGTCGATGCCATAGGTGGGCACGGAGCAGGAGAGAGAAAGGGAGCCTGGGTTACCGGCTTCGGCTCAGCGGCTGATCTGCTGCACTGGGCAGCGCTGGCCGCTGCAGGTCCCCCGGAGCTCTGAGAAGCCCCCTGACAGAGGTCAGTAAATCAGGAGCACAATGTGACGTTACCACCGGCCCTGCCAGGCGGAGGGCAGGCCTGGCCAGAGCCTCCCCGGGATGTCTGCACTCCACAGGCCCCCTGTGCAGGCCTGACCCCTCTGGGCCCTGTGCAGACCCACTCCCACGCATCCCTGGGTCCCAGCTCCTGCAGCCTGGGGCCCCAGGTTCCTGGGCCAAACGAGAGCAGGCCACAGCACTCCCGCTAGCGGCCAGGACAACCCTATGCCTAGCCGTTCCCCTCAGCACCGTGCACGCCTGTCGCCGCTCCTCCATGCACACTGAACCCCCCCTCCGTGTACACACACGCGCGAGTTCTCCCCCAGAGTGAGGGACTCCAGACGTCTTCCCAAAGCCGCGGCCGTGCGGGACCAACGCACCACTGGGCGAGACGGCCAGAGGCGACAATCCTGGAGGGGCCAGACAGCGGATCCCATGGCAGGCAGCAGAGGGAGAGGTGAGGAGGAGGGGATGCAGAGAGGCTGGAAGGAGGCCAGGGGGCTGACGCTATCTATGCCTGGGACACCTGCCTCTGAATTCTGGGAGCTCATGAAGGAGCCGCCTCTTGTGATGGGAGGTGGGGCTAAATTCAAGGGCGCTGGAGGAGCAGGGAGCCGGAGAAGGTTTGAGATTTGGTTCTGAGGTGGGGATTGTTACTATGCTGGATCTGGGCTTGCATCCTTATGTGCCAGCACCGCCGGTGGCTGCTAACTAGTCTCTCCACATGCACCTGCTGAGGCTGCTTAGCCAGTGCCTTGCAGTGGAGATCCTGCTCCCGCTGGACTCCATGGAGAAGGGAGGAGGGGGTGCTACTGATGGCACCAGGAGCTGGCTGGGGCTGTGAAAGCCCGGCCGATGTGGCGCCGGAACTGCTGTGGGGTGGGCAGGAGCGTGGCACACAGTGCACACACGCACTTCTTCTGTGGCCCCATCGAGCTACAAAGAACTTTAGAGCTACTGTTCTGAATTCAGGGACACACTTGGCCCGTGAATCCCCACATCCCTCCATTGTACAGGTGGAGAAACTGAGGCACGGAGAAGAGACGTGATTTGCACAACACAGGTGTCTGAGGTGGGATTAGAACTCCTGGCTCCCAGCCCAGGGCTCAGCCCACACCTCTGCACCTACATGTGCCAGTTGCTGTGTGGGTGCACAAGCATGTACACAAGTGTGTACATATTTGCATGCATACACGACGCATGCACACACATTAGTGCATGCGTGCACCTCCACACAGACACATGCACCCGTGCACACACCCAGGCACATATATTTGTGCATGCACGCACAGCCACGTGCACATGCAAAAGATTTACACGCTGATACTGGCAGGGCTGGGTCCCCAGGCCAGCAGGCAGCAGGCCCAGAAGCTCCCAAGGCTGTCCCTTGCGCTGCCCCTGTGGTGCTGCGAGTGTCTAGGAGCAGGTGGGACCCTGTGCTGCAGAGAGGAGATGGCCCCTTGGGGAGGAAGCAGTTACCTTGCGGTGGGAGGTCAGGCTGAGTGTCCTATTCTGCTCAGGGTACGCCTGCGCCTTCCCTGGGGGGCTCCGCTTGCCAAGGCAGGCGCAGCAGAAGACCACCCCCACGGCCTTCTTCCAGTGGAGCAGCCTGCTGTCTTGCATAACCCGATTCATCTCTCCTGGAGCGGATGCTCTTCTGTGGCTTCCACCCGACGCCTTCCCAGGGTTCCCCCACCCCGTTGCTGCAGCTCTTGGGCTAAATCCCAGTGCCCTCCACGTGGCTTTCACAGGCTGCCTCCCCCCTCCTTTCCTCTTCCCCTCTTTAATTGGCAAACGGCCCCATTAACAAGGGCGGGCTCCGGGGGCCCAAGCTTTACTGCCATCTGCCCAGCTCCAGCCCCAGTTCCGAAATGACTCAGCTGGCGGCCGAGCGGGCAGCTCCCTTCCAGCCCTGCACATACGCAGCCGCAGCGAGGGCCCTGTGCACTTCACACTTGTGTGATGACAGGGCTGGATGTTTCAAATAGTGACAAGACCAGCGCCGAGCCGGGACCTCCCCCCGCTCCGGCTCGACGGCCTCTGCACCTGCCTGCCCCTGGGCTCCCTTCCTTCTCCCTTCACAACCAGAATAAAGGAGACGCCAGTTGTTCTGTTGCACGCTGGAATTCCCATGTGCTGACGTGTGGAGCAGCACTTACCCCCAGATCCGCAGACTCCACCTGGTGCCAAGCCATGTCATGAGCTATTTCTGTCCGCCGGCGGGTGAAGGGAGGCAGGACGTAAGCACTCAGGTATTCCTTGCTGGCAGGAAACCCTGGCTGGAAGTGGCACACTGAAGAGCAGTGGGGGCAGGGAGGCACCCTGATCTGCCCCAAGACACCATAGAGCACCCTGCTGCTTGCATGCAGGCCTACCAATCAGTGTCAGCCTGGTTTTTCCAGCACCCTGGACCCAAGGGCATCCTGGCACCTTCAGCCAGCTGCCAAACATATTGGCCACCAGCGCTGGCTCCCTGCCTTTTACAGAGCGCTGCGGCAAGGAGAGGGTTAACGGCATCACCGCTCTCCTCTGGTACCTCACCCTGCCCTGCGTGGGGCTTTCATTTCTAACAAGGGCAGCTGCACGCCAGTGGGGTGGCCCCCTCCAGCCATTGTGCTGACACGGGGCGCGGGGGAGCTGGGGGAAGCTCGGGGGGTGCTCACTGGTTTGTACCTTGGCTTTGCAGGACACTGATCCTGGCTCAGGACAGACCCAGGGACCAGCGGGTCAAGGTCTCCCGTAGGGTTAATCTAAACCCTGGAGATCATGGTGGGCCAGCAGCATAGCTCATTCCCCTCCCTCTCGGGGAGGGGCGAGGCCTCCCTTGACACCTCCCATCCCTCCACCGGCTCAAGTGAGGTGTAAAATCTGGGGCCTGGGCCTGGGGGCATGGGGAAGGCTGGGGTACAGAAGTAAGAGTAGCCACCGAATATGGGGGCTCCTGCCATGTACAGGGGTGAGGGTTCTGTTCAATGGCTTTCAGCAGCTGCACCATACAAATTGTTCCAGCCCCGTCCCTGACAAGCTCTGCTGCCCACCGGTGCGAAACGCCAAGGCCACTGATGTGCTGTTTTCTCTCCTCTGTCTTTATAATCTCAGAGCTGGATCTGCAACTCCAGGTGCCACCACAGATTTACCAACCTGCAGGGCGAGAGAGAGGTGGATTCTCCATCCCATGGCGCTTCCAATTCCACACTGGCTGCCTTTCTGGAAGATGTTTAGCCAAATGACTGGGCTCAGTTTAGGGGTAACTGGGTGAGATTCTCTGGCCTCTCTTATGCAGGAGTCAGATGAGATGATCAGAAGGTCCCTTCTGGCTTTCAGATCTATGCACCTATGGACAGTGTCACCATCTCCGCACCCTGTATAACGGACAGGGGCGGCTCCAGGCACCAGCGATCCAAGCGCGTGCCTGGGGCGGCAAGCCGCGGGGGGCACTTTGCCGGTCACCGCTAGGGCGGCAGGCAGGGTGCCTTCGGCAGCTTGCCTGCGGAGGGTCTGCTGGTCCTGCGGCTTCGGCGGACCTCCCACAGGCGGGACCAGTGGACCCTCTGTGCTTGGGGCGGCAAAATGTCTAGAGCCGCCCCTGATAACGGACCATCTGCCCAGAGCAGGGTATCTTCAGCCTGTTGTAACTGATCACAACTCCACCTACTCCAGAGGCAAACGGCAGCCAGCTGAGGCAGCCCGTGGCTTGAAGAATCCACCCCTGGCCGCTGGTTTTAAAAATTTAGCTGGATTCCTCCTTATCTTCCGCCTTTTGCACTGTGCACAATTGCTACTTGAGGCAGCTTCGTCCCACGCCCAGCAGAACCTATGTTTAGTGCAAAATAAATCTGGCCTCGATGCTGCCTTGCTGTGGAGATTTCACGTACCCACAGAACAGGAGGCATTAGGGTGAGAGAGAGGTGAGTGCGACGGGGATCCCCGGGGTGCAGCCTGGGACCATGGGACCTCTATGTCCCCTTAACTCTCCAGCCTGGGCTGTCCTTCACAATGCTTTGCTAGTGACCAGCAGCAAACCCCTCCAGGCGCTGGGATCACTCAGCACAACCACGTGGAGACCCAACACCCTGCTAGATTGCATGACTGCTCCCAGAGCCACTCATGAAACACACAGGGAAAGGCGCCAGCCACATCCCCCCAGCTCCCAGCCTTGTATCTCGGGAATATACCGTCCTGCACTGCTCAAGACAAGCAGTGCAAATTTATTAATTGGAATAATTATTAATAATTATTAAGTGGGTATACACCCGCCTTCCCAAAACCTGAGCAGGTTTGCCACACACTTCATACAAACTCACCGGTAAAGATAAATCGTAAAAGAAGTTTATTGCCAGGAAAAAAAAAAAGTAGATTTTAAGTGATTATATGTGATAGGCAAAAAGTCAGAGTTAGTTACCAAAATAAATAAAATCTAAGCCCGCAGTCTAAACTCTCAACCTATTACACTGGGCAACATCTAGGTGAAGCCGTTTTTCTCACCCACTGGATATCGCAGTCCTTAATATACAGGTTTGTCCCTTAAACCTGGGCCTGTCTCCTCTGTTGGAGTCTTCAGTCTTCTCCGTGTCTTTGTTGCTAGCAGTGTAGGTGTGGGGCAGGAGAAAGGCCCAGCATGTGGCCAGTGCCACTGTGTTCTATGATCTTAGTTCATGTGCTTGTAGAACACAAGTCCGGGCATGGCTTGTGGGCATGGCTTGTGGGCCAGGCAAGGTTGAGGAAGTCCACGGGTGTGGCCTTATGCACGTGAGTCATTGCATTGTAGCTCCCTTGCTGGACAGTGGCTGGTGATTTCTGTTCAGCACCCACCCGGGTGTTGGTTACCTCCCTTGTCACGGTCTCTGGAGTGCTAGTATCTGGGCACCTCCCAGACCCACAGCATATTTTAGTGACAACCATACAGGACATTCTCATAACCTCATATGAACTGATGATATACATACAATGGAACAATAGGTTTCAGCAGATCATAACCTTTCCCCTGATACCTCACATGGCCGGCTTTATATGCAAGATCACAATTATATATAAATGAGGAATATGGGGGTTACAGGGCGCTCCTCCATGGTATAGAATGTCACAGTAAGAGAATCCAAATGTGCTCAGATGGTAGGCCTGGTGGGCATTTCAAGCTCAGCCTTTATTCCACAACAGACTTTGTACTGTAGATAAGGAGAGGTTTCCAGCCTTTGGCAAACACCAGCAGATTTCACAAGCAATGAGCACCTGGCCGGGCTCCTTCCACTGCATTCAGGGAAACTGAAACTTAAGCTCTTTGCAGGGAAGAACTGGTAACCGGGACTTGTCCCAGTGCCAGTGGGGCTAGGCTTTGCAGTACGTTGCTTCCTGTGCAGCGCGGACAGCTGTTGTCTTGAGGAAGTGCAACCCTGCCAGAGTGCTGGCAGATCCAGCTATGGGGAAATACCACCACTAAATTCCCATCAGTACAGCTGAAGCAGCAGAGGGAAGGGAAGGAGGGCAGTGGCTCTGCCATGGAGGCTCCTCAGAGGCACCCAGTGGAGCAGAGTGGTGGCAAAGAGATGGAAGACGTGGTCTGTAACTTCCTGGAGGCTCAGGAAGGTGTGGAAAAGCTCCGTTGCTCCTACAAGAAAAGGATCCAGGCTACTCGGAGTGGCCTGCAGTCCCTTCGGGAGGAGGTGATGGAGGACTTCCAGAAGATTCACAGCTTCCTGTATGCTGAGGAGCAATCTGTGATGGCCAAGATTGGCCAAGAAGAGAAGCAGGTACTCAGCAGCCTGGAGGACAGGGTGACGGACATCACCAAGAGGGAAGCTTGTGTTCTGGAGCTAATAGATTACCTGAGTGAGGTGGAGGACCATGATGGGTACCTAATGAGTATGGCTGCTAGCCAGGTGGATCATCTAAAGGCAGAGCTGACCAGGCACAGCAAGGAACTGAGACACTACTGGCCCACGGTCCTCTCCAGCCCTTCTCTGACATACGTGGTTTGTAGAAGGATGCTGGGGTATGTGATGCGGTCTGCACTGGAGCGCCTCACCCTGGACCCTAAGACAGCCCATTCGCATCTGCAGCTCTCCGAAGACCTGAAATCGGCAAAACTGGGACCCTGCGCCCAGGCTGTCCTGGAGAGCCCCCAGCGCTTTGAGCCATGTCTTTATGTCCTCTGCTCTCAGGATTTCCGCTCAGGCAGGCACTACTGGGAGGTGAGCGTTGGGGGCAAAAGCAACTGGGTGATTGGGGTAGCCAGCCACTGGGTCAACCGCAAGGCAACAGAAGATCTCAACCCTGAAAATGGATACTGGGCCCTTCGGAAGATACCAGGCAACCGTTACTATGCCCTGTCCTCACCCCCAGCCCTCCTGGCCCTGGATTCCAGCCCCACGAAGGTAGGCATTTGCCTGGACTACGAGAGCGGCAGGGTAGGGTTTTATGACGCCGAGTGCATGGCAGAGATCTGCACCCTCAGAGGCAACTTCCAGGAGCCGTTGCACCCTTTCTTCTGCCCCGGGCTGGTGCTGGCTGAGCAGGACTATGAGCCTCTCCGGGTGTGCAATTAGAGCAGGGAGAGGGAGAGCTGGCATACAGGGCCGACGAGAGGCGGGGGAAGCCGGTACAAATTGCTGGGGCCCAGCGGTCCGGAAGCGGGCCCGGCTTCCCCGGCTTCGTCGGCCCTGTTTAGCTGGTCCGCCCTTGCTGGGGGGCCCATAATTTTTTTTTCACCGGTGCCCGAACCCGCTCTCGGCGGCCCTGTTGGCATAGAGACCTCTGCCACCCTGGTTCCCTAAGCAAATGAGGGGTCTGGATTGGCTGAGAAGTGAACTCTGAAGTGAACGTGTCAAATCACTGAAAGGAAAGAGGAGAAATAAACTAAGTGCAGCTCTGTGACATCTGGGAGTGTTTCATTTGTGTGGGGTTTGGGGCGCGAGTAGGATCCCTGGATTTCCTTGTGTAGCTCCTGCGTCGTCTGTAGTGATGTCCCATAGCCCCCTGCCCCCAATCTCTGCCCTGATGTGACAAATGAGCTTCTGGCGGTATCGCCGACCCGACAGATTCCAGGATCCTGAATCAGGCCCCCAAAGATGATGAGATTGGCTTAAAAAGCACGAGATTTAAAAAAAATAAAACTTTGGGCGTTGTTTAATCTCTCTTCCAGCAGCGTGGCCTTTAGGGGCCATGTTTAGCTGCTCTCCACAGCCACGGGGCTAGAAACATCCCTTTTTTTTTTTTAAACTGAAAGCAGAGATTCTCGCAGTATCAGTTGACTCTAGGAGCTGGGACTTGAAGAAAAACCACCAAATACTGTAAAATCGCAACCAGTGGCCAGGCTAATGTCATTGCTGGAGGTAGCAAAACATTTCCTGGGGCTTGTATGCATTAGGGAAATTCAAATGGACGTCCTGAGGTGGATGCACTCACTCCAGTGCACGTCACAACCAGAGGGGCTACAAGTGGGTGAAAGTTTGTCATGGAAAAAATGGTTCTTGGAAAGACGGGACAATTTGGTAGGGTTGACAAATTTCTAATCGCACAAAACTGAACACCCTAGCCCCACCCCTTCCCCAAGGCCTTGTCCCCTTCACTGCCTCTTCCCAGAGGCCCTGCCCTCCACTCACTACATTCCCCCGCTCTCCCCCACCCTCACTCACTTTCACTGGGCTGGGACAGGGGTTGGGGTGCAGGAGGGGGTGAGGGCTCTAACTTGGGGCGGGCTCTGGGGTGGTGCCAGAAATGAGGGGTTCAGGGTGTGGGAGGGGGCTCCAGGCTGGAGCAGGGAGTTGGGGTGTGGAAGGGGGTGAGGGCTCTGGCTGGGGGTGCAGGCTCTGGGGTGGGGCTGGGGATGAGGGGTTGGGGGTGCCGGAAGGGGCTCCAGGTTGGGGGATGGGGCCGAGGGATTTGGAATGTGGGAGGGGGTTGAGGCAAGGGGTTGGGGTGTGGGAGGGGGTTCGAGCTCTGGGCTGAGGGGTGCAGGCTCTGGGGTGGGGCCAGCAATGAGGGGTTTGGGGTGCAGGAGGGAACTCAAGGCTGGGGGCTGCGGGAGCCCCCCCAGCTCCCATTGGTTGGTTCCCGGACTTTTAACGGCCCGGTCGGTGGTGCTGAGCGGAGCCGCCAGGGCCCCTTTTCGACCGGGTGCTCGGGTGGGAAACCGGCCCCCGGGTCCCCCTCCCGTTGGGTGGAAAACGTCAGCGTCCGGCGGCACCGGCTGGACACGTGACTCCTGGATCTGGCGCCACACGTGGGGGGGCAGCGGGCTGGGATTTGGGGGGCTGGAAACAAAACCGGCCCCTGCTCCGGGGATTCGGGGAGGGGGGGGTCTCCCCAAAACAAACAAGGGACAGATGTGCCTAGGCGGGGGGGTCGGTCCCTATGGGGGGGGCGCCCCTGGGTGGGGGGATCAGACCCCAGGGGCCCCCTGGGGGGCTGGGGGCGGGGCGAGCCCCATGGGGGGGCCGAGCCCCGCCTCGCCCCGCCCCGCAGGCAGGTGAGCTCGTGCCCAGCAGCGCCCCGCCCCGGGCCGCCTGCCGCGGCGGCTGCAGTTCCCCGCCTCGCCTCCAGGGGCCGCTAGAGCGCGGGGCCGGCGGAGGGCGGGGCGGATCCCGGAAGCGCCCCCTGCACGTGACCCGGGAACCCGGAAGCGCTGAGCGGGGAGGAGCCGGGGCCGCTGGCTGTGGGCCCGCGATGAGCGAAGAGTCGGAGCCGGCGGCGCCCGCCGGGGTCCGCATCGTGGTGGAGTATTGGTGAGAGCCCGGCCCGCCCCCAGCCGGGGGGCTGTGGGGGCAGCGGTGTTTGGTGTGGGCTCTAGGCCGGGTGCTCTGGGTCGTGGGGGTCCTAGAGGGGCTGTGTGGGCTCTGGGGGGGCTGCTGGGAGCAGTGGGGGGCTGTGTGGGCTCTGGGGGGAGCAGTGGGGGCTCTGGGGGGGCTGTTGGGAGCAGTGGGGGCTGTGTGGGCTCTGAGGGGGCTGCAGAGGGGATCTTGTCATGGAGGGAATGTGGTGAGGGAGTGTTTAGTGGTGGGCTAAATTAGGCAGATGGGAGTTATTGGCAGTTCACAGAGAGGGGACTGTAGTGGAATGGATGCATAGGGGGATGTGGGGTTCAGTGGGAATATGATGGGGTGATGGTCTTTGGGGGAATGCCCCATATCCATTCCAACCTCTCTGCGTGTTGCTGTACAGTTCAGCTCCCACTAGATCTCTGCCCTGTATAGCAGTGGCACTGAAATTCGTCTTCCCCCATGTTAGCCTCTCAGCATCTCTAAAGCTTTACCCTGTGAGTGCCTTTTCTGACCATCTGTTTTTCTTCTTTTCTTATCAGTGAGCCCTGTGGGTTTGAGTCCACATACCTGGAATTGGCAAGTGCAGTGAAAGAAGAGTACCCAGATATAGAAATTGAATCCAGGCTCGGGGGTAAAGGTAGGATTTTCCACCAAACTTTCATAACTACTTAGGTGCTTCCATGCCAACCTTGCAGCCTCAAAGCTTTGTCCTCTAAAGGCCACCTAGGTGACATATCTTGTATATTGGCAAATAATTCAAGGGTGAAAGGGGTTAAAAGTAAGTGGGAGAAGAGAGGAGACAGCTTTGGTCCCATACATGTGGTTTTCCTATGGGAGGTAACTCGTTGGGCCAGGACCTGCTAACCACAAGAACTGCCTCTTTCTGCAGCCAACTGAGAGTATAGGAGTCAACAGGAATGCAGCAAGTGCTGGATCTCAGTGTGAAACCATCAGGAGCCAGGGTCAGGGCTTTTTTGATTGAGATTCATGGCGTGGAATGCCCTTTCACCAGCAACCCGCTGGAATCTGCATCTTCTAGGGCCCTGGGCAGGACACAGCTCTGTGCATATAAAGAATCACCTTTGTGTTTGCTACACTACAGACCTGTCTTGTCTTATCACAAGGGACTCTGCACCACACATATGTATGACCCGGTCTGTCCCTGCTTAGCACATGCTGTCTGATAAGGTCACTGCCTCAGACCAAGTGATGCAGGCAGTAATCTTAATGGGGGAGAGGATACTTAACATTATTCAGGTTGGTTCAGTTGTATGAGGATGTCGGGATATTATTGTACACAGAAACTGATCCTTCACTGCAAATTTGAAGCTGTGTAATCTAATACAGCAGGACACCTAGGTTCTGTATCTGAATGTCGTGCCTTTTGGGACTGATCAGTGTAGTTTGGAAGTGTCTGTGGATTGTTACAGCTCGGTTGTGTTTACTGTTTTTAAGGTACCTTTGAAATTGAAATCAATGGGCAGCTTGTCTTCTCCAAACTAGAGAATGGTGGCTTTCCTTATGAGAAGGATGTAAGTATCCAGATCCCAGCTTGACCCTTGCATCAGCCTGTGTGGAATGTGCCTATAGGGACACTCCTGTTTACAACAACCCCCTTCTGACCGAGAAGCTTTCTATTTTTGGAAGTGACATGCTTCTCAAAGGCATTTCTTCATCCTAGGGCTTTGCTACTCTCCTCATAGTGTGTCAAGGCACGTTTCAAACTGAAGGGCATGTTATTACGATCAGAACCCTGCTGCCTGTAACAAGAATTCAGACACCATCCTGAACTCTGCTTTAGTGCAGCTTAAACCACAAACTGTTGCCTGCCTCTAATATTACTTAGCTTAGAAACTTTGGCCAGCGTTTTCAAAAATGAGTAGTGATTTTGGATGCCTGGCTTGAGACACCTTTTAAGATATCTTGATTTTTCAGAAGGGGGGTGCATCACACTTCTGAAAGTCCAGCCCTTGAAACTGTTTCAGGCTGAGCCCACAAGATCAGTAGACGCTTCTGTAATCTTGGCTCATGCGTTTGGAGAGGGCTGTTAATCTTCTCCATTAGAGGCCTATGGGAGAATCTTTGATGGAGGGTTTAATGCTTTTCCATTCTGTCTCTTGTTCTCTAGCTCATTGAAGCAATAAGAAGAGCCAGAAATGGGGAACCGCTAGAAAAAATCACCAACAGTCGTCCCCCCTGTGTCATCCTGTAGCCCCGGCAGCACCCTCCTCGTCACTACAGGCCTTATGTTCTGATCACCTTCAACTCTGCCCATCCACTCTGAAATCCCATTACCTTGCTGCTTTGCTCCTCTCTGCCTTCTGGCTTAATTGTCTTACTCTATGGCCAGGCAGCGTCATGTGTGGAAGAGACATCAAGGTAACTTGAATAGCTAACATGGCTGTACAAAGAGGCTTGTGGGAATGGCATCACATCAGGTGACTTGGGACCGGGGATGGGTTAGCTGAGAGCTTACTACATGTTGCTGTTGGGTAGGAATGACTAAACTTTGGACCTACTTTGTGTATGCCATCTAACCCCAGACAGTCACCCAAGCCCCAAGGAGGAGGAGAGCGTCCCCACTCCATCATTTTCTACCCCTCTTCCTCTCCATAAATGTCCCCGTTTCTCCTATTGCTGTAGCACATACATGGGCAACTAATTGGCTTGCTGCCAGCCTCCCTTAAAATCCTGGTAGGTTGAGTGGAGTCAACCAGAGACCAGGAGTCCCCACCAGGAGTTCTAAGTGCACTGAGAAAGCTCTGCCTGTTTTGCTTAGCACGGTGGTAATATGGAAATGAGAAAGTCAGTGTTTTGGGGCAGAGAACTGACCACAGTGGTTATGAAGACCTGGTGATTTGGATCAGAAGGTTTTAGAGAAGAACTGAATTGTTCTTAAATGCTAAATACTATTGTTAATCATTTAAAAAAACCCTTGTCACAACCCTTGTCACTGTTTAAACCAGTGCTAAAGCAGGATCAATTAGACATCAGTTTTTGGATAGTAAAATCCCTTTCTTATTTTCTCTCCTGTGAGAACCATAATTAGTGACTGTCTTCTAATTGCCCATCTGCTCCCTGCAGAAAACTTCCCCCTCCACCCCACCCCATTCCTCCTGTTTAACACCCAATTTTCACTTTCTATTGTCATGACTTTGCCCTTTGACACTGAATGCCAAGGGGGTGAATGAGCGAAAGGATAAAGTGCTAAGTGACTTAAGAGAATGCTGGTGTTAAAGATAAGAACCTGGCAGTGCCAATGAAATTCTGGCTATCCAGTGTCTAATTTATGCTTTAAGGGGGGTGATTCTATTTATTATAGACTGTGTATTTAAAAAAAAAAAAGCCAGTAGTAAATAAAATCACAGTAAAACCTTGTTCCTTTTTACTTTGTTGGGGAGTATAAATGACCGGGGAGATTATCACTGTGTTATAAGATAGGGGTACAGTGCACTGGGCTATGAAAGCTTTGAAACTCTAGCTGTGGTTACAGTAGCGCTCAGGGTGAATATTGTTTATGGATTTCAGTCACCTGGAACTCTGGGTGGCACAAAATGTGTCGCTTGTGGGTTGCAACCCATTTGATTAGAAAGGTACGTACCTGTTGTTCAGAGAAAACAGTTGTATTTGCGCTTGTGGGTGCCTTGTGCTAGATGAATAATTAGCACTTCTGCATTTCATCTGTGTATCTGCATTCAAGGCAGCCCATTGGTCTTTTGCCTCAGGTTCTCTTTGTAAAATAAAGCTGTCTTCACTGCCAAAAAAAAGTGTGTGCGTGTGCATTGAGATAGTGAATGATGTAAAATCCTAGTGGAGACAAAAGGCATAGGTAGTTTTTTACCTGCATGCAGCTAGACGAAGTCAATCCCAGTACCCCCTGGGGTTGACCTGGTCTAGCTCCATACAGGTAAAAACTCCCTATGCCTTTGTCTCCACTAGAATTCAACATCGTTTGCTATCTCAACATACAAACGTGCTGTTTTTGCAGTAGATACTCAAGGAGATTTTCCTTGTGGGTGGAAGGATTAGGCCTTGTCCACACTGTAACAGCGTACACTTGAGTGCTTCAGTGGAGACATTACCTACGCTGATGGGAGGGGTTGTCCCATCGTTTTAGGTAATCCAGCTCTCTGAGAGGAAGCAGCACTGTCTACACAGAGACTTGGGTCGGCTTAACACCTCTGAACGGTGTTGTTAAACCAAGCTAATTTTCTAGTGTAGACCAGCCCTAAATTAGTGTTTAGAAATTGTGCATACACAGGAAGGTTAGGCTCTGAGTATTTCAATGCCAGCATGGGTTCCCTGATTATAAAAGCAAATGAGTTAAAAGATAGGGAGAGAGGGATAGCTTAGTGGTTTGAGCATTGGCCTGCTAAACCCAGGGTTGTGAGTTCAATCCTTGAGGGGGCCATTTAGGGAACTGAGGTAAAAATCTGTCTGGGGATTGGTCCTGCTTCGAGGAGGGGGTTGGACTACATGACTCCCGAGGTCCCTTCCAACCTTGATATTCTATGATAGGTGAACAGCTCAGATGTATTAATGTCTCACAGCTAGCAAGCTCCTTGGCTCAAAGCATAATGGCTGCTGGAATATACAGAAGACAGAGCCGACACAATGGGCCATGTATCACAAAATCCTCTCTCTCTCTCTAGTGAAAACAACACTGGCAAAGAAGTTTGAGACTGTCTACCTCAGATAGCTTGGCTGGAGACCTGGATAGGATTCCTAGTTCAGCAAATTGGTCAGAAGTGTTTCTTCTCAGATAGATTTTGCTTTAGTGGCCAGAAAAAAATGACTTTACTCTCCCCTTTTGGTATGTTTTCCATCTTAATGAGGATGGGAAGTAGTTTGACTGGCTATCAGGCTCAGAAATGCTGGTTCAGAGAGAGCAGACATTTCTGTTCTTTGTTGTTCTACTGTGTTCCCCACCATGATATCTGAGCACCTCATCAGCCCTGAGGAGTTTATAATCGAGGTTAAACTGAGCAGTTGGCCAATTCTAATCAAACCATTCATTGAAAGATTCTGGGTTGAGAAATGCTGTTGGTTACCTTCACTTTTCCTAGCAGTGAGTCAGAAAGGTGGAGGTCTTTTCAGGTAATGCAGGTGAACCTGCCCTCTTAGTAGGAGACATTAATCATCTCTGAATGAAGACTGGCAGGGACTGGAGGCTTCAGATCTCCTTTCTCCCTATCAGATGGCTAAACTGAATTGAATTACTCATCGTAATCATGGTTTAACATCAAACAGATGTTAAAGTAGGCCTTGGCAGTAGGGCTTTGCCATGTGTCTGCCTCAGTTTTCCAGCCTATATAACAAATGACTGAAGCTAGATCGCAGCCCTGAGGGGTAGGTAACGTGGTTACATCCCTTTGCTCTCCTGCACAGGAGGGTGCAACTGCAGTGCTAAGTGTTACTATCTTCTGTGGATGCTGAATGCTCAATATTCCTAATTCTAATGTTTGCTGATAGGAGAAAGTAAACAGCAAACACATCTGCCTCAGAGCAGAAAGGGGAGGTGCACTCGGGGGGGGAAAAACACTTCAGACAAATAGAGTAGAAAAACAATGTACAATCAAATATACAAATAGTTTTGATACAAGTGATTAAAAACAATCCATCAGTCACCTCGTACAACGCATAAAATGAACATTTTTAAACAGGATCTGGGGATGTATCACAAGTCAACGTATCCCCCTGGGAAGTTTTGTAAGAGCAAACTTCTCTCTTGCACATGTAGGTCTGGGAAGGTTTCAACAGAGGCACACGTGGAGGGTTTGAATGTTATCTAGGGCACTGCATGACAAACCAATGTAAACCTGAACGGATATAGGGAGAGATTGAGGCTTTCACAGAAGTCTCTCTGTGGGATTAGCGCACTGGAAGACCCAAGCCAGTTTGGAAGTGGATTATTGCTATTTAATGTAATATGTGGCCCTCTTGAATAATTTGGAGGGGCAATGAGTGACTGCCGATTTAAAAAAAAAAAAAAAAAAAAGTAAATACTCCAGGTAGAGTGATGAGGAAGCCATCTCATTTATGTGGACAGTGCCACTCCAGTGGGAACAGGCTCTGCTCCTGTCTTTTAGTTCATTGTCTTAAAACAGGAAGTCAAAGCAAGGGTGACCAGCTCAGTGGGTGATCTCATGGTGTGAGAGGTTGTATGGTGGCAAAGCAATACCCGTCTCCACCCCCTACTTGTTTCACAGAGCTCGGACAGAGGCCTGGTTCCCAGCTCCATGGACAGTTGGAATGAAGGTCTGTTAACTAGGTGGTTGTAGCTGCTGGACACAATGGGAATGGACCGGTACCCTGATCTCCGTTCCTTGTCTCTCGTTCCCATCCTGTTCTCCAGAATGGGTGCTGAATTGGACAGCTGAGCTGTCCTGTCCTTGGCCAGTACCTGTGCTAATAGTGGTCTGGTCAGACCTCCTCCCTTGCAGCTCTTGATTACTTATTACAGAGAAAGCCCTGAACGACAGTGCCTGCTGCATGCTTCACCCTAGTTCTGTCGGCATGAGCAGCTCTGAATTGTTTAAGAGCAGGGAAGGGCTGCTCACCGTTGCAGTCAGCTCCGATCCTCCACCACTTTTCAACCCTGTCCCGTTAAAGCTTTTCCATGGGTGTCTCAAAAAAACACATTCTTGGTAACCCCCTTCAGGCTGTGAGAGCACATCCAGCTTTATCGGTACCCCAGGTGAATGAAGGCCTGTCCCCCACCCTTCCTCTTAATGACGGTGCAAGGAGAAGAGATGCCAGTGGTTTGCCACCCTTGTAGGCTTCGTTTCACATTTTGCCAGACAGTCAGAATCACTCTGATTAAAGCCCTTGAATTTCAACCCCACCATTGTCCCGGCTCTGGCTTTTTTATGCCAAGCGGCCCAATGGTTGGCATGTGGAAGTGGAGGGGTCTGACAATCCCTGCACAGAGAAGGTGGAGATGGAAGAGACCCCGTAGGTCCCATGTTTTCCATAGACACCAAGGTATTTGTCAAAATGAATCCGGTTGCATAGATAAATGAAGGACCGGCTTGTTTGAAAGCAGTGCTCAGTCCTTACATGCTCGCTGGAATGAGACGTGGACCAGCCCTGTTCGGTCCTTCCAGGTCATTGCCAATCTTCAACCAGATCTAGTTTTAAGAGGACTGGCAGAACTGCCTTTGAGCAATAGTTACAGGCCTTGGTGCTATTCATCATTACAGGACTCCCGCACGCTGCATAACTGAATTGTTACCATTCATACATTGATACATATCCAAGCTGCCTTGGCTGAAATAGCTTCCTCTGCTGACCAGGCACGGCCATTAATCTGATGTGTCCGTGGGCGGCGTGATGGACGCAGTGAGTCCGAGGTACTCTGGATTCTCGGCAGTCGGAGTCGTGGTGAAGCCATTGGTTGTGGAGCCCGGTTCGGCAGGGTTGACTTTGGAAGGGTCCTGGTTCCAGTAGTATGGGTTGTCAAAGGCCTGTGTGAAAGCACTCGCCAAGGAAAGGTCGTGTGGGGTCAGGTACTCTGGATTCTCCACTGCGTTGGCGAAGCTGCCTTGGAAAGGGTTCTTTGGTTCCTTGATTAGCCCGTTCTTTCCCAGGTGTCCCTTTGGCTTCTCCAGCGTGGACACCTGGGATCTTTGGTGCTTGCTGGGCGAGAGGCAATCCTCCATCTGGTTCACGTACTCTACAAATGGGAGACAAAACGTCTAATGAATCACGGAAACTGGGCCTCTTTCCCAACGCCCCATGCAGCTTGGAGCCCTGGGGATGATGCAGGACGACTCCGTCCTGTTTGCTCGTGGTACTTAGTGGACTGATTTCAAAGCTAGGCTTTACACTGTCCCTTTGGGGGCATTGCTTCCCAACCAGGGTAGCTTTATTCTGCTTTCCTTTGCAGCTTCCTCTGCTGGCCATTACCCTTAGACAGGACAGGCGGCTGGATGGCTCAAATTGTCTGGAAAGTCCTGTATTCCCCTGCTGTTCAGTCTGAATTTCGGTTCCCTTAGTGGTCTGGGAGGTGAGATTTTATACTTAGACTATCTCCCTTGCTGCCAGTCTTCCTAAGCTCACGATCCCTCTGCCCTGTTTTTCAGCTGACCTTGTTTTACCTTTTCATCACTTTTTCCCCCCAGTGCAGAACAGCTTGTTTTAACACCTTCCTTTCCCCTCCCCCCCCCATCTCCCTTCCAGGCCCAGCCTGGAAACTCAGAGATATGGCCAAACTCCAAAGCTGTAAAGCAACCAAGCTGTAGGCGATGCCAACACAGCATCTCTAGGGCCGAGCATGGGCATCTTTGCAAGAGTCGCAGGCGGGGGCTGTGGGGTTGGAGTGACCGATTTTGGGACGCATGAGCAGCTCATCTAGTGCTGGATGGTTCCACCCAGTTGGCAGAGTCTTTAAAATCACAACCACCCTGTATCCTGCTTTCTTATACTCCTTCCTTAGGCCATGATCAGAAATTGCTGGAGGCTGGAGTGTTTCTGTATAATGCTATGCCCTTTGAGGGGACTGGCCTGAGAAACAGGGGAGACAGGGTCAATTTCCTGCTCCACCACACCTCCCTCCTTGCCCTGAAACCTTGGGCAAGTCACTTAGTTCTCTGTGCCTCCCAGGGGGTTGTGAGGATAATTACATGGCCGTCTCTCACTCTGATGGAAATACTGGAGATAGACAGCGCTTTCAAAGTACTCAGGAATTAGGTCTCGAAAGCTCCTGAGAGCCAGCTAGCCTCATTTCAGAGGGGGAAACTGAGGCAGAGAGGGGCAGGGGACTTGCCTGAGGTCACCCAGTGTGTTGGTAGCAGAGCTGGGTACAGATCCCCATCAGCTGAGCCCCAGTTCTGTGCATTTGCCCCAAGAACACCTCCCCTGCTGATGCTCAGCTTAGTCCCTGGTCAGAAAAGGGCAGTTTCTGCAGTGGAGGGCTGGGCCCGACTTCCATACCTGGAACTATGCTGCAGGATGCCGGGCTGCTGTAACACTCTGATTCCGGCCCCTCGTTCTTGTCACTTGAGACACTGGTGGGGTCCTCGCTGTAGCGCTGGAGGGTGCTGGCCTCCCGCACGGGCGGGTTCTGAAGGGCTTTGCTCGCCACGTAGTCCCTGTCGAACATGTCGGGAGTGGGGTCCTCCGACTGCTCCAAGAGAGCCTGGCCCAGGTACGGGTAGTGGGCTGAGTCCTCTGCCTCCTCCGCATCCACTTGGGTCTCTGTCGTGCTCTAGGGAGTGGGAGGAGAACAAAGCGGGAGGGATGATTGCTGAGGACCCTCCTCCTGAGCCAGCTCTGCCTGTGAAGCTGGGATTCAGGCACCCAGCAAGCCACAGGGAGAGGAGTTGTTTTTACCCCTCAGGTGAATGAAGGCAGCATTAGCAGCACAGCAGCTTATTACCTACTGGGCCGGATGGGGTCAGAGCCAGCCTGGAGGGAAGACAGTTCCTGGGTCACCAGTGCCCCGCTCTGCAGCACCTGCCATTCTCCCAGCCAGTTCTGACCTGCTCTCACGTTGTGAATTCCCACCCGCACGCAGCCCAGCGGCCGGCTCGGCAGCCTGGTCTGGAACGCCGCGGTATGGATGAGTGAAGGCCCCGCAGCAGAGTGCACCACACTTACCCTGGTGGAAGAGATCCGGCTGCGGTAGCTGGCGGCGGGGTCTGCATTGAAGAAACCCTGGTGAGGGACCAGGTACTCCTCAGCATCCACCAAGTCCTGCATGTCCTCCTCTTCCAGCAGGGCACGGTAGAAGGTGCTGTCTATGGGACTGGCCGGCCCCATCATGTCGTCATTCTGTGGGGGGCAGAGGAGGGGAGTTTAGGGCATTTCACCCTCATTCTCATGCTCTACAAAGCACCAAGGACTCCCCAGGCTGGGATCACAACTCCAGGGCAAGTGGGCTGGCCGGACGATACTGCTGGGAAGTTAGCCCGTTAGCTGCTAGTCCTGCTTGCAGCCTCTGTGTACGGGTGATTAACGGCCCCAAAAGGACGTCCCTTGAAGGTTGGAACTATTCTTTGTGCTTCTCTGGCATGTACCATCACAAGATCCCCAAGCCCGGGATGGACGTTCATCCTCCCCATGCCCCTGGGAGTAGGTCGGCGTTATCCCTCCGCAACAGAAGGGGAACGTGAGCTACAGCAAAGTGACTCGCCAGAGGCCGCACAGTGAATCAGAGTCAGGGATAGAACCCAGGAGTCCTGGCTTGTCGTTTCCTGCCCTACACCACATTTTAGCTTCCCAGCTGGTAGAGAAGAACCCCAAGCCCTGGACTTGCTGAGGAGCTGAATGGGGTGGGTGAAGCCAGCACACTTACTGGCTGGGTTGGGGTGTGAGTCCCCTAGTGGTGCCCCCACAGCAGGCCAAAGACTGAAAGATTTTGAGAACCAAGAGGGTGGGAGGGAGATGGCTGGTGCCCGGGCCTCTCACTGAGAGACAGACACACTCCCTGCCAAGAGCTGTGTAGTGACCTAAGCTGCTTCCACGTACCTGGATGACCACAAAGCGCTGTGGGTCCCTCGCCATACGGGAGAACTCGGTGACCAGCTCCCGGAACCTGGGGCGACACTCCGAGTCGATCATCCAACCTTCGGGCAGAGAGCAAGGTGCCAGTGAGCCCAAGGCATGTGCACCACGTGCGAGACTGTGCTCCCTGATACAGGAGCAAGGACTAGTGCTGGAGGCCTGGTGAAGAGACCCTCTCCTGGGAACACATGCCCGAGCGTTGCCTTGGCCCCAGGAGGCTGCACCACCAAGGCTGGCTTGAAGGACTCTGTAGCGTGTGGTGGGGTCCATCTCGCCTATTTACCCTCTGTCCCAGTTAGGAGTAGGCAAAGCCCCAGTCCCCGTGCCCAGAAGGTAGCCGAGCTCACCCACCCAGGCCACAGGCCAAATGTTGGCCTGTCCTGCAAAGACACCCTGCCCTCTAGGACTGGTTGAACAGAGCTGGCTATTACCCATCCCAGAGGCTAGGCCCCAGGGTCTTTACCCAACAAATTCACCCTCAAGCCTTGGTCACGGAGTAGCAAGAGGAACCCCTTCCTCTGAACTCTGGAGCCTTTTCTTCTGAGGCTCCAAGACCAAACGTGCCTCCCACCAGTACAACCCAGGAGTGGAGAATGGTGGGGGGTGGCTAGCGGATGCCCGTGATGGTTAGGGCCCTCCGTACATTTCACCATGATCATGTAGACATCGATGGTGCAGATGGGAGGCTGGGGCAGCCGCTCTCCCTTCTCCAGGAGGTCGGGGATCTCTCGGGCCGGGATCCCGTCGTACGGCTTGGCACCAAAAGTCATCAGCTCCCAGACGGTCACTCCTGGAAAGACAGGCTCATCAGGGCCAGGAGCAATGGGACTTTCACCCCATGTCCCTTGCAGCTAGGGATCCCAGAGACAACGCAACGTACCATAGCTCCAGACGTCGCTCTGGTGCGTGAATCTCCTGCGCAGGATGGACTCCAGAGCCATCCACTTGATGGGAACCTGGGGCCGGAAAAACACAGAGCAGACTGAGCCTGTTCATTTCATCCTTGCCTTGTCGTGTTCAGGAGCAGGGAGAAACAGGACTAAGCTGCCTGCAGATATAGGCCAGGCTCCCTAGTCAGACTACATCACCCATGATGCACCAGTCTCTCCTCTGGGCGAGGGAACATGGTGCATCATGGGAAGAGCCTGGTGCATAGCGGAGAATAGATGCCGTAGGGACCCAAATTATAGCTGCTGTGAGGCCCCGTGGCCACATTTAGGAATGGAGGAATTTCGGGGTTGGGCTAAAATATTTTGGATTTAGATTTTGTGCTAAGAATTTGAGGTTTCGGACCAGTCTCAGCCAAGAGCTCGGCACTCAACAGCAGAACATCTAGCAGGACCCGATGCCAGGAGGGAGGTAGCAGAGAGCTGCTAGGTCCGCGTACGGCAGGGGTTCTCAAACTGCGGATGGCGAGGTTATTACACGGGGCGTGGCGAGCTATCAACCTCCACCCCAAACCCCCCTTCACCTCCAGCATTTATGATGGTGTTAACTATAAAAAAGTGTTTTTAATGTACAAAGGGGAGGTCGCACTCAGCGGCTTGCAGTGTGATGGGAGGCACCAGTACAAAAGTTTGAGAACCCCTGGCGTACGGCCACGGAACGCAGAGCAGCCGTGTACCGGGCTAGTTCCAGCACCGTGCTCGCCGAGAAGGGTGGGGGGAACGGCCTCAGATACATCAGTTAGGTTTATGGCTGCAAGATGTACCCCTGACCTGGCCTGTCCAGATGGACAAGGCTGGACCTACAAGGGCTTGTGGGTGCGTCAGTTTCTGCAATTCGCAGGCCTGGCAGCAATGAGCTGGAACGGTGCCTGGAGTCAGCAGCCCCCTCATCCAGCGCAGCCACTCGGCTCACTCGCTGCTTCTGATGGCGCATTCGAGGGACACGGAATGGCAAAGAGGCCGCAGGCGTTAGCACCCAAGGAATACATGACAGTGACGGCCCCTCCCAAATCTGTGCACCCTGGGGGGCCCTGAAATGGCCCTGGTTTGGTTAGCTGCCCCTTGCTGGGCGGTGGGATGGGGTCAATGCAGGAGGCTCTCAGCCAGTTCCCCAGGTGCCTGGCCACGTGATACCAGCGAGCCACTGCTGGGGGGAAGTGTGGCACAGGGTGTCTCTGAGTCTGGGCCCCTCCCAGTCCCGTTCGCTGGGGCTCACCTTTCCCCCGTCCGCGTGGTACTCTGTTTCATCGATGTCCAGCAGCCGGGCCAGGCCGAAGTCCGTGATTTTCACGTGGTTGGGGCTTTTCACCAGGACGTTGCGAGCAGCCAGGTCCCGGTGCACCAGCCGCACGTCCTCCAGGTAGCTCATCCCCTGAGGGGAGGAGGGAGGAACCATCAAGGAGACCTGTAAGCGTCTCAGCCCCATGGTGGAGTTCTCGGGACCCAGCTGGTTTGAGCCACCCCCCCCCCCCCCCGTTAGTGCTCTGCATGTCAGAAAATCTCAAAGCACTTTACAGACATTAGCCCCATTTTATAAATAGGGAAGCTGAGGCACAGAGCAGGAAAGAGACTTGCCTAAGGCCATCCAGTGAGTCAGTGGCATAGCCGGGTACAGAACACAGGGGTCCTGATGCTGCTCTAATCAATACTCCCCCTTCATTTATGGCTGGCCATCCTCTGCTTGTACTACCCCCCCTGGGCTGGAAGCAGCCTGCCCCCTGCGGACCTAGGGCTGGCGAGGCAGCTGCTGTGGCCGTGCATCATGGGTGGGGTAGGAAACAGCAGCCGTGCTTTGATATTGATCGCTTCCTGTGTTTGCGCAGCACCTTTCAGCCTGAAAGAGCCAAACGGGCTAGACGAACGAGGCACCGACAGGGATAATGCAGCCACCTCTGGGGAGTGGGGGCAGTGTGAACGACCAGCACACTGCGATTTCAAGAAGAGATTTTTGGCCTCAGGATCCTGCGGCAACCCCCTTCCCAGCTCCATGCTTACAAGCCTGGCCATGGGGTCTCTAACACCCATGCAGAGCAGAGGGGACCTCAGGGCCCAAACAGCCTGGGAATCCTCTCCGGTGGGACGGCTGAGTCGTCCCTGCTGGAATGTGAACCTGTGATTTGTGCGTGGCAGGAAGGCGCCTGATGCTGGTCATCCCCCCAGCCTCTCTGGCAGGAGAGCTGCACCTGAACCCCCTCGCCCCACCCTGGGGCTCCTCCTACCTTGGCGATCTGCACACACCAGTTGAGCAGGTCCTGGGAGCCGATGCGATCCTTGTTCTCCCGCACGTAGTCCAGCAGGCAGCCGTAGGGCATGAGCTGGGTGACCAGCTGCACCGTGGAGGTGAGGCAGATGCCCAGAAGGCGGGAGACGTAGGGGCTGCCCACGCCTGCCATCACATAGGCCTCCTGGGGAGGCGAGAAACTGGCTTGGAGCAAAATCAACCCCAGCAGGACTCGACTTGGGCATCACAGGGGAGACTCCTGCCAGGAGCCCAGACCCGAGAGCTGGCTTCCCACCCCCCTGCACCACGGAAAGGCCACGTGTGGTTCCACGGGGCAGAGACTCGTGGCCCTGCCCAGCTGGGTTTCAATTTCCACAGCATGACGCAGCCAAGTCTGGGGCCTTGCAGCGGGGAGATCAAAGAGCTGAGCTGCAAGGAAAAGACGGTGGACGAGATGGGCCCTTGCTCCCCCTGCCACAAGTAATGATTCTGCACCAGTGGGTCACGTGACAGCCTGTCCCTCTCCGGCAAATGGACGTGCTGGGATGCACAGGCCCAGTTTGGGGGCAGGAGTGGTGTATGGAGGCCGGGTAATACGCGTAGGCACCGACTTTGGTAGCTTAGCGGGGAAAGTGCCCTGAGCTGGAGAGTTTGTACCCGCTACCCACAGCCACGGATGGGAGCAAACCCAACGTGTGTCAGACTAGGAGGGACCCGGCAGCACAGTAACACTGAGCGAAGCCACGTCTGGTGGCCAGGGCATGGCTGAGCCTGGCAGGCCGGGTCAGCGCCCTTCTGCCCCTGTGCCCCCAGGGCAGGTGTGCCCACCGCAGCGCCCGTCTCCCACTCACGTCCAGGATCTCCTTGTTGGCCTTGGGCGACGTGTTCTCTCTCAAGACTTTAATGGCCACGGGGATCTTCACGCTCTCGCCGTCGGGGATCCAGATGCCCTGAGGGGAGGGAGGGAGGGTGAGGGCACCCGCCGGGGCCGCACCTCAGGGCTCGAATGGGCGGTGCACAGGGCTGAGGATGCGGCCGTGGGGCCAGACACTCGGGAGGGAGGGTGGAGACGCTTTCCAGTGTGTCCTTTCTCTCAGTGCTGCCTCAGCCCCAGCCGCTCCCCATCCCTCTCCTAGGTCCTGCAGCCTGGCCCCGGTTCCCCGCTGCCCCCCCGCTCCGCCCGTCCCCGCCTCACCTTATACACGGTGCCGAAGGCCCCGGAGCCCAACACCTTCACTTTCTTCAGCTCGGTCTCCTTCAGGATCCGCATCTGGGCTTGATTGGGGAGGGCCCCGCTGGGCGTCAGCGGCTCCACCAGCTGCGAGGGGGGGGGAGGAGGGTCCTGTCTCAGCGAGGGCGCCAGCTGGGCAGCCTCAGGCCCACGGGCTCCCCGCTGCAGCCCCCAGGCGACACGGAGACTCAGAACCCAGGATTGACCCCTCTGCGTGGCACCTTCAGGCCCTGCCCCAGAGCTCACCGTGGGGCAGCTCTCTCTCCTGTGGGCGGAGCGGGAGCGGCTGGGCTGTCCCCACTGGAAGATGGCAGGAGGAGTGAACAGCACACACTTGCCTTTCTAAATCACCTGCACACTTCGCACGGGCCCCACCTGGGCACCGGCCACGAGGGGCACCCAGGGTGGTCAACATCCTCCGTCCCCCTGCAGTAACCCCCCCACCAGTCACTTCTGCCCAGGGCCTCGCTTGGCTCAGCTGGGATCCTCTGGCCGCTCAGGTGCCCTGGGAGGCCTTGCCACATTGCCGGGCACCGCCACGAGTGCCACCGGCAGCCTGCCTGAGTGTGCAGGGCGGGTGCTCGGGCTTGCGGTGCCGTCCGTACCTCGGTCTCCTGCAGGAGGCGCCGCATGGCGTGCTTCCGCTCCTGCTGCCGCCTCCGCTTGATGCACACGACGATGATCAGGATCAAGACCAGGGCCAGGAGGGCGCCAACCACGCCGGCTATGATGGACGTCACCTGGCTGGGAGAAGGGGGAGGCTGCTGGATGGGCTGGTTCCACTGAGGGGGCCAGTCTAACCTGCGGGATTGGCTCTCTGTGGGGGAACGGGGGACAGGGACATGGGGAGACTAAAATCCAGGGCCTTCTCCAGAAACGAGCCCCCACGGGTGGCCCATTTCGAAGCTGTGGCTCGTGGCTCCTTGGTGGCTGGGTGGTTAATGGTCTGCCTAGGAACAGCCCCTGGGGCTGGGAAGGCTGCGAGGGGGACAGAGCATCTGGCCCCATTGGCCAAGCCTTGGCCCCTGCCAATCAGCTGCAGAAGGGATTCCCCTCTGGTGCTTCCTGGCAGAGCGCAAGGGGCTGCAGGTGCATATGGGGTAGGGGGATGCTGAGCAGAAGGCAGATGGCATCAGCTCCCCCCAGGGAGAGGTGGACCCTGGCTACTGCCCAGGGTGCAGCCTGCCTGGGAAGTTGGTCCAGAGGGGGCTGGGCAGATGGGGTGCAGTACCTTGGCTTCTGATCCACGGGGCAGCCGTCTTCATCCCGGATCGTGCACCTGGGGAAGGACCCAGAGACGTTGCTTTGTTACTTGACGGGAGGCAGAAGCACCATCGAAAATCCTCCCACGGCCTTGATTTCACTGCCAAGCAGTGGGGCATCCTGCTGGGCTGCATCCCATGGGCCCCCATGCCGGTTTTACCCCACCTGCAAACCTCTTCCATCCCCACCTGCTTCGCCCCACTTTGCGGTCTCCTCCTAGGCCAGACTTGGCCCTCGGGATGCGCTGAATACTGCAAGCAAAGAGCAATGCTCCGTGCCAGCCAGCGCCCGTACTCACGAGTGGCTGCAGTTGGTGGGGCACAACTGGCAGGTGCCATGTTCATCCGGATACTTCCAGATGGGCACAAAGGAGGAATCGGCCTTCACCCCACTTGGGCACCTCTCCACACAGTACTGGGCATCTCTGTAATGGGTGCAGGCCACGCACTGGTCCGCCTCCTGCCAGGAAGGATACAGAGTGAGCACCGTGGGATTGGGGGGTGAATGAAGAACCCAGGAATCCGGGGTCAGTCCAAAGCCTTGAGACACAGTAGAAACTGGTTGGGAATGCAGATCCCCTCCCCCATCCTAAAGGGGCTTTCACGCGATCTGCCCACCCCCCAGGCACCCCGGGCAGCTCCTCACCGATCCGTGGCAGGTCTCCGTGCCATTCTGGGGCAGGCACTCGGGGTGGCAGGAGAGGCAGCGGGTCCCGTTGACGTGTTCCCGGACGGCCCTGCCAGGACAAAGAGCCTGAGCCAGTTGCTGCACAAAGGCACATTTCACCCTCACCCCACGGTGCCTGTTGATGGGGCAGGACCAGGCCAGCTGAGGAGCAGGCAGCAGTGGGAGGGCAGAGACGGGCCCCTTCCCCTCTTTCCCCCCAGGGCTGACACAGCTGTTCTGCGCCCAGGGGTCCAGCTTCAGATCCCTAAACTCAGGGCTGGAATGTGGTGCCTCGTGGGAGGCTCTGCCCGCTGTCCAGGCTGACCTCTCCCAGCCATGCCAGAGCTGGCCCGCTTCCTTCCCAGCAGCCCCCAGGGCGCCGCATCGTGGGCAGGGCTGGGATCGGGGCAGTGCCCAGCGGGGTTGTTCCCTGCATTGGTAAAGGACCAGGCTGCCACTCAGGACCCTGCACGATCCGGAGGGAGGGTGTGATGGGGAGGGGGAGCAGGTTGGGGATGGCTCCTAACCTGCCCCCACCAGGCACAGGCCTCTGAGCAGCAGCTCCGGCACCCCACCTCCCACCCTGCTGCACCCTGATCAGCAAGATCCTCCCTAGGGGAGATACTCAGGGAGTTTCCTCCCCTGCATTCTATCCTCCAGGTCCCTTGGAGACACCCCAAACTCAGGCAGGGCCGCGCTCTCAGTGCCAAAGGAGAAGGGGCCGTGCCACGGCTGGGCCGATGGCCCAAGGACTTGGTGGCATCCTCTGCCCCCATCGCATCCAGCCACAGTGCCAAAGCCTCCCCCTTCTCCCTCTCACCCGGATCCCCCCCCGGAGGCTTGCCGGGCACAGACACGCGGTGAGCCCAGCCGCTCAGACCCCCGCTTACCCGTCCAGAAGGTTGCAGGACTTCACACACTCCTGCCCGCGCAGGAACTGCTCGCAGGCCACGCACTGCGTCGGGCCCGGCCCCCAGCACTGCCCCTTGGCACAGAGGTGGAAGCACACCAGCCCCTCGTTCTCTGAGGGGAGGATGCCACAGTTAGCACTTGGAGCCCAGCCTGTCCCCGCCGTCCCCTGGGGCAGCCAGGCCAGTGGCCTTTCCCGGGGGAATGCAGACTCCACCGGGCACAGGCCAGCCGTGGATGTCAGCGTGGCATTTGGTGTCAGCGTGACAGCCAGGGACACATGGTACTACGTGGCACTGGAGGGCTGTGCACCAGCCAGCAGAGAGCACCCATTGGCACCCAGCTAACATGGCAGTGCCACTCAAAGCCCAGGTGAGTTGGGCATAGGAGTCGTCCCTGAGTGGGGCAGAGAGCCGGACAGAGCCCTGGCAGAGGCGCCCACCCCTTACCACACTGCTCCACAGGCTTGTTGTCAGTCTGGAACAGCGTCTGGCGCCGGTTCTTGAAGATGGCTTCCCAGGGCACCTTCTGGAGGAAGCAGAGGTTGGGGTTCTGGTGGACCAGCACCATCCCGCTGCTGATCTCCTGCAGGGAGCGCAGGCCCAGCGAGACGATGGACAGGTTCTGCAGCGTCAGGGAGTAGGCACCGCTGCAGAGAGACGTCGACGGGCACGGGGTGAGCCAGGAGGGGAAGGACAATGAAGCAGGAGTTAGAGGGTCCCTGCCAGCCCCACACTCTGAGGGGCTCTGGATCCGGGTCACACCCTCCCACGTGCTCCCTCTGAACCACAAACCGTGAGGGTGGCTTTTGTGAGCTGGCGTCTGGGCTGAGATACACCAAGCTCATTCCACGTCTGGCAAATTCCAGCCACTGGGTTCATCTCTAGGCTTCCACCCTGAAAGGCCCCATCACCACTGCTCTTGGGGAGGATCGGAGGACTGGCTAGTACCACACCCCCTCCAGTGACCAAGAGAACTGGGCACATCCCCAACTGCTTTAACAAGGCTTGCGAGGCCCATCCGTTCTCCGGACCCCGTCCTAGGACGACCCCATGTCCCTGCCTGCTCACTTGTGAAGCACTCGGCCTCGGATGATCCGGAGGTTCTGGAAGATGCTCAGGTCTGGGAAGGACTCTGGCCAGGACTCGATGTATAAGAAGCCTGTGAAATGGAGCAGGAAGGTGTGTCCTTACTCATGCGAGCAGCGGCCTCCCACCAGCTGGTGGTGGGTCGGTTTCCCAAACTCCTCGGTGACTGACAGGTGCAGGGCCCAGGCCTGCCTCCTGTGGGCACCCCCCCACGCTAAACAAGGTGGCTTAAATTTCTAGGGCAGGAGCGTGTGACCTTTAGCCAAAGCCCCACTGCTAGGAGGCCCCTGGGGTGGCTTCGCTACTGAGCCCCATCCAGCGACTTTGCAAGCGAGCGAAATGGAAACAGGAGTCGTTTGCACATCACAGATGGAGGCTGCATCACGCTCTCGGTGGGCACCAGCCGGAGACGTGGATGAGTGAGCCCGGGCGCCAAGCGGTCCCTCACCCACCTGTCAGCTCCTCCAGGCTCCCGAAGCTCTTGAGCTGCTCTGGCTTCAAGGGTGCAGTGTTGGTGGCGGGATCCCTGTTCGAGAAGGAGCATGGTTGGGGAGGGGGATCCTTAGAGGCGTAAGCCCTTGGGACCACGGACACAGGAGGCGGTAGCTGCCCTGCAGCCACGCAGTCGCAGGTGCTGCCCGGCCTGATGGGCTACAATCTCTGCGAGGCCCAGCTGGATTTTGGAAGAGTAAACGGATGCTCCGGCGGGGAGCCCCTGCTTCACACCCTGTGACCCACTCACGTGCACACTCGCCTCGGGCCTGCAAGACTAAGGCCCCAGGGAGGTTTCAGTTTCCAAAAAGGCCCGCTCTAGACAGGACTGTAATGGACTGGCTGGCGTGTGCACTGCTGCCCCCTCCTGGATAGAATCAGAACCATTCAACTGTGTGGCATAGGCCCTACACTGCTAATGGTGATTCCCCTTTGGCTCATGCATTAAGGGCTTGGGCTTTGGAGAAGGGACTCCCCTGGTGGCCAGATAGCTGAGCAGCAGTTAGCCAGCTCCTGGTGCTCCGACATGCCACACACGCACCTCCTTCACCCAGGACATCTGAGACCAGAACTGGGCCCCTCCTACCCACAGGGCCAGTAACTCCCCTGGGGCGAGCCAGCAGGAGCTGTGCTGAGCTTGCCTGGGCTGGACAACGGGCAGTGGAGATGGGGGCACCTGGCACCGCTACTCACCCCGTGAAGGTCTCGGGCAGGAAGGCCAGGCTGCCAAAGATCTTGGTGCAGTGGGCAAAGTGCTGGATGTTGGAGGAGTTGACGGCTCGGACGCCCTTCAAGAAATCCACGCCCAGCCCGTAGCAGCCTAGGAGAGAGCAGGGCAGGGGGCTGAGAGGGAACCCTGGTGTGGAATAACCCTGCGCTGACCACCCATGTGCTTCCATTCCAGCCATCGCACCTCAGAACGGAGACACCCTTGCAGCCCCCCAGACCTTCACGCGGCTCCCTCTCCTCAAATCCAGGGAATCCCATGCTCCTGAACTGCTGGATGTGCCTCCCCTGGTCCCTCCGGGAGAGGGGCTCCCCAGGGCGGGGCGCAGGGGATAGGGGAACGTTACCTTCCGGGCAGGGCTTGCTGCACTTCTCACACTTCTGCACGCTGTCCGTGCTCACCTCCTGGCTGCCCTGGGGACACACCAGCGTGCAGGAGCCCACCTCCGTGGCCAGGTAATTGTCTGCGGGAGGGGGAGACATGGAGAGGAAAGATGGCCCCCTGGTTAGGGCATTAGCCTGTGACTCAGGAGACGTTCCGTCAATTCCCTGCTCTGCCACCGACTGCCTGTGGGACCTTGGGCAAATCCCTTCACCCCTCTGGGGCTCGGTCTCTATTCGCCGGGGGGATAAATGGCACTGAGGAGCGGGAGGCACCCAGAGGCTTCAGTCTGCCCAGCTCACACAGAGCCCGGGTCCGATCTGGGGACTTCACTTTGGTCACCAAGCTTGGATCCCAGACTCTGACCCTGGGTGGGGGGGGAAGGGAAATGGTCCCACCCCCACCTCCTGCAGCTAAGGGCAAAGCCCCTTTAACCCCTCGGCTGCTGCATTCCGACACGAAGGGCTTCGTCTGCAATGTGGCTGCCCCGTTAGCGGGAATTGCATTGTGTGTTGTGGGGGGTTTGGAGCGGGGGAGGGCTATGGGCTTTGGAGCTCCGGGAGCCAGACCCGACTTTGGGAAGCGCCAGGCAAACGTCAGTAGAAGCCCCTCCCACCGTCCTGCCCTGCCAGCCGGGGGCACTTTGCAAATGGAGCCCTGGGGGGGGGGTCTCTCCACGGGGCTAGGGTGCATGGCCAAAGCCCAGCATACGCAGCTGGCGGGAAGTGGGGCACCCCACAGAGCCCACCCCCCGGGATCCCCTCGGAGGAAGGGGTGCTTACAGGGGCACTTCCTGACGCAGCTGGCTCCGAAGGTGTAGCGCCCGTCCCGGTTGGGCACCGACTGGAAGATGTCCGAGTTGTAGATAAAGAGGGGTGGGCAGTGCAGCTCGCAGATCCCGCTGCGGTTGACGTGCAGGCAGGCCTGGGGGGCGGGAAGCCGACCAGCCCAGAGCGTGAGCCACATCCAGCTGGGACACCCCCCCGCACCAGTCCCTAACCCCCTCTATGCCAACACCACCAGCTCCAACCAACCTCCCCATTCCATCCCCCCCGCGAGCCTCTCTGCACCAATCCACTGCTCCAGCCACCCCCACTGCGCCTACCCCCTCATGCCCCCACCTGCCACCCTCCCACTCCCACCACACTAACCCCCCCCCCGCCCCCCCGCCCCATCCACTGTGCTAACCCCCGGCCACGCTCACACCCCCGGCCGGCGCTGGGGCGGGGGCTGGCGCTCACCAGGCAGTCCGAGTGCTTGGGCCCAGTGCAGCCCGCCGCACACTGCTCGTGGCAGCAGTCCGTGGGCTTCGTGCCCTTGCACCTGGGGCACCCGTCGCAGATGCTTTGGGTCACTGGGGCAGAGAGAGAAGTGGGGAGGAACCATGAGGACCTGGATGTTTGGCTGTGGCCGTGTGACAGGCTCTTGGCATCTGGGGGGGCTCTGCGCATCCTGAAATCTCCCCTGTTCAATGGATCCATTTCCCCCTCATCCCACCCCACTCCAGTGTCTGTGCCTCCTTTCCCCACCCCCCAGGCACAGCCTGCGTTTCCCCAACGTGCCTCTCCACCAACCGCCCAGCCACACCTCTGCCATCCTCCCCCGCCACCGGCACCGGCCCCACCCCTCGCTCGTGGCCGGCGACACAGCCGGGACCTTGGCACCAGGTCCGGCTTTACGCCGATTCCCCGGAATCAGGTCCTGCGCCTAAGGAGGCCCCGCTCCGGGGGTCTCTGGCAGCATTTCAGCGTCGGGGGGGTTCGCTCCGGGGGTCTTCGGCGGCATTTCGGTGGTGGGGGCCCCACTCTGGGGGTCTTCAGCGGCATTTTGGAGGCAGGGGGTCCTTCGGTGCTGCGGAAGACCTGGAGCAGACCCCCCACCGGCGAAGTGCCGCCGAAGCCCCGGACCGCCGCCGAGTATTCCAATCGGGCCCTGCGGGTCATAAATCCGGGCCTGCTTGGCCCGGTGCCCCCAGCCCAGCCAGGCTTTGCAGGGTCCGTGCCCTATTTGCATGGACGGCGAGCTAGCCCCCGTGTGCCCCTGCAGGCCATGGGCGGAGACCTGAGTCCAGCACGGCCTCTCCCCCCGTGCCCGGTGCTCACGTGTCTGGCAGTACTGCGGCCCTTCCCCCCAGCAGTGCCCTTGGGAACAGAAGCGTCGGCAGTCAGCACCTGGACGGGATGGAGAGGAGACCGAGGGCGTTAGAGGATGCCCAAGACTCTGCCCCGGGAGAAAGATGCAGCATGCTTCTGCCTCGCCCCCCTCCGCCAGGCATGGCGACCCCCTCCCCAGGCTCATCGAGCAGCCAGCTGGGGTGCAGGATCCTGCAGCAGCTGCTATCCCCACCTCCCTCGCTCCATGACTAGCCGCCGGCTTGAGGCGCCAACGTCCCCCTGGGCCAGGCCAGTCTGGAGCAAAGGACTGTGGGGCAAGTGGGGGAGGCTCAGCTGTGAGTGGCTGAGTGTCAAGCCTGGGGGAGTCATAAACCAGCCTACTGGGGGGTGCCAGGCTCGGTTCCTGAAGGGTGTAGAGGCTCCGCCCCTTGGACCAGGCCCCACCCCTGGCATCTGGCACAGGACAGTCCCACATCTCCTCTCCAGAGCCGGAGCCCCACGAACTCGCCCGCAGGCCGGCGCTAGATGGGACAGGCCAGGTCCGACACGCCGGGCATCTTGTTGCCCCCGCCAAGGAGGCGGATGATCCCTCCCTCCCTGGGGGCCAGGTCGCACGTACACGTCCTCTCCCTGCTGCTGTTGATCTGCTGGTGCAGGGCCAGGTCGTTGTGCTTGTGGAAGATGTCGCCCCACAGGATCGTCTCCTGGAAACACAGCTGGGGGTTGCCCTCGATGTGCACCCCGCCCTTCAGGATCTCTGCAGCGGGGGGAGGACAGGACAGTGAGCAGAGCAGCAGGGACAGCTACAGGCCTCCCACCCGCGTGGCCACCGAGGGAGACTGGGCGGCATGGGCCAGCAGGTGACCCAGCCCGGCCATCCCCGGTGCTCCCACATGACCCAGCCACGTGACGTTCTCCTGGCGGCGGGGGAATCCAGCCCCCAGTCGAGGGGGCCGCAAGCTTATTTGAAACAACATTAGCCAGGCAAAGCGCTGAGGGATGCTCAGAAAGGCCTTTGACCTTGACAGCTGCATCTGCAGCAGCACGGCCAGCGAGGGCTGTCGATCCTCATACTCCAGGGCACCAGTCAGCTCTCAGGGGGGCCAGGAAGGATCTCCCCCCCACCAACCCCAGTACTGGGCTACTGCATCGCTAGGAGCCTTGTGCATCCGGTATTGGCCATGCTCAGAGAAAGGGGGATGTGTGACTGGTTGGGCCTACGGGTCTGAACTGGAGGTCAGGATCACCAGGCACTAGTCTGATCCGGTGCAGCGGGGGGGGGATACCAGACCACATGGAGCAGGGGTCTGATCCGGTGCAGCGAGGGGGATACCAGACCACATGGAGCAGGAGTCTGATCCGGTGCAGTGAGGGGGATACCAGACCACATGGAGCAGAGGTCTGATCCGGTGCAGCGGGGGGATACCAGACCACATGGAGCAGAGGTCTGATCCGGTGCAGCGAGGGGGATGCCAGACCACATGGAGCAGAGGTCTGATCCGGTGCAGCGAGGGGGATGCCAGACCACATGGAGCAGGGGTCTGATCCGGTGCAGCGAGGGGGATGCCAGACCACATGGAGCAGGGGTCTGATCCGGTGCAGCGGGGGGATACCAGACCACATGGAGCAGAGGTCTGATCCGGTGCAGCGAGGGGGATACCAGACCACATGGAGCAGAGGTCTGATCCGGTGCAGCGGGGGGATGCCAGACCACATGGAGCAGGGGTCTGATCCGGTGCAGCGAGGGGGATGCCAGACCACATGGACCAGGGGTCTGGTCGGGCACAGCATGGAGGCCTGGATACCAGGCTACGGGGATCACCGGTCCAACAAGGTAGAGATATTGCACTAGAGAGGCCACTGCTTTGCTCTGGCACAGTGGTTCAGTGACAATCAGCTCTTCTAAAGAGGTCCCTGGTGCATCCCCCCAAATTCTGAGTGCTCGCTGGGATGAGCCCGGGCCCCCCAATTGGCTCAGGGGCCAGCCTCCCCACCTGTCAGATGCCTCATGCCCAGCTCCTGCAGCCCCACCGTCCCGGTGGGGTCGGAGTTGGCGAGAACGGCCAGCGCGTATTTCTCCTCGTAGAGCTGGGTGCCCCGGATGATGCGCAGGCTCTCCAGCTGCACGCGGCTCACTTGGTTCTGCGCAATCAGCACGTAGCCCTGGACCTCCTTGATATCCTAGACGGGCAGAGAGCAGGGTCAGGGGGAGGCTGGGCACCCGTCAGGCTGAGGCAATAGCCCCTGGGAGCAGAACCTACGAGCCCTGGAGCGAAGCACAGGAGCTGCTACTGCCTGAGCTAAAGGGCAACCCCCATGTCTCTGCCCATGACCACGGGCCAACCTTGGCAGAGCCAGGAGCACTTCAGGCTCAGGCACTTTCATGGGGTCAGAGCGCCCAGGGGAACGCAGCAAGCACCGGGAAGATGGAGACGACTTTCTGTGGGGAGAGCCGGGGATCTACCCTCCCCTGAGGCAGCCCCCTGCTTCTGGGCTGGGCTGGAAAGATGCCTCCAGACACGAGGATTGCGGTTCGTAGCCCCCCCTGTTCTTTCTGGATCCCCAGACCCTGCCAGGACCAGCCCGTTGAGAACGCCTGGTCTTTTAACCAGAGGAGGAAAGAGCCGAGAGTGAGCCCAGCGCCTCGGCAGGTGCTCCCCACTCTCCAGACCCCACAGGCAGGAGCGTGTGCTCCACCCTCAATAAACAGGGGACAAGGGGTAACCTCACCCCTGGGAAACTGGCAGCAGCAGGAACAGAACCCGGGTCCCCAGGCAAAGGCTTCATGAGCTGAGCTGGAACAGCTCCTGCTGGCTGAGGAGACTTGTCAAGATGCTGCCCTGTGGTTCCTTACAGGCAGGCGAGTGCGGGGCCTGTGTCACCCAGATAAGAATCTACTACAGCCGCTGGCGAGGGGAGTTACTCCTTTAGCTCCAGCCATAAAGGATGTTGCATTAGGGCTGACGGACCAGCGGTCAATGCCCACCTGAAGGTGGTTGCTCCTGTATGTTATCCCCTGCAGGGACAGACCCCAGCGTCTTCTTAGAGAGAGTCACATCCCAGGCTGGCTGCCCTCTAAGGAGAGCCGGGCTCAGCCTTGCCTGTGAGAAGCAGCTATCCCCCAGCTGAGCCTGATCTGCTGGCTTCGTTACCCGGAGCGACCCCAGCTGTGATAGGGTCAGGGCGGGCTGCACAGAGAGCGAGAACTCAGCCCGGGAGAGGAGTCAGGGGGTGCTGGCTCTCTGGGAAGGGCCAGGATGCAATTATTCTCTGCGGTGGGCCCTGGAAGCCCTCTGGGTTGGCGTTCAGAGGAGCAATGAGATGGAAGGACCTAGGAAGGAACTGGAGGAAGGGCTCTACTAGCCACAGGCTACTAGGAAGCAGCACAGGGCTTGGAGGTAGCAAGTGATCCATGGGCCAGAACCCAGAGCAGAGGGTTCCCCGACCAGCCCCAAGACAAGGCCTGGCCAGCCCAGGGTGGGGCTAAGGAATGAGCCCGGAGGACGGGCTGGGGTGAGACGTGGACAGAAACAGGCCATCGCAAGGCCAAAGAGATGATCAGCTGGGAGCGGGAGAGGCAGGGGCCCTGCAGTGCCATGACCTGACAGCAGGGGTCGCTGTGTTAGCGAGCGTCCCACGGCAGGAGGGGTGAAGGGAGGATGCTGAGCTCAGGGTCAAGGCTCCCCCCATCCCCGGCGAGTCGCTCACCTTGAGGAAGGACATGTCGGCGTCTGGCCCCAGGTAGGTGATCTCCAGGTTGCCCTGCACCACCTGGCAGTCCTGGTAGAGGCGGCTGAGGGTGGCGTAGTGGTTTTCTGGGCTGGAGGGATGCCGCAGTTTCATGTCAGTGCCTGTGCAGACTGCAGGGGGGTGGAAAGGAAAAGCCGGTGAGGCTGGGCGGGACTGGTGGTCAGAGCTCTGGACAGGGGCAGAGACGACGGACGCCGTTCGGAGAGACACTCGGCACCGTTTCACCAAAGGCTGCTCCACCCCAGCTGTGGGCGTTCAGCTAAACAGGGCCCAGCCCCCACCCGCAGGCATTTCCCCCAGGGCACAGAGCTGGCACTGGAGAGCTGGCGGGTGCTTGGCCCTTCTGCAGGGCAAGAGAGAGGAAGGGGGGCCTGACCCCTAGTTCTCACGCCTATGGGGCCAGATTTGCAGCAGAGCTCAGTTGCCATTTAGGGCAGGTTTTCCAAAGGGCTTGCTGAGCTCTGTAGAAAGCCCAGCCATTGTGTGCCTCTGGGCCTCAGTTCCCCACCTGTAAAATGGGAGGAACACGCCTTCCCGGCTGGTCTAGTTAGATGGTAAATTCCTGGGGCTGGGATTCTGTTAGCACATGGGGGTGCAGCACCTGCCACTTCAGCCCTAATCAACTACGCCCCCTAGATGCTCCCGTAAATACACAGAAGAGACCCACAGGGGATTATTACGCATCAGCGGCTGCAAGGAAAACGCAGGGCCCTGAACTCAGGTCTCAACAGATAAAAGCACCTGGAGTGGTGTTTTTAAACACAGCCTCCTGAAGCCCCCTTTGGTCAGAAGCTGCCCATCTGTAGGCAGGTTCCCGTTAACCATTTCAAAGGTTGCCCATACACCCAACCACTGCTGAGTGGTTGTAAATCAGGCAGCGGCTGCCTAAAGCCTGGCAGAAACCCTGAGGGCGAGATTACAAAAACGGAATTTACAAGCACCCCCCTCCCCACAAAAAAAATCCTTTCGCTGGCGTTTGCCAGGGTCAAGCTGGGTTTAAAGCAGAGAGTCAAGAAACGGTTGCTTGTGCCAGGACTTGTGTCAGACAGAGAGGAAGGGTCTGATGGGAATCGGTGCAATGGAGCATCCGGGCGAAGTGCCGGGTTTATTTTTATCTTGAAGTGGTTGGAGCGGATGCAAAGCAGGTTCGAAGTTGCAGGAGGATTGTGAGGAGCGCCGCACAGCCGTGCACGGTGCCTGCTGAGCTCTGGAAATCCAACAGAGAGGGAGAGACGCCCACCCAGTTGGCTATTGAGCCTCAGTATCCAAGCCAAGTTTAAACCCCCTCAGCTCTGGGGACAGTTCAGGATTTCCTGTCACTGGAAGCCCCCCCGCCCCCAACTTCTGGAAGTGTAGTGAGGCCAGCGTTAATACCCTCCGGGTCACGGACTCACTCCCCACACGGGCTGGACGCCGGACGTGTTTAGGAAGTGTCACTTTCCACAGGAAATGCCATGGACTAAAGTAACATCCATTTATCTCGGGAGGGCTTTCAACAGCTTCCTATGGGCTTCCTGTATGACTTCTCCCCACCACAAGGCAGAACAATGGGGTTTAGCCACAGCCCTGTAAATGAGCAATCTGTTTGGTCCCAGCCCCCATTCTCAGCCCCCTCACTGCCTCAGATAAAAGCTCCTCGTGAGTGGGGGAGGCCCCGGTGGGAGGCCAGATGGATTGATGGCTTCTGTGTGTCAGGACCTCTCACCCCCACCATTGTGATCAGCTAACAAAAGGCTCCTGTCAATTAATATTAGACAGAAGCTGTCAACGTGGAACTCCAGCAAGGAGAGTTTTATCCGGATGCCCGCAAAGCGCCTTCCGCACAAAGACTTCCCGCCGGTCACAAACACTGGGTGACTCTCCTCCCTCCCTGGGCAGGGGAGTCCCGTCCGCCCCACTTCACAGAGGGAGAAATTCGGCACTCGCCCCAAGTCGCCCAGTCAGCTGGAGAACAGAAACTCAGGAGCCCTGGGTCCCACTCCTGTGCTTTAGCAACGAGATCACACGCCCTTCAGAGCCAGAAAGCCGGCCTCCGAGTCCCCTGCTCCTACCACCAACACCCCGCCCTTCCCAGGAGTCCTGTCTCATTCCCTGCCCTTTCACCCCAGACCACACTGGTCCGAACAGCCTCCCAGGTGCGTCAGACTGAAGCGTTCCCGTTCCCCAGCCACGCTGCTTGTCCGCTGGCCCTGCTCTTTCATTCCTGGCCCTGCTGGGGATGCCCAGCCAGATGAGTCAGTTTCACTTTCCCAGGCTGGGGCGGAGAGAGGGGTTGTTCCCCTCCCCACCCAGAAACTGGGGGGATGTTTCCATGTTGCTGCTTGAATCACTGGTGGGCATGAGCCCTTAGCTCCGCTGAGGGTAACTAAGGACAGAGCATTTGATGGGCCTCCATGGCTCCTCCCAGGGGCACAGGGAACCACTTGGTTTAGATCCTTCCCCTCTGACCCCAGAGTATCCAATCCCCGGCTCCTGTCATGCGCCCTGTTTATATGCCATGGGGTCCCCCCGCTTTACTTCCCTAGGATGGTACGCGGTGGTTAGGATGGGTTGCACCACACTACTACTATCCCTCAATCGCAGCTAAGGGACAGGTGCATATACCCCTGGATTGGCATCAGCTCAGCACCCCTGCGCCATGTTTCCTAAAATCCCGGCTGCCCCAAACAAAACAGTCCTGATTCACACAGCCAGCACGGGGTGGGCACCCCGAACCGCTGCGGGCTGGATGCCAGCCAGGTTTCCAAGGGCCCCGGGCATTACGTAACCCAGTTACGCTGGCTTCAAAGCTCTCAGCTTTGCTGCCTCCTCTGTAGCGGGGCTGGGGTGGAGCTGAGCTAGAAAATCAGCCCAGTGAGAGAAGAAACACACAATAACACAAACCCACGCAGCATCTCCACCTCCTCCTGGCTTGGTCACACCTGCTGCTCTGGAGACCAAGGGTGTACACGCGTTCAAACTAGAAAGCCTTAGCGAACCGCCTTCCAATTCCAAGGAAGTTCCTATCCTGTGCTCCCTAGAAGAGCCCCCCAGAAGGGACGGGGGAGAAAGGAAAGAGAGAGGGTGATAAACAAGCTGGCTATTCCAAACAGGCCCGACTATCCAGCCCTCGTGGGTGTTGCGCTGAGCGGAATGTCGGAAGGGACTGGAGATTGTTACTCCTACGGCACTACACCTCCAAGGTCAGCTGGTTTGGAAGCTAAGTCTTTTGGGGTGAAACAGGCTCCAGAAGAGCCCAGGATAGGAACCCTGCACCTCAACTTTGTTCCCTGTTCAGATCTACACTTCAAACCGGGATAAAAGCACCGTGCTGCTGCGGAGCAGTTGCTCCAGGCGGCTGGAGGTCGTTGGAAAACCAACACGTGATTCTGGCTGTGCAGGGCTTGCATGACGAGTGGACTCAGATTAGCTGACAGCGGAGTCCGGTCAGTGTCAGGAACCTTTGTACAGGATTCCCTGGTTCTACTCTTGACTCCGCGATTGGTGCACTGTGCGATCCCAGTCAAACGAGGAGTCTGGACTCACGGGTGTTTGTGCAAACCTCTTGTTTGCCCAGGAACACACTTATCAGCCCTGTGAGTTTCCCTTACTGCAGAAGGTTCAGTCAGAATCAGAACAAGACCATCGAAACCAGCTTGGGGTTCAACAAAGAGACTGGTACATGTATTGCGGTAACGCCTCAGCCGAGATCAGGGCCCTATCGTGCGAGGTGCTGCAAAGTCCCTTCCCCAGAGAGCTCACAGTCTAAAGATGGAACTAAACAGTGCCCCCACGCCCTGCCAATACAAGGTACTCCACTTTGGGGGCAGGGGTTTCAGATCCTAACTAACTAACTAGCTCCTCTCTCTATTACCAAAGCTCAAACATGGGAGAAACTGGGATCTGGATACAGACTCCAATTCCAAGCCTCTGGCTCACGGGTCCTGGCCTATTGTTCACACTTGTTCAGGGAGCTGCAGTTCTATGTAACACAATCCCCGTTGGTGGTTTGTCGGCTGCTGGGATCAGATGAGGGACCTCCGGATCTTAGCTTGAGCGTCTGCCTGCCCAGCCACCACTAGAGGGAGACAGAGCATCACACCTCGTGGGCATGGGTTACACCCACCAGCATAAGATGCGCTGGCATGGGCAGAACGAACGCCAGTCAAGGCTGCTGCATCTACACACCTGATCACGTGCCAGTGGGAAGAGAACTCTCAGGCTGGCATTGGCTGCCTCACCCAACATCCCCCTATAGCATTGCCCCTATTGGATCCCCAGTGCGCACCCAACAAAGGAAACACCACTTATAAAACACATCTTAGGGCAGGTGATCTAAGACCTCATTTTTCTGATTGGCCGGCAGAAAGGAAGAGCACCTTGCGCTGCATGTACTTCCCTCCCAGGGTCCCTCCCTGCAGACAGACACCCAGGGAAAGCAATGCCATGATCAGCCATCCAGCACGGAGAAAAGGCGGCTGGGATCGCTGCCACTGGTGCTCTGGCATTTGATCAGATAAGCCTCCTTGGCGGGAAATTGACTCTGCAAGGCTCCTGGTAAACAATCCTTACAGCCATGCTGATGGCTTGTTGGAGTTGGATAATCAAGAGTGGGGCTCACATGTGGATTGAAACCACCGGGCGCACTGAAGCGTGGCCTCAGACTCAAACCGAACCCCCAACTTCCCACGGAAGTTGAAACGCTTTGGGATACTGTTGTGTTCGCTCTCCACCTGTTTCCAGGCTCGTGCCATTGAAATACTGGGAGGCCGGAGAGTGTCACCGGATAGGAACCAAAACCGATGCAGAATCTGTCCTACCTAGTCTCTACCTGGATTTTGCAGACACAAGCCTGGAGAGTTTGGAGAAGTATCCAAACTTTGAAGCATTTATCAGGACTTCTCGAGAAGCTTTCTCCCTCTCCCCCACCATCCGCCTGTCCGTCATCCTCATTCTCAGATGAAGATGGACTTCCAAACCTGGTCCATGAGGGAGGAGGTTGGCAGTAGAATGGTTCCTATAGCCCCTCTCTTTCCAACACGCATACAGATACCTGGGTGAATGCAGACACACAGTGGCCAACGTAACTTTAACCCCCTTGCTGCCAGAGCTCTGCTAAATAGCCAGTGCTCCATTGCAACAGCTGCACTTTGATGGGGTGCAAGGGAAGCTATGGAGGAGCATGGTTTCCCCTAGGCATGCCTGCTGCGGCACTGGAGAGGAAGCTGTGCATGGAGGGCCATTGGCGGATGGGGCATTGCAGCACACCGCGCTGGAGGGGCAGTCGTGCCCGGGATATGGCTGTGCCCGGTGCAGTATCAGAGGTACATTATTTTTGCACAAATCCCTCTTAACTCCCACCCCCCCCCACACACACACGCCAGGCACTGAAGCAGTTAAACCCAAGTTCTGTCCAACTGCAGCTCATGAAATCAGAGACATGGGTTTTGTAACCCAAGCCCAGCCAGCAGACGCTGGCTTAAAAAACCCAGGCAGTTCCGGAGGAAGCCACTGGACCGGAGGGGCAGGCGAGGGCTCCATTTCTAATCACAGCCAGAGAGGGACACCCAGAGTCCCTCAGATCATAGAAACACTCCCTCCCGTGGCTCGCTCTGGCTGGCGTTAAGTGTGCACTGAGGGGGCCGGGGGAGCTAGAGGGATGCGGGATTTTCTCCTAGAGGCCAAGTGGGGTGATGAAAAAAAGACTCAATTGTTAAGAGAGCTGCTGGTCAGAGCCCACCCCGGACAAACAAAACTAGGAACAGTGGCTTCTCCGAGGAATGGCAATAGCAGATGGGCCCAAACCATAAGGCTCAGGCCCCAAAGGGTTCTGAGTTCTGGTTCGGGTCACTGAGCACACGCATCAGCTTTTAATACACACCCACCCGGTTGCTCGACATCCCCAGCTGAGGTTGGGCTGATCACTGGGGGAGGGGAGTTGGAAGACGAAGGGCATTGGGACAATCTCTATCACCGCTGTATGAAATGAGGGGAAACTTGATGCTGGGGTTAGGATTCTAGTCTGGGCCTCAGGAGACCAGGCCTCAATTTCCTATCTCACCATGGGCAAGTCGCTTAGCCTCTCCTTGCCTCCGTTTCCCCATCTATAAAATGGACATAATAGCACGGCCTTGCCTCACGGGGGTGTGAGGACAAATACATTAAAAGACTGTGAGGCGCTCCGGTAACAGAGGCCATAGGCCAATTAAACCCAAACAGGATGGTGGGTTTTGTGTGAGGTAGATGTTTGCCCGATAGGAACTCAGCTGAGACCCAACAAACTCATTGCACTGGGGTCAGCAAACAGCCCGTAGGCCGTTAATGTGCTGGCCCCAGCATCTCTGTCTCTGCACCCGCTGTGCTGAGCAGCGTCGAGTCAGTCTGGTTCTTGGGCTTGATGGGGGGAAGATATGAAGGCCAACAGGCTGTCTAGCGTTCACACACCACTGCAATTACTAGTTACCCCCTTGTTAGCATTTATCCGGAGAGAAAACATTCCCCTCACCAGACAGGGCTGCAGCCCAGGAAGGGGTCAGCTCCAGGCCCACGTTCAAGGCGTGCTGTGCATGGAGGCCAATATTTTAAGCTATTCAGTCGATCATTTAGGGAGAGAAACAGAGGTGTGTCTGTTTATCCCTCCCTGAAACCCCACCTGTGGCTTTCCCTGCCGGGACGCTCTGGGAACAGGGGAGACCCGTGTACCCCAGCTTCTGCCCAAGCAACTCGTGCCTGCGGGAGTTCTGAGTGATGTGACGTGAGTTGTTACAACCACCCCCTAGACAGCTATGAATCTTTAGCTCTACTGTAGCAACTCCTGCTTTTAGGGCTGGCGGTTTCCAGTTCAGACCCCATTGTGTCAGCCAGGAGGGTGTCTGTTGCATCCGTGAGGAAACAGTTGACCTGGAGATAAGTCTCTATGCTGGGGCTCTTCATGCCTTCTGCTGAGCTGTGGTCGTAGGATACCAGAGGCCTTGGTGCCCCCTTGGTTTGGGCAGATTCAGAGAGTTTAAAACCAGAAGGGCCCATCCTGATTGTCTACTCTGACTTCCTGCATAGCACAGGGCAGAAAACTGGCCCCTGCAATTCCTGCCTCCAGCCCATACCTTTTTAGACAATGTTAATCCCTGGGTTGGGACAGAAACACAGGAGCTGGTAGCTCAGGGACACAAGTGCTCCCACCTGAGGCCCCCATTGCTACCACAGACTCCTCGCAGGGCAGTACGGCCAAGGCTCTGCCTCACCCTGTCTCCCCTGATTGATGGTGGCAGCAGGTCACCCCCAGGCTGTTGCCGTTTTTGACGGAACAGCTTTTTCAGGTTGGGCGTGTTTAAAAAGGCAAAGGACTGACGCAATGTTGTGGAGCCAAGCTTCCCCTCCCCGACACACCTCCGCCTCGCCTGCCCTGACGCAGCCTTCGCCCAGCCCTGCCTCCTGCAACCGCTGCGGTTGTCACCATACGCTGTGAGCTGCCTGCTGTCTGCTCGCCCAGGGCGGCGCAGGCCTCCCAGGAGACGGGCCATCACCCTGACTCTGCTTGCCCAGGGCAGTGTGGGCCATCTGGAGGGCAAGCCAAGATTCTTCACCACGTGCATTTTGGGCCCCAACATTTATAAGTGACCAGAACCAAACTGGGGTAAAATAGCTGCAAGAGGATAATAAATATTGAACATTTTACTTCTTAAAGATGAGCCAGGGCCTGCGTACAACAAACACACAGACAATAAGGCACCAGAAACTCAGAGCCAAGTCCCGTTTGAAGTCCTGGAATGTGGGATGTTTTCCTAGACGCATCCGGTCCACGGGGACCCAATTCCCATAGAGATGCTGGTGTAACCCACTGGTGCATGCGTGTTACTGGTCCCCCTCTGAGCCAGACCCCCGCCATACTTCCAGCTCAAATCCAAGATATGGTCCCACTTCTATGACAGCCGCCATCTTGGCCAACACCCCGCCGATTGACCCGGGGAACCTCCAGAGCTACGTTTGAGCAAGACAGATCCTCTGTGGATCAGGCACGGGGGGGAGCTGTACCATGCCCTGACCAATGGGCTACACCAACTCATTGGAGGAACAGGGTCTTCCCTTAGGCTCAGCCGGGTGGGTGGCCCATCAGGATAGTACAGAGGGAAAACTCCTTTGGGGGGCACGTGAGTTGCTGGATATCCTTGGGAGGGTTGACCTGGAGTCTCCAGGAATTAAAGATTAATCTTTAATTAAAGATTATGTTGTGATGAAATCTCCAGGAATACATCCAACCAAAACTGGCAACCCTCGCCGTCGGCCCCCACAATGGCGGGGGGTGGCACCACCGCGCCATTCCTCCTCGGCTTCTCTCCCCCGCCCCCCCAAAGAGGCAGGCGTGCTAAGGACATCTCATTCCCAGCATTCAGTCCGCAGCGGGGTCTCTACGGGGGACAATGGCCCGCGAGGGCCTGTAATAAAGTCAACTCCCCCCGGCCAGGCATTCTCTGGATGTCGGTAGCCAGTCTCCTAGCAACCGACGGCGGTAGGCCTCAGGCCTGCGTGGCCCAACTGAATGGGGGGCTCTTATCTGGCGCTTGGGCGGAAGGCAGATTCAAATGAACAGCGCCTCTTAGGCAAGCCAGCAAACAGCCTGGGCCATTCCCAGCCACGAGAGACGGGGGCAACTCTGCCTCAGAAGCAAGATGGCTGGGAATCAATAACCCCTGGGCTGCACTGCCCCTGTGCTACCTCTGTTATCCAAAGGGTCTTCACTCAGGATCTGTCCCCCTTGGTCTCCTGGGGGGTGGTTTGCAGCTAGCCCAGCATCCCCCCCGCCACGCACACACACATCTACTGTTGCACCAGTGCGTCTGCAAACAGGACAGTAGTTGCTGAGCCTTTGAGGTTCACTCTGTGCCCCACAAGCCCCTCACAGTAAAAGCAAACGGCCTGGTCATGCACCCCGAAGAGCAATGCTGCCATTTGGCCCGGTGACCCTACAGCAGAAGCTCACTGGCTGCTCGCCACAGATCACGGGAGCCAGGATTCCATTTGTCAGATTCCTGAAAAGCTTGGGCAGCATCGGCTACGTGACTGAGCAGCAGGGATAAGGGATTTCTCCTGGGCTGGGCTGGGCTGGGCAGCCTGCAGGCCTGGGGACTTTAAAGCCAGGTTGGAAAAACCTGATCCGCACAGAGATTCAGCGAGATGCCGTTTTGCCTCCTCTCTCTTTGTCACAGACACACTGTTACTTCAGGGAGAGGCTCCTAACTCTCTTTGTTCCTATCCCACCTCCGCAGTGCTAAATTACCAACCCTCCCCAGCCTTCGGCCTGTGGGCTGGGACAGCAGACAGATCGCTCCCCGTGCGGCCTGACTGACAGCTCGCCTGGGGCCAAGCAGCTGCCCAGCAACGGCACGCCTCGTGCGTAAAGCCAGCCGCGTCCAGCAGCCTCCCGCCTGCTCTGGGTCACAGGACGTGTCCGCGCAGCCTGCTCCTGGGAAAGGTTTGTGCTAGATGTCAAAAGGCGAGGAGGCGGTCTGGCCTGGCACAAAGGGGCTGAGTCGGGGGCTGAGTTTGGAGCCGTCTCCTGGATCCCCTTGGGGGGCTCCAGTGGGCTGTCCAGCTCCCGGGTTCCTCAACTCGATGTCACTGTCTGCAGCTCTCTCTCTCGTGCTAAGCCTGGTCTCAGCTTCCTCTGTGTCCTCTGCCCCTTCCTCCTGCCAGCCCCCCGGCACCATTCCTCACTCCGCGGCTTCACTGCCAGAGTGCAGCTGCTAACATCCCCTTGCCCTGCCAGCGCTCTGGGGCAGTACCTGGCTGGACTCTGATGAGCCAAAGGGTGTCCGACCCCTTCGGTTCAGTCCCTCTAGCCCTCCCCAGGGTGGCTGCCGCCATCGCAAGTGGCCCAAGCTCTGTGGCAGAGCATGGCAGGCTGGGAACCACTGCACCAAACACAGATCCGTGGATACATTTATCTCCAGCCCCATTTAACTGGGGAAGCCAGCAGGGCCCCCCCATTTCCTGTCCTCACCCATTTCTTACCCACCCACTACTCAGAGTAGCCCCTGCCCCTCCCCACTGGCTGCATTTCCCAGGGCCCAGCAGGCAGGGCTCTGGAAAGCTGAGTTAACATTTAACAGCTGCTGCTGGGACTCAGGGAGGCTCGGGAGAGGTCCGAGTGTGGGAGATCCCTGCTGTGGCAGGAGTTTAAAGGTCACCTTCGGAACAAGCTGGGCCAGGGCAGATTTGTATTTCATGCTAGGCTAGCACAGAGAAGAATCCCCCAGAGGCTGGGGCGATAAAGAGGGAAAGAGAATAATTAATGCCAGGGGCTGAGCTGATCCGTCCTTGTGAGCTTCCTGGCTCAGCCCTGCACCATCACAGGGGTTCCCCAGTTTCCTGACCCCCCAACTGAGCACACGGAGGGCAGCATGATGTGGGAATCCCTTTTGGATTTGGAAGCTTCTCCCCTTCGAGCAGCATGGGTGCTATGCAGAGGGAGGTGGGGCTCTCGAAGGTGTATGTTGTTTCCTAGAGGATCCTGGGACCCAACCAAACTGTCCTGGGGACCATCGTTTGATCAGAACAGATCCAAGCGCGTGCCCAGTGCATAGAGCAGAACAGAGTACGTAAAGCTTCATGCTGCCAGGGGAATCATTCAAGGGGGAGGGTCCCATCTCCCATAGACAGCAAGAAAGAGAAAACAAGCTATCACCTGCAGTCAAAGCTCAAGGTCTAAATCCACCTGCTAATCAAGAGATTGGTATAGGATTCCAGAGAACAATGAACCGTGGCAGCTGAGATGGGGCTTTCGGTGGGGCAAAGGCCAGAAGGGCCCAGCACCTGCAGCCAGGGCCAGATTTTCACAAGGGTTCAGTGAGAGCTGCTGGCCTTTTACCAAACAACACCTGGCCCCAGGAGCACGAGTACCTTTTACAGGAGAGGTTTCTCAGAGCTGGATTTGGATACCCAGTAACAATTAAATGGAATCGGGCTTCCAAAATCCATGAGCTTTGGCTTCCAAGTCTCATCCTCCTATCCCCAATTCTCTCCTTCCCCTCCCCATAAGGTCTGTTGACCTTCCCGGCATGAGGCAAGGCCTGTCTGTTTACTCTGCCTTTTGGAAGAGGGTCAGTGCCATGCTGGGAAGGGAGCTGAGGTTTGTGGGGGGGCTGCTGGTGGGGTAGTGTCTGGGCCTCTCTTTTCAAAGCTGTTGCATGTGCTCCTAAGAATAAGACAGGGCAGCTTTTATCTCCGTCCAGATCCATATAAATCATTAGCCTAGCCACACGATTTGTATAATGTTCCTTTGAATCTATTTATCTGCTGGTAGGAACCTGACCTGAACACCTCACAAGCTTTGCATTTATCCTCACACAGCCACATGAGGCAAGGTACTTATCCCCACTGTGCAGATGGGGAAACTAAGGCATGGAGAGGCTAACTGACTTGCCCAGGGTCATGCAGGGTGCAGTGACAGAGCAGGGACTTAAACTCAAGTCTCCTAAATCCCTGGCTAGTGGCCTAACCACTAGGCCCATCCTGCCCTACAGCCATTTGTTAACCAGGGGCGGGTTGTTCAAAGTAGCCTATGGGAGGGAGGAATTTCCTAAGGGAGATTCAGTGAATACTGAGTGCCTGACTCTCTTAGGATAGTCTCAGCTTCTGGACTGAAGAAACCGAAGAGCACAGAGAAGCATCACACTCCGCACCTGCGGATCCCTTTATTGGTAGCCTCCGCAGAGGACTAAGAAGGTGGTAGAGACCAAACCCTCCCTGGGGGTCAGGCACAAGACAGGTTGCAGGGATGCTGTGTAGGGAGGGAAGGTGTGGAAAGCGCGCCCTGCTGTTTTCTGGGCTGTCCTCGGTCTGGGGATAGGTTAAGAAGCTTTGGCCTCCAGGGCTGGCCAGCCAGCGTGTAAACTAGAAAAGGAAGATGCTGAGTGCTGTCCTGCTTGCTCTGTGCTCTCTGAGGGGAGGGGGGATGTATCCTGCTGTTTCAGGAGGTGGAATCAATGCTCTGACTATGATCCCATCTCACCCACATACTAGGGGACGGAAAATTACAACGAGCACTCCAGGGAGAGTGCATCCCAACCTACACAGCCTGAGATGCAACATCCTTGAGCAGGTCCCAAGCTGAGATCCATCCATCCATTACAGGAAGACTGTCCCTTTCCCCGCCCTCCTTCTCTGCTATCTCCCGCTTCACCAGGCTGGTCTGAGGGCAGTGGTGGAGATGGGGGGATGGTGCAGTCTCCTGTCTCCCCAGCTGTGCTTTGCGCCCCTGGCAGTGAATCTGAAGGGAGCCGGGTGCCAAAGAAGGAGGGTTGGGTGCAGGTTGTTAAAATTGCATAGGAATGTGAGACAGCCCAGGCGTCCAGCAAGGTTAGTCAATTATCAATCATTAAAGGCTCACTCATTCATTCAGTCAGCACTGGACATTTCGCTGGGAGGCTAAGGGCCTCTTGTTTATACTGCTGTTAAATGCCTCAGTGTGCACAGAACCTGTTTAAAAACCTGGGAGACAGAAAGCCTCTGTTTAACCACAGAGCAGGGCAGCAGCGGGGAGAGCTCCCCACACAAACATGCATCAAACTCTGCTAACAACTCTCAGACCTGACCTGGAGGGAACAATTCTTCAGCGGAGCAGGGAGTCTAGCTTTTAATCCCCGCTAACAAGGGTTCCAATTAGTGCCAACACTTCTCCACTGCAAACTGGATTGAGGTGTCACAAACTCATCACACATTTGCCACTGAAAAAGCCATCAGATTGTAACTGCTACTGACTTGGACTGGATTCAAACAGGCCACTTAGCTATGAAAGCCTCTATATTCTGTTGACCCGCTGTGGAGAGCGTGGGAGATTCCTGTATTGTTTCTATTAATAATTATGTGTGCCTCAGTTTGCCTGCTTGATATTATCTTCCATGATTGCTTGGCATTAAATCAGAGGAAGGGAAACAGACAGGAAACTGAACAATGATGGAGAGAAGGTACCTCCAGAAAGAATACCAAGGGTTTTCCAGGGAGCAATGGTGGGGACAGGGGAAATGGGGGTGTTATTCATTGGGAAATGCCCATCTGCCTGTCTCCAGCTCAGCTAGCAGGTTTATTTTTCCCAGGCCCAAGCCTAGGATCAAATGGACGCTAAACCGTTACAATTCCCCCGGCTAGAGAGGAAGGGTGGTGAGTGGGCAGCAGGAGCAGGAGGGGAATCTCTGACAGAGATGCACAGAGAGGATGCTGGGCGGGCTGTCTGGCTTTCCCAGGCCAGGTGGAGGGGTGTTTAGGCTGAGTGCAACTTGTCCAAACCTTGCAAGGAAAGAACGAAGTGTCGGTACGATTCGTGCGTGTTGGCCTTTGTTGTTTTGACCCAATTCTCCCTACTGTGTTCCTGTTGAGTAATAAATAATACTTTGTTTTGAAAAGGCTGAACTGTGTGGCTGCAAACATTATCTGGTTACGCAGCTCCTGAGAGAGAAGCCTCCTTCTCAAGGAGCCCCAGGGAGAAACAGGGGTAGGTGCTATCACCCAGGGGCACAGGTGCAGGATGAAATGGACCTATCACTAGAAGTCTGCAGAGGGCAGGGGCGGCTCTAGACATTTCGCCGCCCCAAGCACGGCGGCATGCCGCATGGGGCGCTCTGCTGGTCGCCATTCCCGCGGCTCCGGTGGACCTCCCACACGGAGCCACAGGACCAGTGGACCCTCCGCAGGCACGCCTGCAGGAGGTCCACCGGAGCCGCCTGCCACCCTCCCGGCGACCAGCAGAGCGCCCCCCGCGGCATGCCACCCCAAGCACACGCTTGGCATGCTGGGGCCTGGAGCCGCCCCTGGCAGAGGGGTATAAAGCAGAGCACACTCTGTGATCCTTGGCATTAGCCCTTCGGTCAGGTATTGTGTCTTACTCTAGGGCTATGCCTCGCCAAGCACAATGGGGTCCTGATCTCAGGTGGGGCCTGTAGGTGCTATTATTTATTATCTATATTAAAATAACAGCCACCGTTTAAAAAAAATATCTAAGCAGGGTTTGGAGAGAGTGAATTGACGAGATGACTCTATGGGCAAAGATTCCTAATGGAGGGATCCATTAGGCTGTGGAACTGGATCTTAAGGAAGAGTCTGGATGCTCCATCTCTACAAATGCTTAAAACTGGAGAACTGCAAAAGCACAGAGAATAGACCCATGGAACAATCCTGAACCTGCGGGGAGGATGCGATTTAACAGGGCTTTTCCCACTGCAAACCTGGACGATTCCATAGCCTGACCAGGATGTTGGAGATAGTTAATTTAGTTAGATATTTAGATGCACTGATTCCAGGATCACGCGCAAAACATCTGCAAACAACAACACACACAGACTCACCCCAAGGATAAGCTGCACATAAACCTTGCAATCACCCACTGTGTAAACAGACGGGCCTGACCTTGTGCCCTAAATGTTATCAGATCCAGGTTCTCTTAGTGCCCAAAGTAATTCTACTGTAACCAACAGTGACTCTAACCCAGTGAACCGAATCACGACAGGCGTCAGTCCTGCAAACACTCAAGCATGTGTGTAACTTGACCTACATGAATCATCCCACTGAACTTAATGGGAAGGCACATGTGTGTCGAGTTGTGCACGGGCTTCTGTGTTTGCAGGATTGGGGCATGCACGCCTGTAAAGCCCTGCATCCCAAAACTAGGATATAGACGTGAAAAATCCCCAGTGACTCTTTTCAATGTCAGGGGCGTTATCACTATTTATTTTGGAACATTGTAACTCAGGCCCTGCCAGGATGTCCCCATTCCCGGGAACAGGTTCTCTCTCCTAGGAAATTAGGGAGAACACTTACACACATTTTTTTCAGATATTCTGATCCTGACAAACACAAAGCACCTTATTGGCATGTGAACTGGAAAAGGCAATTCAGAATTCAGTGTCCACTTGCTGCTTGGATCTCACCATCTTAGCAGGGTTGGGCCTAGATGAAATGTATATGGGACAGACAGAAACACACAAGCACACAGGAAACCCAAGCAGTGCTCTCAGGTCAGTAGGTGATGCTCTTTCTGAACCAATGTCCCACCATGGCAGTAAGGGGGACACTGGTGCTGGTTTTTGGCTGAGATAGCAACTAAAGTAATTAAAGATCCTGTGGGATTTTCTCCCCTTGGGAGTAGGGAGCGTTAATCTGGCTGTCTTTGCCAATTCCAATCTGAGTAAATACAGTCTGCCACCCTACATCCCCCTTCACTCCTGCAGATTCAACTGAAGGAGTTTTCCCCTTCGTTTTCTCCCTCAAACCGTTGGATAGTATTGCTCTGTGTTGTTAGGCAGCTGATGGGATCCACCCCAGAACTGGCTGCATCTCACCTTGTGAGTGATATATATCCTTACTCCTGTATATGTAAAGTCTCTGAAGCACTTCAGGATCAGAGGTCCTTTATAGAATACTGTTCTCTGAGGGCCACATTACCCAGGAGCTCGTCTCACTAAATATAGTGAATTACAGGGACCCTAGGGCCTAGATATTGATTTAACGTAGACTTGCCCAATTGGCAGATCCAATTCTTACTCAGCTAAGACATCAGAAAACAAACACTACTAGTTAGTAAATATTTGGGTTTGTGCATAAGGTGCTATGGATTATTTACCTAAATCCGACCTACTGGATAACTCCCTTGGGAATCAGCACCTAGAATTTCCTGCCTGTCCTCTCGCCCAACAGTCAATGAACTACAAAATGTAACTGCATCAATAAAGCTGCAGCCCCACAGTATTCAAATACAATAACCAGCTCGACACTAAACTGCAGACAAGATGGATGAGGTGGTAACATTTTCAATAAACAACTTGCCTTCTGCATATATCAAAAAGGCTAAAATCTTTTTGGCCTCCCTTATTTCCTCATTGTAAATGTTAAGTATCAGAGGGGTAGCCGTGTTAGTCTGGTTCTGTAGAAGCAGCAAAGAATCCTGTGGCACCTTATAGACTAACAGACGTTTTGCAGCATGAGCTTTCATGGGTGAATACCCACTTCTTCGGATGCAAGAAGAAGAAGTGGGTATTCACCCACGAAAGCTCATGCTGCAAAACGTCTGTTAGTCTATAAGGTGCCACAGGATTCTTTGCTGCTTCATTGTAAATGTTGAAACACACCAGACAAGCATTCACTTCAACCAGACCCATCACAAAAATTCGTAACATAAACTCCTTTCCAGACTATTTAATTTGTGAGTGAGACAAGAAATAATTGCCCGGGTAAACTATTACTGGATTCAAGATTCATCCTCAGAGGTGATTTCGCACGCAGAGCAAAATACAAATAAAGAGAAAAATTCAGCCTGTGGTGTTCGTCCAGCACCTTAGAGTAAGTAAAGGCTGATCCAGCCACTGTACACAACAATCAGATGGGTAACTCTGTCCCCTTACAACGCAATGCTTAGATACACAACTCACTCCAGATCTCTGCATGCAACTTCAGTGTCTGCATGTGATCGCTTTTGTGCTGTTAGGCAAACTCCATGGATCCTATTTTTTAAACCCACTCTTTCCTTGTAACAGCAACAACGAGAACAGGGAATGAAAGAAACCATTTTAAAAACCAGCCTGGTCTCCCCCTCCCTACACTCCTGATGCAACCGCAGTTCTCTGCCTCTCTAGTCACGTCTGGATGGTCCCTGGGAAAGGTCCATCTAAAACAACACAAAACGACAACATCTAGAAACACGCTCCCCAGTGAAGTGGCAGCCCTGCTCTGAAAGCTCCAGCTAAATCAGGACTCATGGGACCCAGTCAATGTCATGATCGCGAAAGTAATTAACAAACTCCCCCCCCCTCCCCCTCACACCTCATTCTGCTGGGTGGAATGATTAATTTCTGCGTTCTCGGTAGATCTTTGAGTAACGACACTAAGATTGTTAAACTAGGTCAGGTTTCTTTCTTTATGCAAGTTACACAAAACTTCAGACAAAGTTTTTTGGGTTTGCACCCCCTCCCCCCTTTCTTTTCCGGGGCTGCGTGTGCTTCTTTGGAGTTTTCTTCGCCCACATCCTAAGATCTCTCTCCCTGATCTGAAGTTTCTCTTTCCTAACGTCCCACACAAACTTGCTTTTCTCTCTCTCTTTTTTTTTCAAATCTGACCCACCTTCTGTGCTCCAACAGCCTGGCAAGAAAGAGGCTAAAAGTAGCCCCATGCAGAAGCAGCAGCTGCTGGGAAGGATCATCTTTTTCATTGCAGACAGCAGCCCATGGCTTCTTGCAGAGAGGGGGCTTCCCAGAAAGTTTGGGTGGGTTTCCCTTCCTTTGCACTCCCAGCTCCACAACTTTATTCGTGCACAGCACTTCCTCCTCTGGGAGGCGGGGACGTGCCGCGCGCCCCCGAGCTGGATTCCAACTCCCTTGGGAGTGGCTAGGCAGTCTCACTCCTTGTAGCATGCCAAGACCATTGTGTGCCTCCTGGGAAAGCACTTCTCCCTGTCCTGTTGCTGCAGGGTCCTTCTGATTTCACTGTTTTCTTTGCCTCTTTTGTTTGGTCTCAGCCTGGGCTGCTCTGGGACTGATCGGAGTAAATGGAGATGTCAAGAAAAAGGATGAGAGCGAAAAAAAAAAAAAGGGCTGATTGAGGCGTACACATTGGAAAATCTCTCCTAGGAGAAGGCAGGCTTGCAAACTGCTCTAAGAACCATGCCGTAGCAGGGAAACTCCCTCCAGATCAAGGGAACTGGGAGGTGGACATTAGCCGCTGCCCAGGGGTTCTGGGATTTAGGGACAAATCTCCAAAAGGGTGCCACTCTCCAGGCGCCTAAAGAAGCAGCTGGATTTTCAAGATGGCTTTCAACAGGAGTAGTTGGGTGCTGTGCAGTTTGATTAGCCGACCGCATCTTTCTGTGCCAAAATAGAGGCTCGGCTGCCTTGGAAATCTGCCCTGATTGTGGGGGTAGAACCCTCCTGAAAATTCTGGCCTCCTGCTCGGCTTTATAAGGGTGCTGGGCTCAGAGTGCCCAGCCGCAGTGATCTGTACCTGAGTCTGCGGACAGCCTGAAACAATAGCGTGAACTGCTCTCAAGCGTGTATTTTAACTCTGAAAACTAATTATTATTAACGATTACTTCAGGTGAACATTGTTAAGCATTTTGCTGCTGATCTAGGTATGTGAGAAAGGAGAGAGAGGGTCAGACTATGCAGAGCTGGAAGTAAAGTGACTGGAGTTTGGTTTATGAGCGAAAGAACATAACAACGGCCAGTCCGGTTCAGACCAATGGTCCATCTAGCCCAGTATCCTGTCTCTGACAGTGGCCAGTTTCAGATGCTTCAGAGGGAATGAACAGAACAGGGCAATTTTGAATGAGGGGAAGGGGTGGAATAGCTCAGTGGTTTGAGCATTGGCTTGATAAGCCCAGGGTTGTGAGTTCAATCCTCAAGGGGCCATTTAGGGAACTAGGATAAAAATCTATCTGGGGATTGGCCCTGCTTTGAGCAGGGGGTTGGACTTAGATGACTCCTGAGGTCCCTTCCAACCTTGATATTCTATCCCTGTTGTCCAGTCCCAGCTTCTAGCAGTCAGAGGTTTAGGGGCACCTGGAGCTTGGCTAATAGCTGTTCATGGACCTGTCCTCCATGAACTTAGCTATGGGCAGAATTTGGTTTGAGGGTGGAACTTGGGAGAGCATCCCTGCAGGAGATGTTGTCAATTCAACCCCTGATGGTATAGCTGAGCCTCAGCCAACCCCCTGCATCTGAACACCTCACAACATTAGGAAAGTTTCAATTGGATCAGAATTTAGTAGCATGGGTCTATCACTGCCTATTGGGAGAGGAATCAGACTGCTACAGCCATTCTGATTGACTGGGACACATGGGAAGACCAAGGAGATCAGTTTGGAGACCACTAGACAATCAGAATAGCCTGAAAATCTATTAAAAGATGCCCTCCAATCTTCTCTGGGAGGGAATCCTTGCCTCATGCAGAAGATGCCCTCAAAATGCCAAAACCATCCATCAGGGAACCACAGCACAGTTTGGTTCTGACCCACTGCACAGAGGGTGCCCAACCTCATCTCTCAGTGGATCAGGAGAGGAGACCATGATGCATCATGGGAAATGTAGGCCACATGGGAGATGTAGTCCAGCCATGAAACCGAGCCCCCAGAGCAAAAGGGGAGCATGAGGCACCCAAACCACAACTCCCATGATGTTAGCCAAAAGGGCCCGTTCTCCCCGGAGCTTACCCAATTACACCAAGGAGGCACGGAGGATCAGAGAGACGAGTACCATTATCTTTATTGATCGGTCAGCTGAGCGGGTGCTCTCATCTCGGCTCGTGCCAAAGAGAGAGACACACCTTACATGGCCAGATGGGCCTACCTTTATACCCCGAAACAAACAACTTAGCCTACGTTTGTCTACGTCATTTGGTTGACCTGTAGAACCTGTACATGCATCTATTAGGGGATAATTGGATACGCAGGATACATATATCATTTTGTGGGGGCTACAAGAGACATACAGCTGTTGAGGATACATTTGTCATTCTGAAGGGGACACAAGATACATCCGTTGACCCTTTGTACTAGATACTTTGGATGCATACATGTGAACACAGCTGCATACACTTGGGGAGCCAACATATACTTGGGGAGCCAAACAAAACTGATAAGCGAAATAGCTGACTTAGGTAGATACACGGCCTTCAGTCTAATGAGTTCTGTAAGCTTTCCAACACAGTTTGGACAAGCATAACATAACTTTGGTTTACTCAGGCCTAATACAGAAAGGCTTCATTAGCACTATAATTTTCCAACAACTCCCCCCTTTGAGAATACTCACCAAACCTTTTGGCTGAGTTTTCTCACACTTTGAGGCCAAAAAGCAATGAAGCTCTGCAGAAATATTTACAACTGCTCTTTTAAGCTTAGTCACCCCCAACCCAGGAATGAATGCATGGACGAAAGAGTGGAACCTTGTTCATTTAACAACTAAGGGATCGGGGCACTGACTATAACTCAGGTAGGCATACTTAATGGTTTAATTTCCCAGATGCCTCGGTGAATAATTTAGTCCCATATGCATCCTCCCCATGGACCCGGCAGGATTCGGTATGTGGGAGCCCACATCCACCCTAACCGGTCCATATGCTTGGAAGGAGCACTGTAAATGTACACACTTTCATCCAGAAAGTGTCCAAATATGTTTCCATGACCACAGATCAGATGGTACTCCTGATATGTCTGTAAGGGCAGTGGGTCAAGTCTGGTGCTCAAGATCACTTCAAATGGCCATCAGCTGGTCATCGAGGAAATCCTGAAATTTTAAACATACTAGATCCCACTGCAATACCTTCCCAGCCTCAGTGATATTCAATACCATCTCTGTCAGTAACTTCTGGGTTATAGAACTAAGGGTGGAAATGACATGTAACTCACCAACTTCAGCCTATACTTGGGTTAGCTGAACTTCAGAAATAAGGCTAGTGGCCCTTTCTAGTCGGCCCAATTTCTTATTATGTTCTTGGCCTTTAAGAATATTCCAAATGGCTGCTACACTATTGGCCCCAGCCCACAGGGATCTGGTCAATTCCCTTTCCTTCTATAGGAAATAACCCAGGCTTTTTGTTGTGCTAATCTAATGGCAGCCCCTTGTGAGCAATCTGGGTATGTAAAAGTGATCTGAAAACTGGATAAAGGCAATGTCATTTAAAATCCAATTAGGGAGGGCAATACATTCTAAAGGATTTATCCAAAACACAGGGCGCAGCCTGTAGAATAAACCCCAAAATTCAATTAATACCACATTTCCAAACAGGATCCCACAAGTTTCTTCCTGCCAGTGTAGAATTTTTGTTTCTTTACCAGGGTCAGTTCTCAATGTCCTTTTTAGTCAGGAATTCCTGGACTTTGGCAATGTCAGTGGAGTGAGTGTTTTTTTCTTCTTTCCCAAAACAATTGTAGTTTAGCATTTTACAGGGGAGAGATTATCAGCACATCACCCTGTAATGGTTTTTGATTCTTCTAGAAAAGTTCAAAGGCACAGTAGGTCTGTCAGCGGACAAGGGAGAGGTTAGCTAGCACGTCACCTTGTCCTTTTTCCCTGCTGTCCAGAAGCACAGTTGAACTAGAAGAAAGAATAGGCTAATCATATAGGAGAGTTCTCCTGATGTGGACGGGTCTTTTTGCAGTGAGAATCATGGGTCCAAGCAATCAGTCTTTGGCACATCACAGCGGTGTTGGTAGTCAGCAGGACTTAATAAGGGCCGTTCCAGCATGGAGCCAAAGCAGTCTTTCGCTGGAGGTCTTTCACATTGATCCGGTCTTCTCGTTCCATGGAGTGGCAGGGCTGCTAGGGTCTTCGGGTAGTGCGTCTTTACCTGTGTAAAAAGGAAACCTAACACATTGCATTAGTGTCTTTGCAGATTGTACAGCCCCCCTTTTCTGGTTGTTAGCCAAGTGTCCTTGAACGAAGTCAGTGTATCTCTTTTTTTTTTTTTTTTTTTTTTGGACTGAGCTTGCTAGTTAAAGTTTTTCTCATTTAACTCGTTCTTTTTCCTTTTCCCCTTTTTGGCTTCCTTTTTTAACCTACAAAGGAAACTTTTACTTTTTACTTATACACCTTTTGTTAACAATGAACACATACACATTGCTGTTATACAGTACATTAGTCTTATTATTTAATGTATGCCACATATACCCTTCTACTAAAATAACCTTATTACAGAGCTTTGGAACAACAAGCCAGGACAAGCACACCCACTTTGATGAGTTCATTTAATACAAGCTCTAGTTCAATAGCTTCCCACCATCCCCAGCCCTCTGGCTAGAAATCTGAGGTAGCCAGAAGGATCCCATGTACAATATGGGGAGTGGGTTAACTTTTTATGTCCTTGCTTCCAAAGACTGTTAGTATGCAGTTTGGCCAATGCAGTTTTTTTCTTTTACTTAAGAAAATACATAAGACTTTAGTATATCACATTTTTCTGATGTATCCAAACACTTTGTATTTTAAGTTGAACAAAACAAATATCTGCATTTCAATTCAAGCCTTCTGCTTTATTTCAAACCAGACCATCCCATGAAAATATTAATCACAACAATTTGGCTACAAGACAAACACCACAAGACAGAACATAGAACACAAAACTTAATTTTTACTCTGCCAGTAAATCACGATACGTTGAATGCTGTTCAGCTGGCATTAGTTTTCTTTGATTATCTGAAAGACCAAAACAGAGGTCTACCCCTTCTGGGCAGTCAATTATTGCTTAAAATATACAAATACCCTTGTTGATTTCAGGCAAAACAAGGGAATTATCCCATATTGTCTTATATGTGTTTCATAGACAGCCCAGATTTCAGTGGCTTTTACCTTATCAGTTAGATAATTTGCATTAATACAGATGCTTTCTGGCTTGCTTTTTACTTTTAACTCCTGCTTTTAAACACTGAAAGAAAACATCACCACTTATAGTGCCTTAGAGCCTAATAAATTTTCATTTACATAGCACTGTATACATTCTTCAGCTAATTCAACAAAATTGTTCATAGCCAAATGATTACAATCTAATAATTTCTTTGCCTGAATTTATTTACAAACATTTAAAAAAAACACCAAGAACTTTTCTCTTTAGCATTTTTACAAAGTTCAACTACTATTCCCTCCAGCAACTACAGAGTTAACTTTTCACTCTCCTTTAAAAATCACTTGCCCTTCCCTTAAATCACTTGCCTGTCTTCCAACAGCCACTTACCAATTCAAATCACCATTCCAAATATCATTCTGAGTATTTGAAATCCCCATGCTTACACTTACTTTCTCCTTCCTTCCACTAGACCCTCAAAAGTTTCCAACCTGTTCTCCAAGCTCTCTGTCTGTTGCCTGGCCGCCTGGGCCCGATTTTTTTTTTTTTTTTTTTTTTTTTTTTTTTTTTTTTTTTTTGGCGCTGAACCGTTTCTTTCATGGGCTTCTGCCCCCACCCTTCTGGGTTTTTTTTCCTAAAACATTTTATTCACAAGACGACCCGAGTCCTCCCTCGTGAGGCTTGCCACCTGGGCAAAACGCATGGCCCACTGGCGTTAACTATTTAATTGCCTCTTGTAGCAAACACACTGCTGTTACGGCATATGCTGAGCACGAATGGTTACATTTTAACAAGTCCCTGAAGGACTGGTACTTGCTTAGCCAGGGCTTCCTTTTCTCCAACTACTCTAATTGCCCAGTCCTGCTACGACTGGGGGTTAGATCCTTTCACCTGCCACCCTTCCTGGTCAACCAGGGTGGAGAGAGGAATGCTAAACCCTTCTCCAGTTCTCAGACTTACTGCAGTGAGAATGGGCACACCTTTAATTATGCAATCCTCAACATATAACACCAACAGAACCAAATAAAACAAACATAAAACAACAAGGGTAAAACAAATAGATGGTGTAAATTCTGCAGGGCTCCCCCATTCTCTATTGCTTCACCAAACTGTGACAAATTTCTGTTACCAATTATCCCTCATGTCAGGTGATCAAACTGACACTGCAGGGACGTTTGCAGGAGGATAGAGAAAAATACACCATATAACCAAATTTTAAAGCTTCATTAAAATGATAAAACAACAATGGAGAGCGTTGGGAACGCTTCCACATCACTCATAAAAAAATACGAATGCCCATACTTACACATATCCAGACTGGCCACGTCTGTATATAAACATTCAGAAAAGGGGAATAGGTGGACGGGAGATTATCCTGTATATAGCTTGTTCAGAATTTCCAACATGCTTCCGCTCTTGGGAAGGCTGTTCTTTTACACCCTGGAATCTCCTGCGGTGTCTCTTTCAGAGATTCTAGTCCAGGTCAGCTACCTCTGGCTTCTCCAGTGTCACCAAGCCACACCAGCACCGGCATCCGTCACAAAGTCAGACTGTTGGATCTCACCAAACAGTTAAGCTTTGCAAATGTAATCTCAGTTCTGTAACTTGTACTGCCTTTGGTTTGCTTGACCTTGAGCATAAAAACAACTTTCTCTTTTTATCTCTGGGCGAAGCTGAGTTTTAAATTAACCCGTTTCTAGACAAATTGCTCACACTGTGTCAGAGGCTTTTCTTTGGTGATTAAAAGCTCCTCTGAGATATATGATCTTATCTAGATTAAAGGTACCTTTTAATGGGCATTGTTTAGATGGATCTTCACGCGTATAAAGATTCCAATTCTCTAAATACCTGCAGGTTTTAGAACCATAATGTACGTACATATAATATGCTGGGGTACCCTTAGGGGGTGAGGTGGAATGTTTAGACTGTCCCTCCCCCACACGGAAACCACGGGGGGGGGGAGAGAAGATGGGTTCACACGCTCCTAGACCCGATTACAGTTTTGGCTTCCAGCATACCAATAGAACAAGAAACAAAAGTACCCCTACCAAAAAGAAAGCCAGCCCTGGGGCTGCTCTAAGTCCCAGTAATTGTTCAGCACGGCCCACGGACTCGTGGAGTTAATGGAATTATTCATTAGCCGTGTCTGAACCTAGGTACCTTAACCAGAAAGCTTTTACCCACACTCACCTTCCTATTTGTGGGTTCCTTTACCATTAGGGGCCCAAGGTCCCAACCCTCACTCTTCGGGGGCGTTAATCCTCAAACCCAGGAGGTAACGCACTTACCACGCCCGGAGTGGCCACGTCTGGCAGGTGGACTCCCCTCTTCTGGTACTGTCTTGCCTCCGTGTCGTTTGGAGTTCTCTATGGAGGGGGCGTAGCCGTCCTGGCCGATTGCGGCGACCAGGAGCTTGAGCAAACCAATAGCTCAAGGTGGCCACTCTCCTGAGCCGTCCTCGGCCGCCGGTCAGCGCCCCCAACAGGGAGAGAAGTCCCATCTGGGGTGCCATTTGTTAGCCAAAAGGGCCCGTTCTCCCCGGAGCTTACCCAATTACACCAAGGAGGCACGGAGGATCAGAGAGACGAGTACCATTATCTTTATTGATCGGTCAGCTGAGCGGGTGCTCTCATCTCGGCTCGTGCCAAAGAGAGAGACACACCTTACATGGCCAGATGGGCCTACCTTTATACCCCGAAACAAACAACTTAGCCTACGTTTGTCTACGTCATTTGGTTGACCTGTAGAACCTGTACATGCATCTATTAGGGATAATTGGATACGCAGGATACATATATCATTTTGTGGGGGCTACAAGAGACATACAGCTGTTGAGGATACATTTGTCATTCTGAAGGGGACACAAGATACATCCGTTGACCCTTTGTACTAGATACTTTGGATGCATACATGTGAACACAGCTGCATACACTTGGGGAGCCAACATATACTTGGGGAGCCAAACAAAACTGATAAGCGAAATAGCTGACTTAGGTAGATACACGGCCTTCAGTCTAATGAGTTCTGTAAGCTTTCCAACACAGTTTGGACAAGCATAACATAACTTTGGTTTACTCAGGCCTAATACAGAAAGGCTTCATTAGCACTATAATTTTCCAACAATGAGGCACCATGGTGGCATTTCCAAATAAATAAGTGTTTTTTAACCAAAAAGATTAAATTTACCATGAAAAACTTAAATGAAAAAAATAATGGTTTTCATTAAAATTTTCCACAAACTCCCCCTTTCTCAGATAATCCCTAGCTGAGACCCCCAAATTCATTCACACAAGCCACCAAACAGCCATCGGATGGTGATAATTTCCATTCACTGTTCACCTGGAGCTAGAGCTGAACCTATCCCAAGAGGAAGGGACTAACTAGTCACTATCATAAGTAAAGAGAAGTTGGTCTAGTGATAAGGGTCTGGGGAAAAGGACACCTAGGTTCAGTTCCTAGATCTGCCACTAACCCAGCTGTGTAACCTCGGGCAGGTTATTTCTCTTATACTTTCCCCTGCTCTAAATTAGCTTAATAAAACTTAAATAAGGGAGGTTGCAAGACTTAATGCTCTGAAAGCGTGAGGCCCTTGGATTACAGGCCCTGGAGAAGGAGAAAGTGTCTTGTTAAGAAGAGACTAGTTTTCTTTGTAATTTTCTGGATTATAAACAGAGGTCAATATCTTGAGTACAAGAGAGTATTTCTAGTCAATATCGTAAACAGACAGTGCAGGGTGGGGAGTCTGCTTGTTAATATCCTAAGTGGAGATGCCTAGCCTGGGGCAGTTGGATGGTGTCCAAGAGGGTATACGTATCTCTGGATAGCATGTGCGATCTGAAGCTGAGCAGGTATTGGCATTTCTGGCAGGATCCCATGGCTGGGAAGTTGGTGCTTAATTCCTGTTCCCAGCCTCAGAAGACTAATAGACAGAGCTTGCAATATTTGGCAGTTTTCCATTCATTTCCTCCCGTGGCTGGAAGTCCTCATCAGGGCTATAATGGGCTGCCACAGTTCTGTCTCAGAGGAGTGTGTGGTCAGGAGAGGGTGGTTTGGGGGAGGAGTCGGCCTGAGAGATTAGACCCTGGGGAAGGAAATCTTGGAAGCAGGAAGGGCTCTTAGAGAATGAACTCCATTCAAGCCTCTGCTGAGCCTTCCAGGCAGCCAAAAAAAAAAAAAAATTAAAAAAAAATCCATCTGTTGTTGTTATTGTTTTTCTCCCTTTCCTGCAGCCATTTGAAAATGGGAGGGAAAAAGAAGGCAGGAAAACGAGTTTATTGCTCGTGTTCCCTGTAATCTGCACCTGATAATAGCCAGGCACCACTTTACAATCCGTGCAATTGTGTTGCAGTTGGGATGTGTGTGAAAGAGTGGGCAGGGAGAGACAGAAACAGGTCCAAGGGTTGAGAGAGTGCAGGCAAGAGAGAATAAAGAAGAGGTCCCAGGGGACCTTGTCACATTACAAGGATGGTTACAACATATTTGCATCTTGGAGAGTAGATAGGGCCAAGCTGGCTAACACCTGTACCCTGATTCAGGGACACAGTTTACAAACAGTGTGATCTCATCTACTCCGCAAGATAGAGCTAAGTTAGGCGAGCGCTGTCCTGGAACTATTGGACAGTGAGAGAGCGGCTTTGTTTTGAAGGGGTCTTGGGGGATAGGGTGGAGGAACTGGAGTTCCTTTTGGCCTGGATATTTCCAAATCAAACCCTCTGCCAATTTGGCATTAAGGCATTACCTTTTGTGGGCCTTGTTTAGACACAGATTTGCACGTGTTTAACTGAGCTCTTGTCTGTATGAGAAAGTTGCTGCTGTTTTAACTGAAGGTGTGATTTAAAACTGATTTAACTAAACTGGTGCAAAAGGCCACATGGGTGCGCTGGCTTTGCTTTAAACCAGGTTTTAGTCTGGCTGATGTTGATTAGGAATCAGTTTAAGATGCATGAAAATAAACTACTCTTTAAACCAAAATGTGTCCACACAGGATTTGCTCTTGTCTAAGTAAATTAGTTAAAAAATCCTATTTAAGTTAAACCAGTGTAATGTGTGTGTAGACAAGGCCTTGGTTTGGGGAAATTTGTTTCCTCATCCTACCTTCATTCCCTACTTTTGTCCCCTGCTCTAGCATTAGACAATAGCAGTTTCACTCTCTGATGTGCTGGGCCTGTCCGTCTTGGAGGGGGAAACGGGCAGGACCAGGATAGGACTCTGCACCTGTACTGAACACAGACCTGCCTGTGTGTTTGTGATCATGTTACCATCTAGCAGTTGCAGCCAAGAGGATACAAACCCTGTTACTGCAAACAGAAGAAGGTCTCCCAGGTTGCAGCTGCTGACTGTTACGGTATTAGGGCTTTAGGAAGGCACCATAGGGAATGGCTTAGAAATTGCAAACCAGAAGCAGGCCACTGAAATCTAGGGTCCTTGCTCTTGTGTGTGCTCAGACTGTCGAGCTCTGACAGGACTGGAGTCTAGTAGTTAGAGCAGGGGAGTTTGGAGAGCAGGATTATGGGAACCAATATCCAATCCCAGGATTCCAGACTCCCCTGCTCTAACCACTAGACAATGTTCCCTTCAGAGCTCAACTACCTCAGTGGAAACCTGGGGACTGGATATTCATTCCCATAAGCCTCTCAACCTGGAGAGACAGACACCATTTCCCATTATCCTCTCTTCTCCGGGTGTGGGTGGGATGCTTTCCCATGAACCTCAGTGTCTGTGTACCTGATCCTCTCTGCCCTGGGGGGGTGGAGGAACAGACACTTTCCCATGAGCCTCTCTGCCCTGGGAGGATAAGACATTATTTCCCATGATCCTCTCTGCCCTGTTGGGCTGTCAGGCACTATTTCCCATGATCCCCTCTGCCCTGTGAGGCTGTCAGTCACTATTTCCCATGATCCTCTCTGCCCTGGGAGTAGACACTATTTCCCATGATCCCCTCTGCCCTGTGAGGCTGTCAGTCACTATTTCCCATGATCCTCTCTGCCCTGGGAGTAGACACTATTTCCCATGAACCCCTCTGCCCTGTGGGGCTGTCAGTCACTATTTCCCATGATCCCCTCTGTCCGGGTGGGGGTTGGCCAGATATTTTTTCCCATGAGCCCCTTCGCCCGCAGCGAGGAACGTTTGTGCGCGGCCCGTGTTTCCGGGGGGAAGCGGCCCCTTCCGGTGCGGCCGGAAGCGGTACTCCCATGGTCCGGCGGCGGGATGGCGGCGAAAGGGGCCGCGCTGCTGCTGCTGCTCGGGGCGGCAGCGGCGCCGGGCCCGGTGCGGGGCTCGCAGGGGGATCGGGAGCCCGTGTATCGGGACTGCCTGGCCCAGTGCGAGCGGCGCAACTGCTCGGGGGCCGGCCTGCGGCACTTCCGCTCCCGGCAGCCGCTCTACATGAGCCTGACAGGTACCGCCGGCCGAGCCCCGCCCCCTCGGGGTCCTGGCCACGCCCACTCCGCTTGGAGCCCCTCCCCTTTAGGCGGGCACCCGGCCCCAGGCGCCTCTTAGTGGCCTGGCAGCAGCCCCTCTCCTGGCTCCATTGCTGGTGCCCCCCCCCCATGCTGTGCCTCTCCCCCCCCCCGGCTCCTTGTCCTCACCCCCTAGTCCCCAGCACGTGCCTGCTCTGGCGTTCCCAGACCCCCGCCTGTGGGGCACCTCCCCCCCCCCCCCGAGCCACAAAACTCCTGCCATCAGCATCCTCGGCAACCCCCCCCCCCCCACCTGTTCTCCCAGAGCCCAGCTCTCTCCCTTCCCTGCCTGGAACCTGGTTCCCTCAAACCTCGTGATAAGTCACTCGAAAGGGAACAGGTTCTGGGCATCCTGACAGAGGTGAAACGGGGACACGTCCAGGCTGACAGTGCAGCCAGTGAGCCAAGGTGGGTGAGGTCCTATCTCTGATTGGACTGACGTCCGTGCTTCCGTCGAGCGCTTTTCAGCTCTAGGAAAGGTAATCTGAGTGTTGCCGCTAAATACGAGGTGGAGCAGGTTGCTTTGCATACGGAGTGAGCATGTAAGAGACTTTTCAAGGTGAAGAGGGCAGTCAACACCTCTGCGGTAGTAGGACAAAGGAGGGTTAGTGGGTTATAGATTATTGTAATGAGCCGTACATCCAGGGTCTTTATTAAGTCCATGATACAAAATTTTGAATTTAAGGTCCCAGGCTTGTCTAGAATTTAAGTGAGAGAAGTAAACTGATCCTGAGGCTGTTCAGAGGAACCAGTTTTGCCCTGTGGGTCTCCTTGCTATGTTTTTGATCCTGTGGGTGGGTTCAGTTGCTTAGGGTATGTCTACACTACCTACCAGATCGGCGGGTAGTGATTGATCTACTGAGGATAAATTTATTGCGTCTACACTAGACGCGATAAAATTGATCCCCGATCACTCTGCTGTTGACTCCGGAACTCCACCGCGCGCGAGAGGCGGAAGCGGAGTCAACGGGGGAGCGGCAGCGGTCGACTCGCTACCGTCCTCACGGCCAGGTAAATCGACCTAAGATACGCCGACGTAGCTGAAGTTGCGTATCTTAGGTCAACTCTTTCCCCCTCCCCCACCAGTGTAGACCTAGCCTCTGTTACACCAGATGCCTTGGAGGTGCAGCGGTCATGAGAATGATAGATAACATGAGAGAGAGAGAGAGAGAGAGAGAGAGAGAGCACACAAGTAGCAGAAGTGAATCAGCACCAACCTTTAACACAAACTGGATCACCCAGGGGAGAGGAAAGATTTTATGGAACCGATGGGACCATCTAAATCCATTTGATAGCAGTAGTAAAAGTTGTGACCCTCTGGCTGCTCCATTGATGAGTGGTAGGGTGGTTCTCAGCACAGTTCTAGTGGGCGGGTGTCCACGTCACACAACCCACCTCCCTGTTTGGCCTGCTTGTGGATAATCTTAGCAGGTGTACTGAGGACTAAATGGGCTGCAGAAACCTTTCCTCTAGAGGTGTCGTTTCCTGTTCAGACTGAGGTATGTGGGCATAGGGTCTTGCAGTGCTGCTGCCTGCACTGTACCTGCTCTGGGCATGCCTACACAGCAAAGAAAAACCCTTGGCTGGTCCGTGCCAGCCAACTTGGGCTTGTGGGGCTCAGGCTGTGGGGCTGTTTCATTGCTGTATAGACTTCTGGGCTCCAGGACCCTGCGAGGGTCCCAGAGTTCAAGCTCCTGCCCAAGCCCAGAAATCTACACTGCAGTGAAACAGCCCCACAGCCCGAGCCCTGCAAACTTGTGTCAGCAGGCACAGGCCAGCCCTGGGTTTTTCTTTGCTGAGTAGACGTGTCCTCTGAACCAGTAGAAGGGCCTCAGAATTCGGAACAGTCACCTTTGCCTGTTGCAGATCATATTCTCAGGTTCCTTGTTTATTTTTGACGGTAACTTACTGCAAATGCGCAAGAATAGCAGTCAGAAAACGCCACCTAGTGCCAGTGCCTTCAGAGCTTAAGTCAGTTAGTTGATTTCCTTGTACCTTAGCTTATTACATATGCAAAGCAGGAGGTATGAAAGGGGATGTTGACACTACCAAAGGGATAGTCAGATCAACTCGTGCAATAGGCACCTGGGTGTTGAGCTACGTTCCGCAGAGACCTTTCTGTCCCATCCTCCTCCTCCGTCTGCTGGGGATGTGAGCAGCCTGAACTGCTAAAATAAACTCGACATGACATTGTCACCACCTCCGAATAAGTGGCTCCGTGTCTCCTCTTTGTGTCTCTTTCAGGCTGGACCTGCAGAGATGACTGTAAATATGAGTGCATGTGGCTTACAGTGGGGCTTTATGTCCAGGAAGGTTACAGAGTGCCTCAGTTCCATGGCAAGGTGAGCTGTCATTTGGCACAGAGCCATTTGGCCCCAGATCAGAACTCCTGTGACCTGTGCTGCAGCCATGGGAATGCCTCTATCTTTGCCTGGTTTGGCAAACTACCAGCTGTTGGTTCTTGGATCAACCTTGTGGCAAAAGAGAGTCCTGTAATTTCAGGGAACTGCTTGTGCCCTGCCTATGGGCACTTGGTTCCAGTTCACCACCCGACCTGTGCCATGAAGTCCTTTGCTTCATAGAAAGGATGACTTGGTTGGTACCATTAGCAACCTGCCAGTGCAGGGGGAAGGTGACTTGTTATTTAGAAACTATTCATCTCCTGCAAGTTCTTTTGTCTGTGTTTCTCACCCCTTGATCTCTGCATGAGAAACAGGATCTTTTTTTGTGCAGGTGATTGGTACCTAATGCTGTGGAAAGTAAGGATGGGCTGTGGTTAAACCTGGGAGTCGGCAGACCTAGATTTGACTTTGGGGTTTTCAAAAGTACCATCTAGTTTAGGCTCTTCTGTTTTTTAAGTGCCCGCCTTAAGATGCCCAGGTCCTGTTTTTCAGCAGTGCTGGATGCCTGCAGCTCCCATTGACTTCAGTTGAAGGGCTGGGCACGCTGCTTCCTCTGAAAATCAGACCTGCAATGCCTTGGTCTGAACCCCTCATGGAAGGGCTGTGTAAAAAGTAAAAATAAGAGTGGGGGAATAATATGAACGTACAGGGGGGTTACCGTGGCTAAATTCATTAATGTTTGCCAAGCTCTCTGAGAACCTGGCGTGGAAGGTGAGAGGAAAGGCAGAGTATTCTGAATTATTTATTGTTTTCATATGTGCTTGAAGGCTCCCACTGAGAAGCCTACTGGGAGCATCCAGCACACACATTTTTTTTATGAAACTTCTAAACAAAAAAAAAATCCTTTCCATAAAAATCTGCCGGCACTTCTGGGTTCACTAGAGAGGCCCCAAATGCCATTTTTCTAGCCCATCGCTGATACCAGGAGCCTGTCAGGGCTTTCTGGATCCTGTGACTTCTCTGAATGGTGCATCGCTACTGAACCCAGGGGAGCCTGGCATCTTCAGAGAGGCTCAGAAGAATTTTAAACAAGATCATTTAACCCCCCCCGTTCCACTCCTGTTTCTGTGCCAAATGCCCCTGATAACCCGGTGAGTGGAAGAGCCTTAAGCATGCGTGTCTGGGCTTGACTTAGCTCTGATTTCAGCACTGATCCTGTTTCCATTAGGCATCCTGAGGAATGTATAGAGAGACAGGTTTGGCTTGTGGTTCAGGCACTTGGAACGGGACTTAATTCTTGGCTCTGCCACAGACTGTCCTGTATGACCTTGGGCAAGTTGGTCTCTGTTAGGGATGTAAAATGTTAATGGTAAGTGTTAGTCTTACCAGTTAACCTGCCTTAACCGTTAATCCCCAGGCTGGCTGGCCGGCCTCAGCAGCTAGAAAGAGGAAGATGAAAGTTACTATGACAGCAGGTGAGATTTAAAACATAGCTCAGACTTGTTCCTAGAACAGAGTGTTTGAAATGTTTTTCACCTGGAGCTCCAGTCTGGCTGTTCCAGCAGGGTAGAAGGTTTAACTCCTGACACCTCCAGCTGGCAGGGAAAAATGGGAAGCGTGAATTCGTCTTGTTAACTGTGTCCCTCTTTTCCCTTCCCCTTGTACTTTTATTTTTTAGTGGCCCTTTTCCCGCTTCCTGTTCTTCCAGGAACCTGCATCTGCCTTTGCTTCTTTCCTTAACGGACTTGCCAACTTTGTGATGTTGACTAGATACAAAGCATCCGTCCCGCCTTCATCTCCCATGTACCACACCTGTATCGCCTTTGCCTGGGTAGGTAGCTTGGAAACTTCTGTGGCGTGTTCCCTCTCCTCCTTCCTTTCATTCCTCCTCCCCAACCCCTTTATAGAACTTCCTGTTTTGTTCTGTTTTTAATAGTGACTGTTTATAATAACTTTCATTTAGATAGCGCTTTTCATCCCCAGCCATTTGCAGAAGGGCTTGCTAAAATGCAGCCACCTCTGGAGTGGCATGCAGGAGCTGTTTGAAAGCGCAAGGGGTATCAGATCTGTTGAAACTGAGGAGGTACTTGAGGGAGGAAGAATACAATAGCCCCAGGAGGAGTTTCTCCCTGAAAAAGAAAGACACTCGTGTAACTTGCGGCTTTCACTTTGAACGGCTTAGATTTTTTTTAGGAAGCACATCCCTGCTAAGTGATGGCAGAGATTTCACACACATTGCTCTTGATCCTGAAATTGACACCATGCAAGTAGCCTGGCCAGGCACTGGGCAAAGGCCCATCCATGTCTTGTCCTGTCCTGTCCTGTGCCTGGCTGCCCAAGCCGTTTCTGTGATTCTGGAGACAGGGACCAGATTTTGGCCCTCACTTGTAAATACTGGGTGTAACAATTTGTGTCCAAGGAGGAGAGAGTCTGGAGAACGCATGAACTTGTGTCTGGAATCCCACTTCAAGGGTCTTCTAGAAGCAGGTTCGCTGGATAGAGCTCGGCTCTAGCCACATTTAGTGCCTAGAGAATTAGAAATGATTCGTGTCTTATCTCTGTCTCTCCCAGTGTGCTGACCACAACCCCAGTTCTCATGGAGCCTGACCGGGGTCTCGGCTGTAAACAGCTGCCATTCAGGACATCCTTGTCATGAAGAGCCTTCGAAAGAGAAATCCTCCACAGCCCTGTTATTCCTTTATCCCCAGGGACTAAATGGGAACTTGTGACAGAGCGATTTAGACCCTATTCATGGGCATTGAAAATATAATTTCCTCCGCTTTGGGCTAAGGGATGTGAGTGGCCGTCGTGCCTGGATTGGTGAATGTTTGCGCTGATTTTTGCCGGGCTGCACATGGTGGTTACGTCCATCTCTGCAGTGCAAGACTGCGGACTGCTCAGAGTCTGAGGCATCCTGAGGGACCATTCGATCATCTGACCTCTAACACACACCATAGAATCTGAGCCCCATTACTTGTGTTTGGCAACAGCATCTCTTCCAAACGAGCATCCAGGCCTGATTTGAAGCTAGTTGGTTCTAATGGTTAATAACACGCACTGCTTTAAAAAAGAAAAGAGAGATCAATTGTCCTTTATTATGGGGTCCTATTATGAGGTCATCCAAGATGGCAACAAACCTGCTTCACTCCAAATTCAAAGTTTTTTAAAAAGGTGAATTGGTGGATTAGCAAAAATAATTCCTGCTCAATAGCTTGCCTACTTCTAGGACAGTGAAAGCAGTGTGCAAACTGCATACGTGCACTGAGGACAGATAGATGGGGGAGTACACTACTCAGGTTTCCTTTAGGATACAAGGAAACATGACCTTGCACCTTGCCCAAAGGGGATTATAAATTCCCCTTGTGTATTGTTCCCAACCGCACATTATGGGGCAGAGTAAAGAGCAGTGCTCTTGAGTTAGCAATGAATAGTGCTGTGTGTACGTGGAAGAGAACAGACCCTCTGCTGTCACTGTCTGAGGCTGTGAATTGCCATTTTAATGCAACTGATTAACTTGACTCATTCTGTATTGTTGAGTTCCTTGGGTTGCAGCCTCCTAGACTTGCTGCAGGTGCTGTACTGTGTGGTGCTGGATTATCTGGCAGCTCTGTGGCAGCCTAGTACAGCAGTGCCTGTAAGAGTGCTGCTTAGTATTCTGGGTTCTGTTGGAAAATTGCTCTATTTTAATCCAGCCAGGCCAAATTCTCCTGGGTTTCATCAGTTAAATCAGGACGAGCACCAGCCGAATGAATCGAGTTACTCTGGCTTACGCCTGCTGCTGAGAGCAGGATTTGCCTCTTTTTGTCTGTTGCAAGATGACTACGCGTCACTGCTCCAGCTTTCAGCACCATGCTATTCGATAATATCAATTTTCAACTGATTAAACCATGTTTGCTTCCTGGGTTTATTAATTTAGCCTTTGGCTTGGTTTTCCTTCCTCCTTGAAATGCGATTTATTTCTTACAGCTCCACGGAGGGTTTTTTCCCCCTTTGTTCTTATTCTTCCATTACCCAGCTGTCATCTACGCCTTAAACATTTCGTCTTCCTTTAACTGCCTTGTCTGGCTCCTTCACAGTGTCCCTATTGACTTTCTTTTGTGAGTTTGCTAGAACCTGGTAGAAGGACTTTTACTCAGATGGTCACCCGGTTATTTGTCCCCGGTAGCCAGGGCTCTGTCACTGAGCTTACGGTTGGAACTTCACAGGTGCATAGAACTTACCCTGGTCCATTAAATCAGGATTCTGCCTCCAGCCGACGCCAACACCTGATGCTTTAGGGGAAGGTGGAAAACGCTCCTGGCTAACCGTGCACAGTTGCATGTGGTGGGGAGTTTTCTTCCTGACCCTGTGGTTGTCAGTCTGTTCCCTGAAGCATGAAATTTGATTTACTCTCAGTGCATCATTACTGATGATATCGATCATAAAGTTGTCCAGCCCTCGTCTTGGCCTTTTAAATCTTGTAACGGTGCTTGTGTTGTCTGGCCCTATGCCTGTGCGTTAGGGAACTGGTCTTATGAGATGCTGAGTGTTGTCAGCTCCCTTGGACTTCAGTACAAGAGCAGGCCCTAGGTGGAGGGTTGGCTGGTATCTGTGTAGAACAGGCTTGTGTTCAACAGTGTTTTGTGACTGTTGTGATTCCAGTGCTGGATACAGGAAAGGATTCTCTCATAGGCTTTGTCGGCACTGGGAGTTGGAATGCTATTAACTATACAATCTGAAATGCAAAGGCCCTAACTCTTAAAGGTATCTAGAGTTCTCCTCCCGGCCTGACTCCTAGGGGGCCTGCTGCCCAGTGCAACTCTCAGCCAGAGCAGGGCACGCAGTGCATGGGGAGAGCTGGGTGCCTCAGGAAAGGATTTTTTTCAGCCTCTGGCTAGCTGGGTGGGGAGCTGCGTAAGCTAGCTGAGGAGAGAGACTTAGGCACTGAAGGGGCTGGCTTGGTGCACACAGTCTGAGAGAAGTGCCTTCGTCTGCCCAGGATCCTGGAGGTAAGGGCTGACCTGGCTTAGGTGCCTAAGTCACATGTGCCCTAGCAGCCAAATCCCTGTCTCTTTGTTTCCTGTTTCACTGGACACTTCTTCTCACTCTTGCTCTGCATTACCCTGTACCCCGACTGTCTCGTGTGGATGCTCTGCAGCCTCTCCACCGATTGGCTGGCTGCCTCCAGCCCTCCTGATGTCGGGGGGCAGGTAACAGGTGTTAGGTGTGCTGGGAGCACGCCTGCAGGACCAGGCTCTGCTGGCGAAATTGGAGTTCCTGCTTCTGGGCTTCGGCTTGAACTAGGGCTCTGAGCAGCTGTCGGGCAAGGTCAGTGCTTTGCAAATGCAGCTGTGGAGCGGCCGTTTTGAAAATGTCAGTGGCACCTAAAATGGTGGATGTAGGCGGCCGTGTGCCTCTTTAGGTGCCTGGGTACCTTCTAAGGATCTGAGCCCAAGTGTGGACAAGGACTGTTGTGTGCTTAAGTCACAATGAGACTTGATGTGGGGTGGCAGTTTATCCTACACCTGCCTCTGCAGGACACATGGACCATGGGTCTGGCCCACTCTTGGCAGTTGAATGTGTTTAACATTGTGTGGGCCGGCTGGGGTTAATCCCAGTGTCCTATCAAGATAACGACCGGCTGACATGCTGTTAAACACCACAGCATTCGCTGGAGACCAGGACTAAACTGTGTTTGATACGGGGTGGTTAACGCATGTTCTAACACTGGGTAGCTTTCCAAGTGCAGCCCATCTCTTCGTGCAGTGTTACCACGGGAGGTGCAGCGAAGTCATGTGGGGTGGAGATGGCAGCTGATCCAGGCGTAGCATTGTAGGAAGTTGTACTACAGCGTCTTAGCAGAGCCTACAAAGAGGCATATATGGGAGCGCCACCAAAATTTGACAACCTTTGGATCTGCTTATCAAAGCACCTGCAATTACCGTTCTAGGGCAGGCCAGGCACCGTTAATAGTGAACAAAGGCTGCTCGTTTGTCTCCAGAGCAGGGGAGGGCAAACTTTGTGGCCCGAGGGCCACATTGGGAATAGAAATTGTATGGTGGGCCATGAATGCTCACAAAATTGGGGGTGAAGGCTCTGGGGTGGGGCTGTGACTGAGGGGTTTGGAGGGCTGGGGCAGGGGTGCGGGAAGAGGTGCAGGTTCCGGCTGGAACTGCGGGCTCTGGGGTGGGGCTGGGCATGAGAGGTTTGGGGTGCAGGATGGTGCTCCGGGCTGGGATCGAGGGGTTTGGGGAGAAGGATCAGGGCTGGGGCAGGGGGTTGGAGTGTGGGGAGCGGCTCAGAGGTGCAGGCTCTGAGCGGCACTTACCTGAAGCAGCTCTCAGAAGCAGCGGCATGTCCCTTTTCCGTCTCCTACGTGGAGATGCGGCCAGGTGGCTCTGCACGCTGCCCCATCCGCAGGCACCACCTCTGCAGCTCCCATTGGAGCGCCGGAGGGGGCCATTGGAGTGCATAGGAGCCGGAGCGGGGCCATGCTGCGGCTTCCGGGAGCCGTGTGGTGCAGCCCCCAACCCTGCGCCCTGGCTAGAGCACCAGAGCGGGTCCATGCTGTGGAAGCCGCGTGGTGCGGCCCCCGACTCAGTGCCCTGGCTGGAGTGGAGCCGACCCTGTGGTGCGGCCCCCAACCAGAGCACCAGAGCAGCCCCTGAACCAGCACCCCGGCCGGAGCGGGACCGAGCCGTGCAGCATGGTCCAGCTCCCGACCCAGCGCCCTGGCCAGAGTGTGGCCGGGCCAGGTGGTCTGGCCCCCAACCCCGCCCCCCAGCAGGACCTAGCGGGCCGGCTTAAAACAGCTCGCAGGCCATAGTTTGCCCACCCCTGCTCCAGAGCATTTAAATAAACAGCTGATCCCAAAAATGTGCACAGCCCCATTAGCTGCTGCCAGTCCTTGCTACATGCTTCTTCAAATCCAGTTTTCGTGGAATCTTGATAATGAGATTGACGGGCTGTTTAGTGGAAACGTGATTCAAATGAACAATTGGCACTTAGCGAATAGCGGTAGTCACTTAATCCTCTCCCATCCACCCCATGCCTTGGCTAACGAGATGATGAAGCATAAAGGGAAATCGGAGTCTTGCTTCTCTTTGCAATACACTGGGCCGTATCCCTCCCTTAGCTAACTCCGAAACCCACACCCCTCCCTGGGCATCAGAGCCCAAGCTTCAGCCCAGGGACTCTAACCTTTGCTTGGATTGTTTCTTTGGGCTTAGTCAGCTTCTGGTTCCTTTAGTTCTGCACGATGATTGATTTCACTCTGGCAATTGAAGCTCCTACCTGTGTCACTTAGGAGCATCTTCTTAATCTAGTAATCGGAGACACCTCTGGGCTCTGCTTCCTCTGTTCTAGATCACTTTATGTAGATTGTTTTCCACCACATCCCCACCCGGCGAGGCTGAGCTGCTTCAGGTTTATCCTTAATAAAATAAGAAAAGCTGGTCAGGGTCCCCCTTTTTGAATCTTCACTGTGGCTTGTGGGCTGATACTTTTGGAAGAGCCAGAGGGCATTATTTAGGTGTGGGCCCTATGAACATCTCAGGTATGTAGCCCAAAGCTGTTGATTTAATGATCTTATAACCCTGTTTGAAAGAGCTCATTTGCTTGCAGGGATTAAAGCGTTGCAGGGGAGAGCGAGAGACTGGAAAAAACAGGTGTTAATTGTGCATCAGGAGGCGTGGAACTCTTATATAAGATAGCAGGCACCGTGCTGGAGGTACAATGTGTTTTCACCTAAGGATTGCAAAGCTTTCTCCAGGCATTTAATTAAGCTCACAAAATCCCTGAGAAGCAGGTATTATTTTTGCCAGTTTAGCTGTATAAACAGAATTGCAATAAATGTCATCTAGGAGCTATGCCTCAGTTCTGTTTTATTTTTAAATAGATACACTGCAGCAGAAAGAAAAAAATGTAAACGGTGAAAACCTCAAAACCATGTAGAAACGAGCTTTAAAGAAAGTAAAAGAAATTCTCCTAAGTGCTCTTGTAGGTTTTACCAAGAGGTCAGGAGAACAGGGCCCTCGTCCTACCACGAGGCATGGGCTTGACGCAGGAATTACTGGATGAAGTTCTATGGCCTGTGATACTGCAGCTCAGACTAGATGAGTGTAATGGTCCCTTCTGGCCGGAGGGATCTATGACAGTGGTTGGACAGCGCTAGGATCTTTGGCAACAGCTGGTGATAGACTGGAGGTCAGGTTAGGCCCTCAGTTCCTTCTGTGCAGTTCTGTTGGTGTCCGTGGTGTTGCAGGGTACACATGAGAACAGATGTCGACCCATCTATTAAATGTCCTTTCTGGTTCAATGGTGCCTTCACTTATTAAACATTAAAGGGTTTGTAAAAAGTCTGCCCCCAGGTTGTCCTTTTGTGCGTGCTCTCGACTGAATCCCATCTCTTGTGTTTCTCTTAGACCGTCAGCTCTCTCGGGACTGTCTCATACAGAACATCTAACTGTCTGCCCTCTCTTAGGTTTCATTAAATGCCTGGTTCTGGTCTACACTCTTCCATACAAGGGAGACTGATGTAACCGAGGTGAGTGTTACCCTGCTGTGGGAGCTTTGCATGTCTCGGCAGTTGAGGATCTGCTGTCTACCCTTGCTTCTAAACCCCCTGAAATCTACAAGGCAAACCCTGGGTGTGAATGGGGTTGAGGAACACATGGCTATTCTCTAGTTCAGTGTCTGCTGAGACATGGCTGAGAGAGACCTGCCCTTACCTCCATAATGTTCTAAGATGCCCCTATGCTGCTGGCGTGAAGTTGGGGGGCTGCAGAAAGGGATCTGGTGAATCTGTCTGACCTGAAAAATGGGTCTGTTTAACAAATCTGTGCAGCCTCCAAGAGGTGTCAGTGCCCTCTGTGATGTGAGATAAACCTACGAAAATGTGACTGACTGTAAAACCACAGACTCCAGTGCTTGTCTCTGACACTTGGACTGTCAGCTGTTTGGGCTGGGGGCTGTCTCTTTGTTCTCTGTTTGTACCGCACCTAGCACAGTGGGGTCCTGGCCAGGAGTGGGGCTGCCAGGTGCTACTGCCGGACAAATACCAGAAACAGGCAGCCCGTTGTAGCATCTGAAAAGACATTGAATTCACACGGAGACTAGCTGGCTGCATTTCTTCTTGTACCGCGTTGTGTCCTGTCTGTCTGGGCCCTGATCCAGTCGATTTGACCAGTACATAGTCTCTCAGCATTATGGCCCATTTATGTTCACTGTGTGCCAAGTCCGAGGAGTGCTCACTCGAGCAAACTGTCAGTGGCTCCTGGGTAAGGATGGAGTTAAGTCCCCTGGAAACTAATCTGATATTGTTGCCTTCCTGTGCACAACATATGTTCCAAAGACTCTTGAAAAGAAATGGTGGGAAGTTCCATTTGTAGAACTCTCAGCCCTTTAAAACCCTGATCTGCCTGACGCTCGTCAGTGTCTCTGCTGTCCCTCCTTGGTTCTTTGTTGCTCTTCTACCAATGATCTAACCCGGCCTCTTGTCCCACAGAAAATGGATTACTTCTGCGCTTCCACCGTCATCCTGCACTCCATCTACCTGTGCTGTGTCAGGTGAGCTTCCTACGGTCCCTGTCTCCCTGAGATGATGGGCGTGTCTCTGGCTTCACAGCTACAGAGTTGGCTGGCAGCCCTGCAGCTAGATAAGCTGGAACCTGGTATTTACTTTCCTCCTCCCCTCTGTGCTATGGGAACCTGACTGCGGCTTTGTTTAGCCAAGGAGCTGGGGAGTGCCACTTCTCACACCGAGGGGAATGCTCTGAACTTCCGATAAGGGACAGCAGCATTGCTGCAGCCTAACATTCAGGGAGTGAAGGAGAGAGACCCATCATAGGATCGTAGGACTGGAAGGGATCTCAAGAGGTCATCTAGTCCAGTCCCCTGCACTCATGGCTGGGCTAAGGATTATCTGGACCTGGCCAGAGCTGGCGTGTGCCCATGCTAGGGTTAGTCACTTCAGGAACAGAAGTAGCTATCTGTAAGTGCCAGCGAGGTTTGTATTCTGCTAGTGTCCCAGGGCTTGGGGCTTCTTATTGCTGTCTGTCAGCACAGCCCAACGCCTTCAGCTGTAAGCGCTGGTGTACACCAGTGCCTCGCCGTACCTGGCTGTTTCTGGGGCAGGAAGGTGAGCTATGAGATCCATAGCAGTTAAAAGGCAGAAAGACCTCTGAGTTCACGGACTTCTGCCCTGCAAGGGCAGATCCATCCTCTGCCAGGGGGTTGTGTCAGATACTAAACAGCTTCTATACTTCCAAGAGCATAAGGCCAGAAGGGTCTTTTAGATCTGCTAGTCTGACCTCCTGTGTGGCACCAGCTGCCCCAGACCGAGCCCGATTGTGGGCCATAGGGAGAGAAAGGAAGATGCCATTGAGTCCCTGGGGCGGGGGGTGCGTCTTGTTTTATCCCCTTCCTCTGAAGTGTTGAGGAAGGCCGTGGCTGGAGGTGGGCACTGGGCGGCGGGGTGGGCCAGGGTTCTGAGGTGACCCCGAGCAGTCAGTCTCTCTCTCTCTCTCTCTCAGGGCCTTGGCTGGCTGGTTCTTGCTCACATGCTCAGGGTCTATCAGGTCTCCATATGTGGGGCTGGGAAGGAATTTTCTCCCACATAAGATTGGCAGTGACCATGGGGCTTTTTCACCTTCCTCCGCAGCATGTGGGGATGGGTCACTTGCCAGGATTTTCTGGGGTATCTCACTTAATCGTTTCTGTGCCGTTGTGGGGGTGCCCTGGGCACTGGTGCACCTCGGTCCCTCCTGTTCTCTGCCTGCGGCACATAGCAATCCAGTCTCCCCTGGGCTGTGATACTTGGCTCTCGTTCGGTGCTTGGGGTTAGCATGCGGGTGCTGGGAGGAGTTGGTGGCGGGTGCTATACAGGAGGTCAGATGGGATGATCTGATGTCCCTTCCGGCCTTGAAGTCTGGGACTCTCTAGCAGCTGGGAATAGATCAGGTGAGACCTCCTGGACTTGCAGGAGCTGGGGTGAAGCCGCTGGTGTGTCCTGCAGGAGCTGTGTAAGCTGCTGGCGTCTGAGAGCTTCTCTGCATTGTTTCGGTTTCCATTGTAGGACCCTGGGTCTGAAACGTCCAGCCTTTGCTAATGCCTTTGGGGGTTTTCTGATCCTCTTCCTGGCCTGCCATGTCTCGTACCTGACGCTCGTGCGCTTTGACTATGGCTACAACATGGCCGCAAACGTGGCGATCGGTAAGGCCCGGGGGAGGCTGGAAGGTGGGGGCGGGGTGGGCGGGTCGGTTTTTGGTAGTGACTTGGAATGAACATAAGCAATGGGACTGTATGTAATTCACACACAGCCACATGCTGCTCAGTGTCACCCCCTGGGTGGGATTTGGGAATCCGCGGTGGTTAGAGAGTCTGTCTGGCTCTACTTTCTGGCGATGGCGTCTCCTAGCTATTCCACTGCATCTGTGTGCTGAGGAAAGAGGGGCTGATCCAGTCCCTGGGAATTGGTGTTCTCTGTAGCACAAGGTGGGGTGGCTGTTTGTCTGCTAAATCTAAGGACTGCAGCTTGTGTGGCTGGGGAAATCACCAGGACAGTCCTGACATGGTGCTAGTCCGACTTCCCCCTTCGAGTTAATGGAAATGCCATTTTCTGAGTAGCCTGGCACCGCCCCAGACCCCTGCCATTGACTTGTGGTGTCAGGCCGGTCATTCTCCCCTGGTGCCTCCATTTCCCACGTCCCCAGCTCTCCGTGCTCTCGCGAGTCTCACATTACTCCATGTTTTACTTTGAGCCCCAGCTCCTGGCATCGTGTTTTGTGAGAGTCGGTTTTCATCGTTTTTAACAGGGTAACTTTGCAGCCCTCTTGGCTTCAGAGGCAAGTGTGAAAACGTGACCCTGGGTGAGTCGTAAAGGCTCAAAAAGAGGAAGGCAGAATGGGCTGTAGATGGCTACGAGAAGCTGACTGTGCAACTGAAGCCTGGGTGCCACATGGGCACCGTGGTCATGCCCCTTCCTCCAGCCACGCTCTGCCTCCTTGCTACGCTGGCAGCAGGGAGGCTGATGTCCCTATGTCCCTACAGCTCTGTGGTACTGCAGGGTCAGCGTGGTCCTGAGGCAGGGCCCAGAGTGCACCGCTGGGGGGCTCTGGACGGTGGGGCCATAGGGACAAATTGAGAGGAGCAAGTGATCAGGACACTGATTGGCCAGCGGCTTGTTAATTGGCCTGAGGGTGACGTGTTCGGGGGAGTGGGGAAGGGTGACTATGGGGAGAAGAGGAAGGGACGTGGCAACGTTAGGCACTGTGGGACGGTTGGCAGTTGTGGCTGGAGGGGAATATAGTCTCCCCCCATCCCAGTGGGATGCATCCTGGATCTGAGAGCTGCCTGCCTCTTGGGCTAGCCGGGGAGAGGGGAGCTGACGTCGTGGCAGAGGCACATTTAAATGACACTCGTATCGGCTTGTGAGCCGTGCTGTGGGTGAGTGAAGCGAGGGCTGAGTCACTTATAGGGCCCGGTCTCTACAGCCAGGTTCTGTGCCCTTGGGCTGGCAGAGGACAGAAACACCCCCCAAGAGGGTGAGCTCAGCCTTTGCGGGAGGGGAGGCAAGGCAAGGGTGGTCAGGGTGTTTGGCCAGCTCTGATCCTGGCTAGCGAGATTGGTAAGAGGAGCTGAGTTCAGGGTGGGGCTCCAGGAGGTGGGGAGTGACCGTGTGGGTGTGGAGCAGAGGAGGTGACTCCTTCGCAGCCCTTCCGTCAGAGCAGCAAACATCCACCCAGCCCAAAGAGCAAGTCCTGCTTCCTGGGACCGTGAGATCCACCGCCCCGTCCCTCTTGCCTTCCAGGTCTTCTCAACCTCTTCTGGTGGCTGGGCTGGTGCGTCAGGAACCAGCAGCGCCTCCCGTACGTGCGGAAGTGCGTGGTGGTGGTGCTGCTCCTTCAGGGCTTGGCGCTGCTCGAGCTCCTCGACTTCCCACCCCTCTTCTGGGTCTTCGACGCACACGCCATCTGGCACATCAGCACCATTCCTGTCAACGTCCTCTTCTACAGGTCAGCCTCGGGTGTGCGGTCTCCGGGGGGCTGTCTGGGCGACCGAACGGTGTAATGATTCGCCAGGCAATTCCCCCCTTTGAGATCCACTCCCTGGGGTGGCTACAGCAGGAACGCAGACAGCGCAGCAAGAAGCTCTGAAATGTAATCCCCTGTTATGCAGCCACGCTGCCATGTGCTGCAGCTCCAGCCGATCTCGCCAGCTTGGCAGGGTGGGTTAGACCAAGCCACGCCTGGGAAGGGGTGCCCTTGACTCGCAAAGTGGGAACTGTCTCTAGCCTTTGGCATCACAGCAGCAAGCAGTTTCATGGTGAGTTCTTCCCAAATGGGAGCATAGTCCGGACAGGCAAATCTTACGACCCACCAACATTGAGAGCAGGGAGGAAGGGAGATCTCGTGGTTAGGCTGCTGGCCTGGGACTCTGGAGACCACAGCCTCCCTGTTTGATCTTGGGCAAGTCACCTAATGGCTCTGTGCCTCAGTTTCCCTACCTGTACCGGCGGGTAAATGCATTAACGAGTCTGAGATGCTCAGGTACGAGGGACGGTTGGCCATACAAGTACCTAGGCAGTGTGCGGGATCCCTCAGCATGAGTGTAATCCGGCCCCATTAGTGTCCCAGCAGCCCACATAGCCTAAACCAGGAACCCAGCAGGGAAGCCCCCCGGTGCAGAGCCGCGTGTGTTGGCAGCACAGGAGCCAACGCGGGGCAAGGACTTGGCACCGTTGATGTTTTCAGACGGAGTAAATGTCATGTGAGCTCATTACGGTTAACAAGCTAACAGGGTGTGAGCTGTAGGCACTAATTATGTGAGCGGTGCCCTTTAGAGCACTGCTCGCTGGCGGCCAGGCCTAGCTGCCGCTCCAGATGGGAGCTCACAACTTCACTTCTGCCCAAGGACGCTCGTGCTGGGTAGGCCTGTTTGGGTCGGAGGGGGACGGTGTTATGTCCAGTTGTGCAGGAGTCCGTTTTCCCCCCCATCTCTCCCTCCCCAGGATCTGCATTTGGACATCACCCACCCAGACTGTGCCTGTCCACCCTATCCCACCCAAAGAGAAGATGCATCCCATTCCCAAAGCTCCCCCCCACCCCCCATGCCTTCCTGGTCCCCTGACCCAGCTGCCAGCACCCCCAACCTCCTTGCAACTTCTGATCTATAGCGAACACAAAATGGTGGGTTCAGAGTGCGGCTGCTGGGAAGAGATGGTGGCCTGGTACAGGTCAGACTGGGTGACCCGGTGTCCCTTCTGCCCTGGCACTGACTCCATATTGCATTGGCTGGATATTTCCGACAAAAAAGACCCTTTTCTTTTGGAATTAGCCTGAACTAGCTGCCACTGCAATGGCTTCAGTTCAAATGGGGCAGTTTCTGGCTAGAACCCCCCCAGGCCACGCCGCCTCCAACTCGCTCACGCTGCTCTCATTATCCTTGCAGTTTCCTCCGTGACGACAGCCTGCACCTCTTGAAGGCGAACTCGGACGTTCTGAAAATAGACTAAAGCTGTCGGGGAGGGGGCCTGCCGTGCGGAGAGGAGCCGTCCCCTCCCTGGTGGAAACTGTCACGCGAGACCTTCTGAGTGCCTTTCCCAGCAGCGTGCCGGGTCTCAGGCCAGCCGCTCTCGAGAAGCGGTGATGTTGTGCACTTTCATGGAGTCCCTGTCCAGAACCTGTGGCCATGCCGAGACCTGCTCTCTGCCGCCTTTGACTCCTGGGTGCACCAGAATCCTGGGTAAACGTCACCCTCCACCAGAGCTTAGTTTTGTTTCCTCTTTTTTTTTGCCTTCAGAAGTTTTAATTCTAATCCCATGACTCGTTCCATTAGAACATCAACGATCCATCTCGCCCACACGCTCCCCCCCACACACTGTAATTAATGCTCTTCTGTGCTACCGGGCAGCATGGTGCGTTTCCGTTTCCACTGTTATGAAATCTGTTTGATTCTCAGCTTGCTGAGGGATTTCAGGCGAAGTGGGAAATGTTGGTGAACCAACTGGTGACTCGGTAGACTTGGAAGATGTCACGAGCACGTTGTGGGGACATCTGGTCATAAAGCCGTGTGGCCCACAGGACCTCAGACTCTGCAGTCAGCCGCTGCAGAAATGGGTTGTTGTAAATCTGTGTAAATACGACATACGCTGCTCTGTACCTTGGATTCACTCGTCCTCTGAGAATAGAGCCTGTGGTTCTGCGCCGCGAAACCACCTTCAGTAGTTGTGGGGAGGTGGATCTCCCAGGTTACTGGACACTTGGGGGGAATGTGGAAGCTCTTTGCTGTGCGGAGATGATAATGTTTTTGAAATGGGATTCTCGGTGCAGTGTGAAATGCCAGGCTGACTCGGGCAGTTCAACACTTATTTTTCCGCTCCTTGACAAACCTGCTCTGATGAATCCTGTGTGCCCTACAGGGGAAAATGCCCCTTTCTTGCAAGGGGAGGGGGTGCTAAGGTCCCCCAAAGATTCCCTAGTCCCTGCATGCCACTTTGTCACCCACATGTTGTGGCTAGTCCACCATCCTTTCTGGCTGTTAAGTGCTGAGAAGGGACTCCCTGCAGCGCTGAGATGAGGGCTAGAGGAGGGGGGTGACCCCCCCCCATTATTCCAGTTGCTGAGGGGAGCAGATGAAAAACAGAACAGGACCATTCTGTGCATAATGACATTCCTGGCTTCCCCTTTGCAATTGCATTAGTCAGGGGCCTGCTGTATGTTACAGGATTAAGGCCTTACTGAGTAAAGTGAAAGGCTGAGTGCTCTGGGCTCCGCTGGTAAAAGCAGAGAGACCAGGAATGCGGCAGGAAGCCGAAGGGCTCAGCAAGTGCCTTCCTGATGGCCAAAGGGAGTTAATGAAGTAGATGTTAGCTCGTCGCAGGTGTTATGACTATTGCTGTGTTGCTGTGCCACCACTAGGTGGCGAGCGTTGCCAATCCATTGACATTTCAAACTCCATCTCTCCCTGTCTGAGGTTTACAGCTGGGCTGGTTCGGTTCTCCTGAAAGCTCTCTGGCACCCGTGTGCCCTGTGCCACCCGACAGGCTGGGGAGCCCATCAGTCTGGGCATCTTCCATTGGCTTGGGCGTCCTCCAGCGAATTCATGCCTTGTGTCTGAATGGGCCCAGCCTGTGTGTGACCCCGTTAGGACCGTTCGTGGTTCTGTTAAAGGCTTGGAGTTATTAGCTCAGACGTCTAGTCTGCGTGGGGCTCCAGTGTGTGTGTGTGCACCTAGATGTAACTGACTACATACCATGATGTTTGCCCCTGCCTGGGGCAGATGTCTGTCCATCTGTATCTCTGTCGCTGCTTTGTCTTATTGTTCAAAACCCAAACTCTTGAACTTAAGCTGCCTGTAACATCCTTGTCCCGGTGATGAGGAAATCTACAGCCCGTATGTTTGTCCGAGCTACGTATGTGTTTCTCTCTTCTCTTCTGCCTTCCCCCTCGTTTAACCTGCCTGTCCCCTTCCCAGAGAAACCACCCAATGCCCTGGCTCTCTTCCAATTCCAGAGCTTGTAAATTCCACCGCTGCCCAGCTGCACTGAGCCGCTTAATGCAGAGAGAGACGTCTGTGGAAAGATCAGTCCAGACAGGCCACCTTGAAAGCTTTAGGAAAAGTAGAGGCCAGCACAATCCTGGTCCTTATCGCTTATTAGTCCCTGCTCCGAATTCCAAACACTCTACCCTGGTATCCTCCATTCATCTTGCTTCACAGAGATCCCAGACTAGCCAGACCCCTGGGTGCAGGGGCCCGTAACTTTGCAGAGCCATAGGCAGAGTGAGCGAACGGAGGAGATGGTTGACTCAGCAGCACTTTGTTGTCTGGCTAGCGGAGAATGCCAAGTCCAGCCAGCTGCTGGGGCAGGGAAATCTCAGGGTAACAAGTAGAATCCTCTTCCTGCGGGTGAGAGCCGTTTGCGGAGGGGTGCAGAACCTGCTGCACAGGAAGGGTCGTCCCCACGCGGGTGGATCTGAGCAGCGCGGGCCAGGCTCTCCATCGGCTCGGTGTTGAAAGCTCTAGGCAGGCCGGCTTTCAAGGCAGGCCCTGGGATTTCATGTTGGAAGTGGGGTGATTAGAGACGATGCGTAACTCTTGATGGGGGGCGGGGTACAATTTAAGGGTTCGGGGGGGGGGCGTGACTGCCTCACACACGTCCCCTGGGCTGAGGAGCAGCAGGAGGGCCAAGGCAGCGGAAAGCGAGGGCCTCAGGGAACATCTCATGGCAGCTGGCAGGAGCTGGCCCGGTCAGTGCTGGCCTCTTTCAGGGGGCGAGGCAAGAGCACATCGGGGCTCAGCTCAGAGCTGTGCTGCCCGCCCTGCCCGGGGAGCGCCCAGCCGTGCAGAGGCCAGCCAGCGCTCCGGCTCCCACAGCACAGAGCCGGGGGCCCACGCGGGCTGGGCAGCTTCCCACCAGCTTCCAATCCTCTGGCTCCTGGCAAGAGACGATGGGCCCCACAGTTTGAAAACCTGAGTGCTAAATGGAGGGCAGAAATCGGGGGGGCTCATCCTCCTCCAGGCATGATGTGCACTGATCACGAGCCGCGCGGGGGATGAATGGAGCTGATGGGATGGCAGCTGGTGCCGGGTGGCTGGAACTGGCTGAAGCTTTTCCCACATTCAGTGCATGGTAGAGGGATCCTTCTCTGGCAGAGCCCAGCTGGGCAGTGATGTGCCTGACTCGCTGGGACCTCTCCTGCAGCCAGTGGATTTAGCTGGTCTCTTCCCTGGAGGGATTCTGTGTCTTCCCGGCACCGGCCCATGTGGTTCCACAAGGCCAGGCCCTCTCCTCTCCCTCGTCTTCACTCGCAGTCCCACCCTGTGGCCATGCAGCGGTCCAGAGCCGTGGCTCTAAGCAGGGCTCCGCTAAAATCACCCAGAGGGCAGGGCTGGCATTAGACTCGCTGGGGCCAGCGGCCCTTCTCCGCACTGCTCTGCAGGCCCAGGGCTCTGACCTCACCTTTCCGTCCAGCAGCCATCCCAGGGCCTTGCCTTATTCCCGCCGTAGTCCGTGTCCTGAGTCTCAGGGGAAGCAAAATGCCCTGCCCCTGGTTTTAACCCTTAGTTTTCCTTGTTCGCTGCGCTTGTACATGTGCTGGAGCAAAGAGTTTTCAGGCCAGTTTAAAAACTCCTGTTGCACTGGGAGCCCTCCCTCCCCCTGGCTTTCCACCGGAGTGCGGTACCCTAGCAGGGAGGAGGCATTTGGTGTGACGCTGCAGTTAGCAGGGTTGTAATGGAGGCTTCTCGTGGGAATTCTTGCCAAGAACAGACTGATGGCTGTGCATGCCAGGGTGTGCAACAGGTGATGGTACAGTGAAAGCAGGTGGGGGGTGTGTGTGTGAAACGATTGACCCCGCTGCAAAAGCAGCTCCTGGCCTCAGAGCTCTGTGCCAACATCTTACTGAAACGTCCCAGTGTGTAATTTTAGAAGTAGTAAACAAACAGCACATCCTCCCCAGATACCTCCCAGCCAATGCAGCACATTGTGTGCTCGCTCGCTGTCCGGGCACCCTCGGCGCTATCACCAGAGCCTGGCATCTGTTTTTCACGTGGAAAATGACCGGACATTCTGCTGGCATCGCCCCTGCCAGCCACTTCAGCTGGGCTTGGTAACAGAATGTCCTGAAGGTGACCTGAAAGTGCTGTTGGTGGGAGCAGCTGCTTTGCTGCGGGGGAAGGGGAGAGTGTAGATTTGTGGGTTTCTTTTTCCTCCTCCGTTTCCGAGGATATTTCCTTTTCTGGTTATACAGGTGATGGGTTGGGATCATCTGTATATATCATGGTAATAAGGGAATGGGGGCAGATTTTCTATCACTGTGCAGCCCCCACACGTGTCGTATGGGGATGTGAATGTGACTGATGTGTGTTCTATTGCTGTTTCACTTCTTAAATCAGCCCTTTGGAGCGTGATCAATTAATTGTATTAGACTTGGGTCAAGTCGGCGATTTTTGCAAACGAACCTTTGGCAGTATTATTGTCCTGGGTTCTCTGAGAATAAATTTGTAATGAATCTAATAATCTCCACTCTCTTTATCTGTTGATTTTTTGCCCCCAAATCTCCACCTAAAAGAAAAACCCATTTGGAGTTGCCAAAAATATGAATAATGATCACTCTTTAATCCCCTCTCTGCCTCAAATCCTGAATTAAGTGGAGTGCTGTCACGTGGCCAGCTGGAGAGCGGGACTGGGAGGGTCACGGCGTTGAACTCCAGGCCAGGAAGCAGCCACCTCCAGCCGGGGATCAGGTCCAGGAGTTACTGGGTTGGGATGGAGGGAGAATTGATTGGAAGAAGTGAGGGTGAGATGGGAGCTGGAGTGGGGTTGGTGGTGCCAGTTCTCTGACCTCCCGTCATTAACAATGGACAGACCCACTGCAGTTGGGAGCAGGGCTGGGCTTCTTACCAGGAAACCTGATTAGAGCAGGATCCCAGCCACTCTCTAAACCGCATGGCTAGGGGCCAGCCAGGAGACTCGGCTGCAGTCACAGATTCGGCTTACGCTCTGTGGATAAAACCTGGCCCATATTTCCGGCCTTCCCAGCGTTTGGATTGATGGCGCGGTTCTGATACTCTTTAGACGAGGCAGAAAACTACAATCGAATCAGCAACTCCAAGGCAGGTGGGCTCTGACCTGTGCTTTGCTGGGCTGAGGCTGACGAGATGTGGGGGAGCGCCTGGCAGTCAGGCCATGGGGAAGCTTCTGTGCCTAAGGATGCAAGAGCTGTAAATAAAAGTGGCTTTACTGAACGCAGCTTGTGCGCTCTCTGCCAAATCCCGCTCTAGAGACAGGAATTGGGAAGGGGTGGGGGGGGTTGTCACTGGGCACAGCAATGACGCAGCCAGGCCTAGCTCCTGCCTCCCAGCAGCAGCTGAAGCTCGGGAAGGGGAACTTCCACCTAACCTCCCTGGTGATCAGTTAATCCCTTGAACGGGGCTCGCTGTCCTGTCCCCCGCGGCTACAGACCGTGCTGACGGGTGTGATGTCAGGTCTCTGGATAGTAACGTTACTCACTGGCCTCACGCACGAGCCTAAATCCCTCTGCGCTGCTGCTGGGGCGGGGATTGGATTTAAAGACTGGATGCTCACTTGAAGCCTTGAATTCCTTCCCCACTCCCAGCTGCATGAACTAACCAGCCCCCTAGCAGAATGAGGCCAGCCTGGTGCCATTGTGACCTGATGGCTAAAGAAGCGGTGACGTCATTACCGACCTGGCACGCTCCAAGGCAGGTATTTGTGTGTGGTGACGAAGGAGCACGAGCTGGCGGGAAGCAGTAGAGAGACAGCCTGTCAGACTGACGGCCCATGGTGCTGGGGAGCCGCCACGTCCATTTTCAGTGACATTGTGGGGCACGGAGTCGGGCCTCTGAAAGACGCTGTGGCTTTAAGCTACCTCACGCCTCACCAATGCGACCTGCAGGTCCCGCACGGGCCCGAGAGGAGATTAGAGAGACCGGCCAAGGGCGATGCTCTTAACTCACTTAAGCACCATAAAATCCCACCCTTGGCTTCCAAACCATTTTTTACTAGAGAGAGTTAACTAGAGGGGGTCAATGTGGGGTTACTGTGCCCCCCACCTTGGGGAAAGACCTATTTTTTTCCCCAAAAAACATTTCTTTAAAGGGTTGGTTCCAAATTCAACATCCTCTATTTATTAAAGTCGTCAGCTGAACTATTAACCAGGTTGGGATTCCTTAAATAGAGACTCGCATCTGCTTTGTAGGCTGTTTGTTTAACGTTTACACTTCCCCCCTCAGAGTGAATCTAGACAGCCCGTTTGCCTTGATTTTTATAGCTTTTATTTTCAATGGATTCTCATGCAGTAAAACAAAGGCAGAGTGTGTAGCTCTCAGAGGACAGCATGGAATACGTATCTATAGCCACCCAATAACTATCTAGATAAAGTGCCGTGGAAATCATGAAAACATCTCGGCATTATTAGGTTCTCTGGAAGGTTTTTTTTAAACATACAGTAAAATTCTATCTGTTGGGCCTAAATTATCTGGGGTTCCCACTAAAATTCTTCAGCAGATGGGATTGGTACCAAAACTAAATTGTGCTAATTCTGAAGTTGGAATCCTGCTGAAATTCTACCTCAGCTAGTTTTGTCTTCTTCCTCTACAGTGAAATTCCAGATTGGGTCATTTATATTCTGCCTGCCTCCTACTTCCCTTTCACTTTCAGAGGGAGTGGGAGGTGGTTTTTCATCACCTGTTCTAAACTCTTGTGGAATGGTACTGTCTGCCCTTTAGCAGCTGGTGAGTTCTGCCCCAGAGGTGGCTGCATGTCACGTGGAGAGAGAGAAACTAGTGCATTTGAGTGCAGGATCAGGAATTGGCTGAGTTCTAATCCCAGCTCTCGCTCTCTAACTCGCCCCCACTTAGTTTCTGTGACTCAGTTTCCCTGTTTATAAAACAAGGGTGGTAAGGCAGAGCTGCTTCACAGGCTGGTATGCAGATTGATTGAAGGATGTAAGCATTTTGAACCCCCCAAAGTGCTGTAAAAGCACCCAGAGCCGATAGGGAGGGGCTCTAGAAACGCATGCCCCAGGTAGGATTTCACTCTGTTTGTACGGCACAAGGAGAACCTGGGTGCTGCAGCAAGCCAGCCCTGCCTGATGCTCCAGTAGCTGCTCACACCCCGCTTGGCCCTACACGGACACAGGGGAACAGGACCTGCCATTAATAGAAGCCTAGAATTTATGAATGAAGAGACCCTCAGAGAACCAGCTAATCCACCTGCCTCCCGTTTTATTTAAACCCCTTCACTGCTAAACCAGCTACCACATGCAAAGGAGAAGAGCTCTGGTGGAGGGGGTGTTAAGGAGAATCACGCAGCATCTCAGGTTATCTGCCTAGGATGGATGCATCTATTGCATTTCTAGCTACCAAGCTTCACTCTGCTGTGGGACGTGCATCTTAGCAAAGAACAAGAGGATTGCCCAGGCCTGCCTTGCCATGGGCCTCAGGCCACGGGCTTCTTCTGTGCGTGGACAAAGAAGACCCCACTCACGTCATCCACGCCGATTTTCAGGCCGGGCGGCATGAGGTAGGAGCGGAAGTCGTGGATGTGGTAGCCGCTCTTGCTCAAGGCCTCCCTGACGTCGGCCTCGCTCACCGGCACCACCGAGAGCTTGGCCTCGCCAGCCAGGTAGAAAGTCTCCTCCAGGGCGCCAATGAGGAGGAAGTGGCCGCCAGGCTGCAGCAAGGTGGTGATGTTACGCAGGGCTCTCTCGAAGCTCGGCCGGTCGGGGCTCACCGCCTCCAGGCAGAAGGTGGAGACCAGGGCGTCGGCCGGCTGGCACAACTGGGAGCCCAGCGGCTCGGGCTGGTGGACGTCGATGGGCAGGATCTGCCTCAGTTTCCTTCTCAGCTTCTGCTCTTTCTCCTTCCACTGCTCCCTGTGTAAGCCAGACAAGAATGAGGCCTGGCCGTGAGAAAGGGAGCGTGGGAGTCGAGCAATGGGCAGCGGCGTGGGGTGGGGGGCAGTGTACCCAGCTGCACCAAGGAGGGAGAGTGGGTGTTTAGGGTGCTCCAAGGGGGATGATGGGCTCAGAGGAGCCAAAGGGAAATTCAGGCCGAACCAGCCCACGGAAAAGCGCCCGAGGGGGTGGGGTGAGAATTTTATGCCCACTCAAAGTGCTGTGGTGATAACACCAGAGTCTGACATGGAGCTTCCCCCCCGCTGCACCCCTCCAGCCCACCTCAGTGCTGGAGAGATCAGAGCCATGGTCGGTTCCTATGGAGAGGGACCCATCTCCATAGCTGAGACTCCTAGGAAGCGGGGGTTTAGCTGCCCAGCCGCTTCCCTGAGGAGCCGTATAACCTAGGCTAGACAGAGCCCTGGGCAAGCTAGAGCGGGGAGGGACTCCGGAGCTGCTGGGCAGAACTGACCTGACTTTCCCGGGGGTAGGAGCTCAGGGCTCTGTGCAAAACCAGCCCCATTCGGCTACGCGCTCACCAGCATCACGTCCATGCTCCTTGGAGCTCCCAGCCTCTGAGGCAGAGGAGCCGGGCCATGCTGGGGAGCCTGGCAGCAGGGGAACGTCAGGTTACACAGCGAGATCTGGCTGTTTCCAGCTCCAGGTTGTCCCAAACGCAGCGTGGAAGCAGGTGGGGTTCACGCTGCCACGGCTGTTTTGGCACAAGGCTGTGGGCGACTCCCCTTTCTGAGGGCAGGGTGGTCCCAGCTCTGAGTTCTGGGGTCACAAGGGTGTGGGTGTAGGTTTTACCTTCTCTGCACTCGGGAGATCATTCCCCATCTCTCGCTGCTCCCAAGCAGGGTGGTCAGAGCCCCTGGCCCTGGGGAGGGTACCCCGTACCCTGGGGAGCACCCTGGTTGCTTTGCAGGCTGGGAGATCAATGCGGGGCTTTGCAGTGATGCCGCTGGGGCCCTGTGCCCTACCCAGAGCTGGAGAAGTGACGTTACCAGACCCATGAGCCCCCCCCATCACTGATACTCTCCGGTTGTTATTTGGAGCCAGCAATTTGCTTTCCCCGAGCAGCTCCTACCCCCAGCCCTGCTCCAGGAGCCGGGCCCTCCGGCCAGGGAGCCTGGGCTGACAAGCTGTGAGGGAGCAGGGGCTGGGGCGGATCGACCTGGGACTGTCTGCATTGGTGATGGGGATATCAGGGGCTGACTTCCCTTGGGGGACGATACCTGAGCCCGGGAGGGGGGTTGGGGCCAGGTGACACCTTGGCCTGGGAAATGGCAGGGGGAGGAGCTGGGAGGAGGCTGGGGGAGACGGCTGGAGGGTGTTTCAGTTTGGAGCTGGCTGGGGAAACGGAGGCAGCCCCAGGGCTGGGGTCTCAGTTCCCTGCCCCCCAAGATGGACCTGACTGTGGGGGTCCTGTTGTCTGTGCCTACAAGCTCTGGTTTGGGCTGGGTTCCTGTTGTCCAATAAACCACCTGTTTTACTGCCTGGCTGAGAGTCCCGGTGAATCGCAGGAAGTTGGGGGGTGCAGGGCCCTGACTCCCCCACGTTTCCTGACACAAGCGAGTCTGGTGCGAGCGCCTTGTGCTTCCAATCCCCCAGTGCCACGCCGCCTGGCTGGCAGGGCAAAGCCCTGGGGGTGAGGCCAGGTGGCCGGTGAGCGGGCCCAGGACACTGGGGCTTGCTGGGTGTTAACTTTGTAACGCTGGCTCCGGGTGAGCAGAGGAGAGGGAGCGACGCCCGGGGCAGTCACTGGGTGAGCTAAGTGATTGGGGGGGTGTCAGTGTGTGTGTGAACGTGTGGGACACGACTGGGCAGTGGTGCGCTCCCTGTGACACACGCTGCATGCACACGCGTCTGCTGGCTAACAACGCCGAGGCCACCCCGGCTCCTTTAACTCTGTGTCTCAGCAACCCCCACTCTGCCCTAGGTGCTTGTCACCCAGTTGCTAAATCTCCCCCCCCCACCCCCCAGGTCCGTTTCCATCCGGCAAACAGCGAGTTTGGGAATTCAAGCGACACCCTCAGGTCACACAACCAGCCCGGACCACGGAGCATCAGCCAGACCGGCTGCTCCATCCAGTCCTGCTCGAACGCCCCTTGCTCCCACACGCAGCACCGGCAGCTCTTCCCCCGGCTCTGGTGCCACCGGCCAGCCTGGTTTGCAGGCTGCCCCCTCCCGCACCCCCAGCCGCCTACCCTTTGCCCTCAATCCGGCAGACGTGTTTGATGTACGGGCTCCAGTCGAAGCCGTCAGGCTCGTCCTGCACCCACCGGCGCAGCACCTCCCGGTTCACCTCCAGGTAGTCGGTGGCAATGATCTCCTCGAAGTGGTCGCAGGCGCTCAGGAGCTGGTAGATGGTGGGGCCGGAGCCGATGTCGAGCAGGGTGCGGCCGTGGATGTCGCCTGGGAGGTGAGGGAGACCGGTACAGGGACGTGTGCTGGGGGGGGGGGAGTGAGTTTTTGGGTTACCCGCTTTGCGGTGGAGGAGGCTGAGAGAGCGGAAATGGAAGGAGAATTTCAGCCAAGACCCAGGCCCGGTCTCTGCTGGGAAGCGTTTCCCTGACAGCTGTACGGGTACAGCAAACCTGCGGGGAGACGCCCTCAGCCCGGCCAAGAGTTCCTTATACCCATTCTCCACCCGAGCTGAGCCTTGGCCACAAAGGCTTTTTCTGTGCTAGAAGTCACAAGACGTTGAGCCTAGCAGAGGTGAGGGGTGGGAATCGTGGCTCCTGGGTTCGCTCCCCCGAGCTGCCAGGGGAAAGGAGTGTAGTGGTCAGAGTGTCAGGTTGGGCACCAGGACTCCTGGGTTCTGTTCCCAGATCTGCCACTAGTGCTGGCGTCAGTCTGTGCCTCAGTTTCCCCATCAGTAACAGAGAGGCCGTGACACTCTCCTCCCTCCCAAGGCAGCTCGGAGGCTTCATCCACTGATGCCTGCAAAGCCCTTTAAAGGCTCATTCCCAGTGTCTGTCTCACGCCACCGCTCACCTGTGGCGAAGGCCTCGGCCAGGCAGCGCAGCTTCCAGGGCACCACGCAGTCCTCGGAGCCGAAGTCGGCCCGGGGCGGCATGTAGTTGTTTTGCAGGTAGGCTCTGGGGTTGAACTTCTGGTAGCTCTCCCCGACGGCCGCGATGCCGCTCATGGCTGGGGGATCGGCCGGCCGGCTCACGCCCAGCTGGGGCCGAGGGAGCCACCTTTATAGCCCCTGCCCTGGGTGGCTCAGGGCGTCGCAATGCGCTAATCGGCCCAATCTGATTAGGGCCCAACGTGCGGCAGGCAGATGGGACCTGGTGCTCCCCGCAGGGCGGATGGAAATTGAGGCCATTTCTCTAGCTGCCCCCCTCCGCCCCCCCCCCTCCAACCACGCCGGCCCCCCGGCCCAGCCAGGCGGGGAGGAAGCTGTCTGCAGTGATTGGCTGGACATTTAGGGGAGTTAATGGAGGCTCCAGAGACACGTTGGGGGTGGGGTGGGAGATTAGTTTATCTTGCACCGGATGATCATTTGCCAAGTGTATTGAAAGGCGATTTTATTGTGGCCGTTCATCCCGGCTAACCAGGTTAGTGTCAGCGCCGGGGGGGGCCGGACCCACGTCCTGCCGCTCCGGCAGAGCGGCCGTTCCACCCCCACCAGCTCAGCCTGCTGACGGGCTCTGGGTTTTCACAGTGAACGTAAAGCTTGTGAAGAGGAGAATAAGGGAAGTGCCAGCTCCCCGCATGGCTCTGCCGGTGCCCGTCAGTCCCGACCCGCAGCCCCATTGCTATTCCAGCCCTGTGCTCCCCGCATGGCTCTGCCGGTGCCCCTCAGTCCCGACCCGCAGCCCCATTGCTATTCCAGCCCTGTGCTCCCCGCACAGCTCTGCCGGTGCCCCTCAGTCCCGACCCGCAGCCCCATTGCTATTCCGGCCCTGTGCTCCCCCCACGGCTCTGCCAGTGCCCCTCAATCCCGACCCGCAGCCCCGTTGCTATTCCGGCCCTGTGCTCCCCGCATGGCTCTGCCGGTGCCCCTCAATCCCGACCCGCAGCCCCATTGCTATTCCAGCCCTGTGCTCCCTGCAGAGCTCTGCCAGTGCCCCTCAGTCCCCCACCCACAGCCCCCTGCCAGCTCAGCCATGGGTCTCCCCCAACACACAGTTCTATTGATTCCTTTCCACGTAGGCCCCTCCGGACACAGGTTGTTAATTGCTCTTTAACTGCTGGCTGGTTCTGTGACGTGCTCCTCAAGGAGGCAGCACGTTGCACCAGCCGGACCCCAGCTCTCAGCCACCACCTGCCCATCCCCGTCGCTCCACCCTGGCTCCCTGGTGCTTCCCGTGGCAGGGGCGAGATGGGGCTGTCCTGAGACACCAGGCATTAGGACCATTCCCAGCACTGGTCTGGCCGGGGGAGATCCATCGCAGCCAGGGGGGAAGGGGCAGGGGGCGTCCCTTTGCCACCTCGCCTCCAATTTCAGCCGCTTCGCTTATTTCAGCCTCCCAGGTGGGGACAAACCAGCCCGTTCATGGCAGCTGGATCCGCTCCCAGCCCCCCGGCCCCCACCCGCGTGATGGGAAGGGGCTCATTGGCGCAATGCAAACCAGGGCGGTAATGGAGTTAGCAGGCAAGGGGGGGGCGGCCTCAGGGCCCTGTCAATTGTGCTTGTGAAATATCTCTGGTGCAGCTGATAACGCCAGGCCTGGAACAGGTTAGCGGCCCCAGAGGCTTTCAGGCTGTTTTGGAAAAGCTGCCTCAGCTCATAAATTATGTCAGCGGAAGGCCATTAAATGGGACCGATCCCAGCTCTCTGGTGGGGCAAACGTGTTTTGATCCGTGAGCGGCTGGCGGGGGCTTTTCGAGGGGGGTGGGAATTGTCACTGGCTGCATGGAGGGGGGGTGTCTGCCGGGGCCAGGCTGGCAGCCGATTCTCCAGCCCCCGCCATGCGCTACCAGAGCTGGTGGAAGAGCAGCAACTCCACAGCCCAGGGTCCTCTGCTGACCCACCCAGCAGGGGCTGCTCCCCCCCCCCCCGCGTCATCAGCCTGGTCAGTCGTTGGGCTTCCCGCTGAGACCAACACCCGGAAGCCACTTACTGGCCAGGAAGGCTCCCGGGGCCCTTTCTGCCAGCCGAGGAGGGGCACTGACCAGGCGTCCTGATGCCATTTATGTTGCTAGCCCCATTTCACTAGGGTTGGGGGGGCGGGGGAGGGAGGCAGGGAATGGAGGTGCTGTGGGGGAAGGGCACTAGAAGAGTCCCCCAGCAAGTGGGGAATAATAATATGAGTATTATAGCACCTGCCACCCAATGATCAGCTTAGAACCCAGGAGTCCTGGCTCCATGTGACCTGCTCTAAGCTACTCCTCTCCCAGAGCTGGGATAGAACCCAGGAGTCCTGGCTCCCAGACCTCCCCCTCTCCTGCTCCCGCTAACCACTAGACACCACTCCCCTCCCAGAGCTGGGAGTAGGACCCAGGAGTCCTGGCTCCCTGCCCCCCCAGCTCTAAGCCCCAAGTCTCCACCCGGAAAGTGTGAGTCCTTCACATGCTGCCGCACTCTCCCCCCACCCCAGGAATCCTTGGACCCAGGGCAGCTATAATTAGCCTCATCCCCTTGGCCTGGCGGGACAGCCAGCCTGGGCTGCTCAGCACATTTTCTCCCGGCCGGGCGAGGTTTTCACATTGCGTCTCGGGCCGGGGGAGGGTGCTGAGCGCACGGGCTCACGCAGTTGTCACTGCCCCGGGTGGGCCTGCCGAACACGGGGCTGGGAGCTCGCCCGCCGGGGGAGCCACTAACACGGGGGTCTCCAGGGTCAGGTTTCAGGATAAGCTCATCCCCCAAACAGGCCCCTGTGCTCCGTGGGCTGGGGCAGCGCCGAGCCCGGCCCGTCAATGAGACACCCAGTCTGAGACCCGCCCCAGCTCTCGGTCCAGCTTCCACATGCTCGCTGGGGACCTCTGGGCTCCGCCATCCAGGGGCCACTGGCTCATTTGGGGCCCCCCAGGCAGCCGGCCGGCCAGCTCCGGTGGTATCACCACCCCCCCAGCTCCGGGGCCGGGGAGAGCCCTTTAAAAGCGCCACCACCCCTTTTCCCCAGAGCCCCGGCCTTTGAAGTTGTGGGAGGGAGAGGTGTGGGCTCCAGTCAGTTACAGCGGGGGGGCGGTGGGATGGGCTGGGGGCCAGGACTCCTGGGTTCCATTCCCAGCTCTGGGAGGGGAGTGGTGTCTAGTGGTTAGAGCAGGGTAGGCGAGGGTATCAGAATTCCCAGCTCTTCCACTGATTCCCGCGGAGCCCCAGAGTAGATCACGTCCCCGCCCTGTGACCAGAGCTCTCCTCCGCCATTGGGCTGGGGAGTTGCAAAGGGTTAATTTGGGCCACCTGGTGTGGACAGTGGCCCAGGACTAACCCGCCCACCCCCCATAGCTGAGACCCCCGCAGTTTCCCAAAGGCGCCGCGAGGGGCGGGGGGTGCAAACGTTGGCCTGGCAGGGTGAGCTCTGGGCCAGGGCTGGTTTCCAGTAAACAACCAACTCGGGTGGTGTCCGGTGTCTGGAGCGCTGGCGAGTGACCGCGTGGGGCGGATATAGCCCCTGACGACGCAGCTCGGAAATAGCAGCAGGGAAGCTATATAAACCCTGGCCCGGGCGGCCAAGTGCCAGGGCTCAGACACGCAGCCGGACTCTCGCACACACAGCCGGGCTCACACACAGAGCCAGGCTCACACACACGCACAGCCGGGCTCACACACAGAGCCAGGCTCACACACACACGCACAGCCAGGCTCATCGCCCCCCCCAAGCCAGGCGTCCCGCAGGGCGAGGATGTTCGGCAAGAGCGTGGTGCTGCGCAGTGCGGGGGTGCTGGCGGCGGCCGAGCTGGGCTGCCTGGTGCAGGAGGAGGACGTGCTGCGGCACGAATCCTTCACGGCCGAATGGAGGGACCTGTCGCTCTCCACCAGGCCCGAGGAGCGGTGAGTGTGGGGCGCGGGCACCCTGGGCAGCGGGGCAGGGCGCTGGGCTCCCCGTGGCCCCGTCCCTGGGCTGAGCGGAGCCCTGGGAGTTTCAGCCGGGGGTGGGGGGCCCTGGAGCAGAGCAGGATCCCTGTCCTGGCCCCCACTCCGTGCCCAGCCAGCCTGGGGCAGAGGGGTCGCAGCCCCCGGGCACAGCGGTGCCCCTTCCCCTCTCCAGCCCCAGCCCAGGCCCCTCCCCCTGCGGCTGCCCCGTCCCCCTGGCCAGGAGAGAGGCAGCCCCAGCTCTGGGCCGTGCCCCCAGCCCCCCAGCCCTGGGTACAGCATCTGACTGGGAGCAGCGGGTGGGGGATGGGGTGGAGCGAGGCCCCCGCTGCCCCCAGGCCTGCAGGGCACCTTCCCCATCGCGGGCATCTGTGGCGCTCAGGGCAGAAGTGGCCCCAGAGTCTCTCGCTGCCCCGTGGCTCCAGGGGTCGCAGCCCCACAGCCTCGGGGGGCGGGTTGGGTCCTGGGGCTTGTCTGGGCTCCTAGGAGGAGATGGGGGGGGCTGCCGGGTGCTGCTCCCTGGGTCCCTAATGCTCCCCCCCCCCCGTCCCCAGCTGCTCCCTGCGGGAGGCGGACGATCGGCGCAAGGAGACGTACTGGCAGCAGCAGGAGACGCGCTTCGTGGTGCAGCGATCGCCCTGGCTCATCCTGCGGCTGGGCCGGCTGGGCGAGCCCCTGGCCCGCTACCACCTGCCCTACCAGCGGGCGCTGCCCCTGCCCCTCTTCGTGCCGGCCGACCTGAGCGCCAAGGCCGAGCGGGGAGCCACCCCGCCCCAGCTGCGCCGCATGATGGACTTCGAGACGGCGCTGGCCGGGGGCTCCCCGCCCAACGGGCAGTGCCGGGACAAGAAGGCCGTGGCGGAGATCACCAAGGAGCTGCCCCCCGTCGTCCAGCCCAGCCGGCCCGACTTCGGCAAGGGTGACCTCCCCCGCTCCCTGTCCCGCTCCCTGTCCCAGGAGGCGCAGAGGGGCTGAGGGGCCGGGGCACGGACCTGCCCGTAGGGCTCTGCGTTCCCAGCTCACGGCTCCCCCTGCATGAGAAATACCCACGGTGAGCCGGGCAACGCAGGGTTACTGTAGAGGCCCATCCCCGGGCCAAAGCCATCCCGGGCGTAAGCTCAGCGAGGTTACGCCGTGGCTGCATGTGGCTTTTCGAGTTAGACTGTGAGCTCTGTGGGGCCGGGACCATGGATTCGTACAGCACCATGCATGCTGATGGGGCTGCAATTGGAACTCTGTCGCTTTAAGAACGGCCTTCCCGGCTGAGCTGTCAATCAGCTGTCAGCAAGGCTGTCACAGCAGCTGATGATCTTTGGGTCTAACAGCACAGTGGGGGGAGGGAGTGTGGGCTAATGGTTAGAGCAGTCAGGGGCAGGGAGCCAGGACTCCTGGGTTCTAGCCCCAGCTCCGGCAGAGGAGTGTTGGCTAATAGGTAGAGAAATGGGGGGAGCTGGGAGCCAGGACTCCTGGGTTCTAGTCCCAGCTCTGGCAGAGGAGCGTTGGGTAGAGGGAGCTGGGAGCCAGGACTCCTGGGTTCTATTCCCAGCTCCAGGAGGGGCGTGTGGGCTAGTGGTTAATGCAAGTGACTGGGAGTGGAGAGAGCGGGGTCCTGTCCCTAGCCCGGGGAGGACCAGTGATTAAGTGGAGACGAGGGCAGACCCGGAGGTTGCAGTTGCTGGCAGGGGGGAAGCACAAGGCGATGCTCAGCCAGCCGGCGCTGCAGGAGAAGGATTAGTGCATGCGGGGGACGAGTGGCTCCCCCGAGACGTCAGGACAGGGGTGACCCCGGGAGCTCATTTGCATCCTCAATCCCCTGGGCTGATATTCTGGGGCAAGGAATTGACTGTCAGCGTCCCCGTGCTGGGGCACTCGGTGTATGAGGCTGTCGGGGTAATAAAAGGAGTAAAGGCGGCACGACTCTCTCCTTCCATTCGCCGCGTTTGCCGTCCTGGCAGGGGGAGCCCGGGGGACGGGACGGGACGGGGCCCCAGGCCAGCACACAAGGGGGGGATGTTTGCAGTGGGGGCATCCTGCTGCTGGGGGCTGGCAGAGGCGAGTCTCCCAGCTGAGAACCAAGCCGTGATGCTGAGCCTGGCTATTTTCCCTGTTCGTTCACACCACACGGCCCCCTCCTAGCGCAGAGGAGGGCACGTACGCCACGCAGGCAAACGCCTGAGTCGGGAGGCCCTGCCTGGCTCCCTGGCACCCCAGACTTGACTGCACTTGGCGAACAAGGCGGAGAGCAAACGCTTCCCGCTGGCCACAGCCCCCCGGCCGGAGCCTGCGTGGCCCGTGCCTCACACTGACGCCGCAGTTCTAGGGCGCGAAGACGGTGCACAGGTAAGTCTGTCACAGCTGGTGACTCCTGCTGCCATAACGCCCCCAACCCCCAGGGCAGCACCTTTGCTGCCAGCTGCGTGGCTACAGCACATGCCAGGCCACCCCCGGTGACGCCTCAGGGCCTTTGGTTCCCCCGGGTACAGGCCTTTGCCAGCTGAGCTCAGGGAGACGCTGCAGGGCAGCGGGTCGAGGCCATGCGCCCGCCCCAGAGAGTTTTGGGGATCAGGGCAGCCTGGTAGGCAGCGTCCCCTTGAAGCCTGGCCCCCCGCTGGCCCCCAAGGGCTCCTGGGAGATAGATGGATGCCACAGCTAGGAGTAGTTTGCTGCTTTTTGCCGGGGGGGGAAACCCGCATCACTGTCCCCCACCCCAGGCCAGGACTTGGTGTTGTCAAGTGGAAGAAAAACGAGGTGAAAGGAAGCCTGGGGGGGGGGGGGAGAGGATGCCGCTGTGGATGTGTGCGCGTGGCGGGGCAGGGGCTGCACCCAAGGGTGTGGGTGTGTGTGGGGGGGGTGCACCCATTTTGGGGGGGGGGCTAAGAGCGTGGGGGGCAGGGAGAGCTCCTGCTCTGAGCAGCTGCATGACTGACCCAGCCTGCCTGGACGCAGTGGGGTGCACAGTCCCCCCCCCCACCCCCAGTCCAGCACCGGCCAGCACAGCCTGCTCAGCTCAGCACAGCACGGCTGAGAAGCGCCATAGGATGCTGGGCGGGCGAGTGCAGCAGGGCTGGCAGCCAGGGAGCTGGGGCCAGAAGGGGGTGGCCAGGACATGGCACATACGGGCCGGGCCAGAACAGCTAATCCCGGGGGGTGGGGGGGTGGGGTCCTGCTCCGGGCAGGCCCCGGTGGGATTTGCCATTGTGTGTGTGTGTGTGTGTGTGTGTGTGTGTGTGTGTGTGTGTGTGTGTGTGCGCGCGCGCGCGCGCGCAGCCAGAGACCTGGGCTCTGCCCCATGGCCATCCACCCCAGCTCCCCCTTGCAGGGCTCTGGGCAGGCCAGGCCACCTTCCGCTGGCCTCAGGCGTCCCCACTTGCTGGACCCCTGTGTGAGGCGCCAGCAGGGAGTGCCATGCCAGGTGCCCCCCCCCCCTTGCAGAGGTTAAAGAGCCTCTGGCCAAACCTCCGGTCCTTCCCCTGCCCCCCCCTGGATCCTGGCGGTGCCAAGGACAGAAGCTGTTTATGGCCTTGTTAACGTTCTGCACTCAGGCCAGGAGCAGGTGGCGCCGGGGCGGGTGCGGGGGTGGGATGGACACACAGACACGTCCCTGCTGCACTAGTGTCCCGGCCCTGGCAGCAGGCACGTGGCTGGGCTGCTCTGCGCCTTGGACACGTGGAGCGGCCCGTGCGGGTATCGCATCCAGCGCCAGCACGGGACGAAGCCGGGGGGGGGGGGGGGGGCCGCTGCCTTTAAAAATAACAGTGCAATGGCCCCTGCAGGCTCTGGTCCCCGGCCAAGCGCCTCTGTTTAGAGCCATCGCCTTGACAGCACCCCCCCCCCGGCCGGCTGGGCACGGGACCCGGCCTAGCCCGGCTCTGAAAGCGGCTCCCTCCCCGGGCTAGATTTAAGCCCAGGAGGCCATTCTGGAAGGGCCGGTCCCAATCCCCTCCTGGGCTCTCAGGCAGGAGCCTCTGGGGGCAGTGCCCGCCTCTGCCCGCCAGACCCCAGCGGGAGCAGGTCCTGTCTCAGCTGGGCCCGGCAGGATTTGCTCCCAGCCACAGCTGTAGCCAGCCCATTAACCCCTTCCGCGGGCCAGCAGGGAGCCAGGGCACCTACGCCTGCTGCTACGTGTGTGGGCGAGGGGAACAGAACATGGACCCCCCACCAGATCCTTGTCTCCTCTCAGCCCGTTCCCCCCTTGGCCCTGCCCAAACCGCTGCTGCCTTCAGGCTCGTGCAGCGCATCCCTGGAGGCCTCACACCACCATGGCTTCTGGGCAGGGAGGCACCGAGCAGGGCCTGTGAAAAGACAGTGGGGAAACTGAGGCACCAGGCCGGGGTCACATATCAGAGCTGGGAGTGGAACCCAGGAGTCCTGGGTCCCAGTCCTACATTGCTACAAGTCATGGTCCTGAAACCATCCGCGCCCCTTTAATAAATGAAGCGTGTACCCTCTGCCCCCCCCCCCCCACCTCGACCTCCTGGAACCCCAGCTCTGGGCTTTCTCCTGGCGCCCGTTAACTCTTGTCCTGCTGCTGTCTGCCCTGCAGTCCCCTCCAGCCGGGCCTGAGTGCAGCGTTCCCCACTGAGAGCCCAGCTGCTGGGATGGCTCCTGCATCGCGGGCAGATTGACGGCTGGGAAGCCCCCTGCTCCTTGCCCCACCCTGCCCCTTTCCAAGGAGAGGGGCCAGCGGGGGGCTCAGCCCCTATCAGCCCAATGGCCACCTCTCTCCCCGTGCAAATCTTCATCAGCCTTTCAGCCGGAGTCACTGGGCTGCGACGGGGGGAGCAGGGTATGGAACCAGGCCCGGCCACGCCAGGCAGGGGGCAATTCCAGCTGTGGCCAGCACCACCGCTGGGCTAGCTCAGAGCTCATCCAGCTGTTGGGGGCAGGGTCAGTGCAGGCCGCCCCCCCACCCAGCAATCGCTTGCGCATTTCAAAGGAACAGGACCAAGGCGGGACCATGGGGTCAAGACTGGAGTTTTATTGCAGTACAAGGAAAAGTCACGTGGATAGAAACCGTCCCCCCACCCCACCCCAGCAGCTAATACACACACCCCCGGAGCCGCACCGCGGCAGCTCCCACCCCTGGCTGATTTCCCCGTGGGTCCCCCATCGCGGCCCTGCAGCCCCCAGCGCGCTCCTCCCCGTCACGCTGGTGTTTCAGGGCTCCCACGCCGGCAGCGGGACGTGGGTTACTTCGCCCAGTGAAGGGGCTGGGATTCCCCTTGATCTCACCCGTGGTGGCCCCTTTGCTCCATCCCTTCCTGCATTGTCCTTCAGCGGCCACGGTGCCGTCCCCCGTCCCCCCAGGCAGGACCTCGCCTGGCCCTTCCTGCCCCCTCTGCTCACTTGCCATCAGGGAGGGGCGTGAAATCAGGCTGGTCCCAGCTCCCTCCTCCTCCAGGAGCAGGGATGCGAGAACCAGCCCTCCCCTCGCCTCTGAGCGCTCAAAGCACTTTCCATAGGGGATCCCCCAGCCCCAGGGAGGCAGCTCAGTCACCCTGTCACAGTGAATCTGCCCCAGGCCACCCAGTGAGTCAGTGGAAGAGCTGGGCAGAGAACCCAGGAGTCCTGATCCCCCTGCTCTAAAAACCACTAGACCCCACTCCACTCCCAGCGCTGGGGACGGAACCCAGGAGTCCTGATCCCATCCTCCCCCCTGTAACGTACTGGAACACAACCCAGAGGTCCTGCCCCATGTCTACACTGCTCACCACGGGACCCCGGCTCGTGGCCTCATTTCCAAGCCTGCACTTGAGGGTCCGCACAGCAATGGCAGGACAGGTTCCCCAACTGAGTCAGAGTAATGTCTGTGTGGGCAAAATGGAGCCTTGGGCTTGACCCCACGTCAGATCTGGGGCTTGGTGTGCCGTGTAGACATACACGTTGTGTCCCAGACCCAGGAACGGGACCCAGGAGCCCCCATTCCCAGCCTTAGCCAGGAGGGTGTAACAGAGGGGAGTGGAGCCCGCTTCCCGCTTGTCGGCTCCTGCCTTGTACAAACCCTTGGGAACTAAGGAAAGCTCGGTGAGGGGCACTCGGGGTGGTGCCCTGTGCCCATGGCAAGACACCGCTCCAGCCTGGCACCCGCCGTGGGTGCCACACAGACACAGCGCTAACACAGACAGCACAAGGGGGTCGCACCTGGGCAACCCTGGGGCTAGGCATCGTCTCCCCTCAGCCCCTCTGCGCCTCCTGGGACAGGGAGCGGGACAGGGAGCGGGGGAGGTCACCCTTGCCGAAGTCGGGCCGGCTGGGCTGGACGACGGGGGGCAGCTCCTTGGTGATCTCTGCCACGGCCTTCTTGTCCCGGCACTGCCCGTTGGGCGGGGAGCCCCCGGCCAGCGCCGTCTCGAAGTCCATCATGCGGCGCAGCTGGGGCGGGGTGGCTCCCCGCTCGGCCTTGGCGCTCAGGTCGGCCGGCACGAAGAGGGGCAGGGGCAGCGCCCGCTGGTAGGGCAGGGGGTAGCGGGCCAGGGGCTCGCCCAGCCGGCCCAGCCACACGATGAGCCAGGGCGATCGCTGCACCACGAAGCGCGTCTCCTGCTGCTGCCAGTACGTCTCCTTGCGCCGATCGTCCGCCTCCCGCAGGGAGCAGCTGGGGACGGGGATGGGGGGGGAAGCATTAGGGACCCGGGAGCAGCACCCGGCAGCCCCCCCATCTCCTCCTGGGAGCCCAGACAAGCCCCAGGACCCAACCCGCCCCCCGAGGCTGTGGGGCTGCGACCCCTGGAGCCATGGGGCAGCGAGAGACTCTGGGGCCACTTCTGCCCTGAGCGCCACAGATGCCCGCGATGGGGGAGGTGCCCTGCAGGCCTGGGGGCAGCGGGGGCCTCGCTCCACCCCATCCCCCACCCGCTGCTCCCAGTCAGACGCTGTACCCAGGGCTGGGGGGCTGGGGGCACGGCCCAGAGCTGGGGCTGCCTCTCTCCTGGCCAGGGGGACGGGGCAGCCGCAGGGGGAGGGGCCTGGGCTGGGGCTGGAGAGGGGAAGGGGCACCGCTGTGCCCGGGGGCTGCGACCCCTCTGCCCCAGGCTGGCTGGGCACGGAGTGAGGGCCAGGACAGGGATCCTGCTCTGCTCCAGGGCCCCCCACCCCCGGCTGAAACTCCCAGGGCTCCGCTCAGCCCAGGGACGGGGCCACGGGGAGCCCAGCGCCCTGCCCCGCTGCCCAGGGTGCCCGCGCCCCACACTCACCGCTCCTCGGGCCTGGTGGAGAGCGACAGGTCCCTCCATTCGGCCGTGAAGGATTCGTGCCGCAGCACGTCCTCCTCCTGCACCAGGCAGCCCAGCTCGGCCGCCGCCAGCACCCCCGCACTGCGCAGCACCACGCTCTTGCCGAACATCCTCGCCCTGCGGGACGCCTGGCTTGGGGGGGCGATGAGCCTGGCTCTGTGTGTGAGCCCGGCTGTGCGTGTGTGTGAGCCCAGTTGTGTGTGTGTGTGACCCCGGCTGTGTGTGAGAGCCCCGGTTGTGTGTGTGTGAGCCCCGGTTGTGTGTGTGTGTGAGCCCGGTTGTGTGTGTGTGAGCCCTGGGTACTTGGCCGCCTGGCCAGGGCCAGGGTTTAAATAGCCTTCCCAGTGCTATTTTGGGAGGTGTTGCTGGCACTGTGTGGGTGTGCACATGCTGCACAGTCATGCCCAGAGGTACGTGTGTGTGTGTGTGTGTGTGTGTAGCCAGCCATCGGATGTATAGGAGTAATACTCCCAGGGCCAATGCTCCAAGCCAAGGTTAACAAAGCCCATAGCTGCGGGGGGGGCACTGTCCCCCTGGAAATCATCCCCACCTGGTTTCTTACTCCCAGTTTGCTCAGGTGAGTGACGCAGGCCTAAGCCCACGGAGCCGTCACAGTTCCAGCAGCCGAGGGCCAGGCCGACTGCGTTTCAGCGAGTGACGCTGGCGGCCGCAGGACGCTGCTGCTCCAGCAGGACTCAGAGAGGGGCGACCCTGGGAAACGGGCGGCTGACGAAGCAGCCAGGTGGGAGCTCCGGGCTCTGTGCTGTGAGCAGCCCCTGCCCGCTGGCGCAGAGGGGAGCAGGGACCGTTCCCTCTGGCCGCAGAGCGAGGAGGACGCTGCTCCTGGGGCGCGCAGGGGCCGACCGGGCCGGGAACACTCCCCTGGAGCCCAGACCAAACGTAGCTGCCTGTCCTGTGACTGGGGGGCGCCAGGGCTGCTGTACCACCTCGCCCAGAGACTGCGGGATGGGGAGCCTGTTTCTACATGGCTTTGCTTTCCTTCACCCCAGTCGATCCCCTCTGGAGTGGAGATCAAACCTTTTGTGCTCTGAATTCCCCCTGGGCCGAGAAGACCCATCCCTCCCCTGGCCCCAGCAGGGCAGTAGGACCAGCCACGCAGCAGAGCCAGAAATTCATATCTGCCACCCCCTGCCAGAGCTCTGGTGATGGCCGGGCCCATGGGAAGCCAGGTTGCCTTCCTCCCAAATTCCCCACAAGACCTGAAGCTTGGCCACCGGCACGTTGCATAGACTCTGCAGCTTATCTGCCCTACTAACGCTACGACACCCTACACCAGGGCAACGCCACGCGGCCCGATGGACGCAGGCCCCTCGTAGGAGCAGACCAGGGGCTACGAATAGTTCTCAAAATGGACACGTGCCCTGTGTCCTTCTCATAAAAAGACTTGCCCAAGCTCCCCAGCCCCTTACGATAATGCTGAACCCAGGGAGGTGAGAGACATGAAAGGCTCGTTGATGCCGTCGGATCTTGGAACTCACAAAACAGCTCAACCGAAAATGGATTTTCCTCAGTCCAAGCTCGGCGGGGCGCTGTGTTGCTTTAGGGAGACGTGGCCCCTGAACCCAGCCAAGGTTGGAAGATGCCGGTAAGGCCTTTTGTTTGCCTGCTCCATTGGGTGCATGCCCCGACAATGCTGGTGGAATGGGAGCTGGCACGGTTTTTATCACATCTGGCTATTGCAATTGGAAAAACGCACTTTCGCGAGGCAAAGGTTTCATCAAACCTGAAAGCTGCTTAGCCCCCTTGGATGCAATGGCTGATTGAACTGAAGCAAGGAAAAGAGAAGCTACAGGTAATGCTAAGTCGACATTTGTGTGACACCCCACAGGGAGAGCAAAAAACCTCAAAGAATATGCAGGTGAATCAACTGGTTGTATTTTCTGTACAATGTTATTGTGTAATAAATAGATGTTGAGCAGGATTTCTTATGAAAGCTTGGACTGTTCTAAACCTGAGGGTCATTATAAGCTCTGGCTACAAACTGTGGTTATGAATTGATGTAGTTGTGTATATACAACTGCTCATAATTTGTGCGGCTAAGCTCCACTAGGACAGGGAGGAGAAGCAATCAGGGACGGGGAGGGACTGGGTCCCCAACAGGCAACGTCTAGCTCCAAGTAGCATTGTACAACCTAGGAACAGACACTGGGGAACCACTAAAGTTACTGGGAAAACACTGAAACAACTTGAAAGTGAAAAGAAAACCCTAACTAAGAAAGGAGGAATTTTTAACTATGAATCACCAGGCCCAGAGGACAAAACACCAAACCAGCCTTTTGAAAACTGGCCCTTCATCAGCACCTACAAACGTTCAATCTTCGTGCTTGAGGAAAGCTCCACAACTTGATTGTAAGATCCAGCATACAAAAAATGCCCCGAGTTTATTATTTCAGTGTGTTCATTTGCTCGGGAACATTCCACAATTATGAATTTGATTTTTATATTTATTTGATCACAACTTCCTTTTTCAGGTGCCACAATGGCTGCTTTGGTGTCACCCTCACAAGTGGAAAGAAACAGGTAGTATTTAAAAACCTTGACAGTTATGTCAAGTTGTTCTGCTTAAAATATGACACGACAAGGGATGCTGTGAATGTAGAAAATGCATCCACTGTTTGATGCTACTCTGTGGGTGGCAAAGCCCTTCGTGGAGTAGCCCAAGTGCATGGCCTCACTGCTGAAGCTATTACACAACACATTTTGAAAGACCTCCATGAACTGGGTCGTGACCCGAAAAACACTTGATGTTCTTGCTTTGATGGCGCCAGTCTTATGTCAGGCAGTGTACAAAATGCCTTGATAAGAGAAATTAAACAAGCAAATACCTGACACACAAAACCTTGTCGGCAATGTATTCCACTCCACCGGCGCTCCAGACTCCCTGAGACTGGAATCTCTGTGTGCTTTGACTGGCTTGCTTGGATTAGAGATTGAGCAGGTGAAAATGGAAATGGCTGTCCTTCAGGCAGGGGCGGAGCCACGGCCCACCCACTTAGCATCCAGACCACCCAAATCTGAGCAGGGGTGTGGTGCTGCCACACTGGCCTGGAGCATCTGACATCCAGGACGGAGCTCTGTGCCCACAAAATGTCTACGGGGGTCTTGTTTGGAGCAGCGTCTGCAAGGTGTGAGAATTCCTTTGCACACCAAAGGACAAGCATGACCCAGGACAGAGAGAAACCTAATTCGCCTGTACAGGAAAGTGATTTGACTTCAAGACTGACCCGGGCTGTCTTTGTGGCAGAATTCAGACACCATTCGCCAGGAAGGCAGCAACTTTCGTTTATGACCAGTTTTGGCATTACACGGCACTTTCACATTATGCTCTAGTCTTTTACATTTCTGACTCTGAATGTTTTAAATGCTTGAATATTCTTAGACAGAGCAAACACATAAATAGGGCTTTATTTTTTAATTGCGTAAAAATAAACGTTAAAACCAAGGGGTCTGACTGACCCTGCGTTTTTCACTAAGTACATATGAACTTCCGAGGGCACCCACAACTGTGCCTCTTGTCATACAGGCCGTCCGGTCCCTCGCTTAGCCGCAGGCCGGCTAATGGCCCCGCTGGGCCCCCGCCCTCCAGCGAGGTTGGTGAATGGAGTTGGCCTCCTTCCCAGCACCTGACACGCTGCTGCCTCGGGGAGGGGCCCATCAGAACCGCTGGGATTAGCTAGGAACGCCTGGCACGCAGTTAACAACCGCACCTGACCCTGGGAGCAGCTGGCCCGAAACAGCGAGGACTCTGGCTTAGCCGCTGTGCGCGCTGCCCCATGCCCGGTTGCATTCCTGACCCCCTACCAACACAGAGGCCTATGTGATTAGTGGGGGGGGGGGTTCAGCCCTCCCCTCGCAGATCACAGCTGAACTGGGGCACTGTGGGCTCGAACAGCTAACCCAGCGCGGGCGGGGGGGTGCAGGGTCTGTCCATGCTGGGGTGCAGTAGGGGGAGCTTGGGAAAGCGGGGACAGGGCAGAGCAGCTGTTGCCGCTGTGATTGGGGTCGCAATGCACCGCGGGCTCGGCCCACCCGCTGATTTTTCCACTCCCAGGATAGACGAGCTCTGTGCCCTGCCTGAAGGCAACGCTGGCTGTGGGGCCTCATTACGTCCCGCCTGCTCCCATGTTTGGTGGGGGGGGGGGGATGTTCAGCTATTCCCCCCTCCCACCACCACCCTGATGTGACTAAGCAGACAGCAGCCTGTCAGCGCCTGGACAGCGGGACCCTGATCCCCCCGCTGCAATGTCATGATCCCTGGGCCCAAGCAGGGCCGAGTGCCCACAGCTGCAGTAGCCCACTGGCAAAGCCGCCAATGGCTTGTGCTCTAGGGGCGCAGATAGCCACGTGGCTGCCATTGCTGCTGGCTAAGGGCTACCCCAGAGCAGTGGCTCCGGCCCCATCCACCCCACCCCCACAGCCCAGGGGCCATGGCTGTGAGTACTGACAGCCCAACAGCCACCGTAGCCGAACCAAGGCAATATGGGGCACTGGACTCAATCCACCTTGTGCCCCATCGTCCCACCTGCGGGCCACGGCCCTGCCCCTCCACGGGGTGACGGCAGCTGTCAGCGTTAAGATGAATGGGCCAATTTCACCCCTCTTGGCGCTGTTGTTTTAGGCTCTCTGCAGACTCAGGCAGGCAGTGGTGATACCCCCAACCCCAGGTCACATTTTCAAACTTTTTCTTTGCATCCTTGAGGACTAGCAATATGTTTTCTCTCTGTCTTTTTTATTTTAAAGCCAAACTCTCAGCCCCTGACTCCAGAAGCTGGAGCTGTAATCCCAGTGCCCAGGCAAGGGGTTGTAAGAGCCCCTTCTGCATGTAACACCCATTCCCCCCAGGAGATGCCCCCCCCACCAATGTGCCTTCCCAGCCCTTTTAGGGATGCTTGACCCGGTCATACAGAGTCACGTTGACTCTGGGCTGGGGAAGGGGACAGGAGCACGGGGGTCAGGGCAGAAGTTACACCATTACACCTAAGATCAGGGAGCCCCCCTCAGCCTGTCCTGATCCCAGCCTCTGCCTCGTTCGTCTCCTCTTGATGCCACAGGTGCCCTGCCAGGCAGCAAAGCTCCCCCTGTCCCTTTGCGCCCCAGAGGCTGGAACCCGGCCCCAAGAGGCGGCCTCTAATCCCAGCCTGGCGCATAGAGCGTGGCTGACCTTTCCCCAGCCCGGGGACACCGCGTGCTTGCCCTTTGGACTGGCCAGCTGGCCGCCAGCACCCACTCCCTGCCGCTGAAACAGACGAGCCCTCGAAGGCAATCTGCCCTCACGCCTCTTCTCCACCCCCCCGCCGCTGCTGGCGCCCCACGCAAAGCTCCAGCCTGGCCTGGGCGCCCGGGCAGCGAAGGGAGGAAGATGGACAGGGAGGGGTCGGGTAAACAGCCTAATCAGAGACTTGTTCACTGCTTCCCGGGGCCCGCTGCCAAAGCCAGGGTGCGTGTGCGCTTTGAACTAGCACAAAGCTAGACGCCTCCTAAATCCCCCAGCTTGGGGGTGACACATGAGCCAGCCCTGCAGCAGCAACGCCGGCCACAGCCGCCCCTCTGCTGCCCCGTGCTGGGCTGCAGGGGAAGGGGAACGGCACCGTCTTCATCCCCCGCTCTACTGAGTCATTAGCTAGAACCGGGGTAAGGGCCAGAGGCACTGGTCAGGGATCAGGGCCCTCCCTCCCGTGCCAGGCACTGGACATACACACACTAGGGTGACCAAATGTCCTGATTTTATAGGGACAGTCCCAATTTTTGGTCTTTGTCTTATATAGGCTCCTATTACCTCCCACTCCCCGTGCTGATTTTTCACAGTTGCTGTCTGGTCACCCTAACACACACACACCCCACACCCAGTCTCAGCCCCCCCCCCCCCAACCGCCATGCCAGGCACTGTACGTACACACACCAGGTGGCTGAAATAAACCAACAGGTGGACGGCTGCAGCTCCGTGTTGCGGGGTGTGCTGCAATGCTGCACGGCTCAGGTCTGGAATGGGGGGGGGGGGCTGGAGCCGGGTTGTGGCAGGGAGTGGGGGATTGGATTGGTGTCAGAAAAGCCACATCATTTCTCTGAAGGGGGAGGGGGGGGAACAGCTCAGTGGTTTGAGCATTGGCCTCCTAAACCCAGGGTTGTGAGTTCAATCCTTGAGGAGGCCACTTAGGGATCTGGGGCAAAAATTGGTCCTGCTAGTGAAGGCAGGGGGCTGGACTCGCTGACCTTCCAGGCTCCCTGCCAGCTCGATGAGAGACGTCTCTCTCCATCTACGAACCATGCTGAGAAATTGAGGCAGAAACCCACTGCAGGGAAGTCGATGATAAAAGATGGAGGGGGGGGGGTGAACTGCTCCACAACCCCCCACACCCTGCTTCTGTGACTGACCTTCATTACACTAGAATGACAGCACCTCCCCCCAGGTTCGGTCCATTGTCAATACACCAGTGAGCCATGGGGGGCGCCTCCCCCCCCCCACACCAACTGGCTTTGGCAGGGAACATTCACACACAACCAGCCCGCCCAGGAAAGGATGAACAGCAACAGGCCGAGCTGCAGGGACCCCTCCCGCTGTAAGTCTCCAGCCCAGCTCCCAGGTATCCCAGCATGAATCACTGCAGCCCAGGGCCAAGGCTCGTAGAAAAGCCGAATGGTTTGCAGATGCCCTCACTGACAGACGTGGTCTAGGACTCCCCCGTAACCGGGGAGTAGCATTGCTAGTAAGCAGCCGCTGCGTTCCACCCCAGAGGTGGCTGCATGGGAGTGAGGACAGCAGGCAGGAGCAACTCCACCGGCTGAGCAGGCACATCCCAGCCTGTTCCAGACGACAGGCACCGCCAGACCCTCATTCCCAACAGGACGGCGCCTTGTCTCCCCCCCCCCCTCAACAATGCAGGAAGGGCCAGGTGGCCCCAAGCCCAGCCGGGGAAGGGTGGGGGCTAGGCAGGCCAGGCAGCGGGAGGGGAGGGGGTTTTGCAGGTGGGTAAGAGGGCAGCAGAGGGGGGCACCCAGCAGATTCAGGCGGCCAACAGGCCCCAGCGCAGTGAGGGGGGGCCGTGACCCCCTGCTCAGCACCGTGCCCACCAGCAGCAGCAGCAGGACCCACCGGGACAGCGCTCAGCCTAACCCGGCTGCCCCCGAGGGCAGGCCTCACTCAATCAGCTTGACCAACAAGGACTCTTCATCCAGCACTGCAGCCGTCTCCTCTTCCCCGCCTTGGGGCGCTGGGCTCAGCGTCACCAGCACGGCCTCCGGGCTGGGGGGCTCCTCCTCGCTGGGGGGCCCCTCCTCGGCCTCCAGGGGGTAGTAGCGCCGGGCGGCGGAGAGGAAGTCATCGCCAGCGTCCAGGATGAGCAGCCGGTCCTGGGGAAGGGGAGAGACAGCCAGGCTGACATGGGGAGGGGCACACGGTCAGGCCAGAGTGAGACCCGCATCCCCCACGTGTGTGTGGGGCAAGAACAGCAGTTACCCATCATCCCTCACTGCAGCTGCAAACTCTGCACCCCATGACTGCAGACACGGGGAGAAGGGGCCCCCCCACCAGCTGCCCCCCCGCCCACCCCACACACCAGGACGAAGAGGTATCGCTCGGGCAGGCTGCAGTGGCGGTCGAAGAGGCTGGTCTGCTCGGCCAGGGCGGTGAGGAGCTGGCGGGCCTGCAGGGGCTGGCGCAGGGAGCTGTAGGAGGCCGTGGAGGTGATGTCGAGCAAGCTGTCTGCCTCGGCGCTGAACCCTGCCCAGGGGTGGGAGGAGAGAGGCCTTTGAGCCCATACTCGCCCTCGTTAGAGCTGCATGGGGCCTGTCTCTTCGAGGGGATAAGAGCCTACTACTGCTACCAGGCGCCAGAGGAGTTACTCCTCCAGCCCTGGGCTCGTTAATGCTCCGCCCATGCGGGTGAGGCTCAGAGACTCCAGCACTCAGGAGAGGCAGGGTCAGGCCTGCTCTCTGGGTCCAATGGCACGTGCTCCGTGGGGCCCTGCACCCCATTGAACAAGCCCCTTGGCTGCACGGCCTCCCGGCGAGAGGGCCCAGCCATTCAGCCCTGGCTAAGGCTGCAAGGCAGGGCCAGGCGCAGCGGGCAAAGCCTGCAACCCACCCCACCCCCCTCTCCGCCTGCAGGGAAGCAGCCGCCGTACCCAGGACCTCTAGGATCTGCCTCCATCGGTCCTTCACCTCGCGGCGGATCTGGCGGTGGGCGCTGATGTCGAAGCTCAGGCGTCGGTAGCCCTACGGGAGAGAGACTGGGGGGGTCAGACCCCAGAAACCACAATGCACCAGCTCACCCCCTCTTCCCTTCCCTATCCAGTCCTGGCTGCCGTGCACCAGCGCCACTGGTTGGCCTGCAGCCATGGTCCCAGCCTGGACTTGCCAATGGTCACAGCACCGGTCAGTGGCAGAGCCAGGCACAGCACCCAGGCCTCCCGGGGCCCCGTTCGGAGCCCTACGTCTCCAGCCCCAGGGAAGATGAAAGCTCCCTGCGGTTCGGCATGCACAGCGGGGCCCTCAGCGAGTCCCCGGGGCCCGCGTGGGCCGGGGGCACCGACCTCCGAGCCCCGGCGCAGCCTGGCCCGTTTCTGCAGCAGGTTGTAGAGTTCGCGGTCGTCGTCGCGCTCCATGTGGGTGTCGTCCGCGGGCTCGTTCCACAGGTTGGTGGCCTGGGCCCGTTTGCGTTTCCCCAGCTGATCGAAGTACCGGAGCATCTCACTGCAACGAGAGGAGAGCGGGCCCGGGCGAGAGAGCGCGGGGCATGGCCCCAGCCTGGCACCCAGGCAGCACTGGCTGGCTCGGCCAGACACTGCCATGCAAATGGGGCCACTTTCCTAAGCAGTGGGGCAGCTTTGCCCAGGCACCTCGGGGTGGCCCCCAACACAGCAGTCATGGATCCCTCCCTTCCCAAGCCCCTCGCTGCAGGGCTGGGGGTGGGGGAAGCCAGGTGGGTGCTGAGGAGCTGCTGTTGCAGGTTGTAACAATTGCTCATCCAATATCCTCCTCCAGTGGTAGCCCAGAGCCAGTGGCTCCAGGGGAAGGGGACCCCCTCAAGCCCCCCACAGGCTCATGCGGCCTGGTGGAGAATGCAGGGTCCTGGCAGGTAACCGGGAAAGGGAGCTCATGCCCCCACCTGCAAGAGGCAGTCGAGCCAGCAGGAATCTCGCAGTCACGGGCAAGGGGTGAGTGGGGGGAGGCGGGTACCAAAATGGGCAGCAGGGAAGTTTCAGACCAAGGCTTCCTTGCCCAGGTGCCGGGTGGGTTTGTTTTTAAAGGGGCATTTCAGCCCTCCCCTTTAGATCTTTGTGGGGAATGCGTCGGGGGGGCTCTAGGAACATTGACTGGGGAGGAAGATCCCAGCTCACTGGTAGCAGCCGTGGAAACGCTCCTTCTGCAAATCCCGATCTAGTGGTTGTAGGACCTGGCTGGAGAGCCCCTCTCTGTCCCCATCAGCCCCCCACCAAAGAAGCCCCCATCCTTGTAGAGGAAAGGGGAACAAAGGCAATTTGGAAGCGGGGTTCAGAGGCATCTGCCCTGCAGCCATGAGCCCATCTTTCTCCAGCCTTGTATGAACGCCTGCCATGGTGCCGGGATCACGGCACAGAAATGCAGCTGACCCCACTGCGGAACGTGGCGGCTGCTGACCAGCGTGCAGGGATGCTGTTCCAAGCAGCTGAGCACAGGCACGCGTGGGAGAACGCCTCGACGGCAGGAAGTGAAACAGAATGTGATTAGCCAGAAAACTTGGGCTAAAGTTCTCTGCTCTTGTGAAAAGCAATATGGGATTTTTAAGAGCCCAGCGCTGGGGTTAAGGGTGGACTGTAGCTGATTCACCCTGCTGTGAAGACAAAGGATTTTGCTTCCCATGGCTGCTACCATAGCACTGGACACAAACACGGAATTCACTCCGATGTGGAACAGAGGGGAAGGAGGGACACGGTTTAAAGCACTGACCTGGGACTCAGTTCCACTCAGAGCTCAGCCACACATACCGCATGTCGTGGCCTTGCTCCGTGCCTCGGTTTCCCCAACTTTAAACTGAGGCGAATAATGCTTCCTTTTGCATCCCATTCTACAGCGAAGGGACGGCCTCGCACTTCGTGCAGTGCCTCACCCAACAGGGCGCCAGTCTCACTACCCTAACGACATTAATAAATACCTGAGGAGTGGATTGTTCTCTGGCTCTTCTTGTGCACAGGAGCAGCAGCAGATTTGGTGCCAAACATCCATATTAATTAAACCCAGAGGAACAGCAGCACAAGTCTCTTGAAGGGGCAGCAGATCCTTTTCTCCTGCAAGGAAACGGCTCTGAAGAAGAGTGAGTGGGACGTTCAGTGTGTTCTAAATTTAAGAAAAAAGCAAGTCATAAGCCCCGATCATGTGAGATCCCCCCTTCACCAGGGCTCACAGCCTTAAGCAAGGGGGGGACGCAGCCTTGCTAAAAAGGAGGCTCTTCTCTGCATCGCTTGGGGTTACTGGGCAATGAAAGCGGGTCTGTTTCCTTCCTAGCAGAAAGCAAACCCGTGGTCCGTAATGGCTGTAAATACACGCCAGGCCCAGCCCAGGAATACGATGACCCTGTCCGGGAAGGCTGGGGGATTAGGGTGCAAGGCAGGGCTGTCACCTCTCCCAGTACCTCGTGGGGGGAGCTGCTCAGATCCCGTGGAAATAGGGCTGCTTTAGCAGACAGGCCAGTCGGTGCTTACCGGCCGGCCGGTACACTCAGGCTCAGCAGAGCAAGAACTGTCTGGGGCACAGAAACCCACCTACTCCTGGAGAAATCCCCCTCCCCCGTGGGGGTGGCAGCCTTCCTCCCCTCCACCCCGAAAAGGTGGTGACCCTGCTGGAGACAAATACCGGGGCAAAAAGGGATGCTGCGGCCTGTGGATGCCAGGTGCCTGCCCGGATCTGGAAGAATCCCTTGCACCCTTCTCTACCCCCCCAAGCAAAGCCCAGGGCAACTTTCCTCTGCCTCCATGTAACTGGGTCCCGCTCCCAGCTGGAGAGGGCCTGGGCCGGGGGATCAGAATCCTGCTGGAGGCATGTGCGGTTTACGCCGCCTTGCAGCAGGAGCACCAGGGGCCGGAGAACTGCAGGATGCACTGGACTCGTGCGCAGTCCCTGGCCCCGGGGTTACCCCTCTGTCGGCGGGGGAAGGGTGGGGCCCCATCTGCAGTAGGTGGGACTCGCAAGTGGCCGTCACCGCTGCTTTTAAGGCCCTTTGGTGAGCCCGGGCCAGGCAGGCTCGGTGCTCCCAGCCGGCAGGGGCAGTGCAGGTGGAAGTGGACTGCTGGCCCCTCGCTAAGGCTCAGTGGGGGTGTTTGGGTGGCCAGCTGCCAGCCTTGTTGGGGTTCCGAGGACTCTGCCACAGGAGAGTGGAAGGGGAGCCCTGAGGTCAGGCAGGGCTCTGGGTAAAGGAAGTGGGAGCGAGGACTCAGATCCTTTTGCCGTCCCACTTCACCGGGACAGTGCATAAGCCAGCAAAGTCCCCCCCAATAGTGCGACCACCCCCCACTTACACAGGCTCTGTTTTACTAAATGATTAATGAGAAAGGTCTGATGCTGCTGCTCCCCGCACCCCAGGGCTTCACACCCTTTAGGGGACGGCTATTTGCGAGCTGCCTCTCGCCATCGTCAACACCAGCCAGGCGTGGGAGGTGGGCAGAAAGGCGCCGGAGCGTCAGTGCGGCCACGGCGAGCACACGCCACGGGCAGGGGTTCACGCAAGAGAGATTCGCTGCCAGGTGCGGTGGAACCGGCTTCCTCGCCGAGTTGCTGGCTGGTTCGTTTCACAGGCTCAGGGCTTCTTCGTTCTTTGCTTCGTTTAAAAGAGCAGGAGCCAAGGGGCCAAACGCAGCCTGGGTGTACGGGCGGCAGTTCCAGAGCGTTCAGTGATCCCCCAGAGACAGACTTTTGGAAAAAGCAGGTGCGAATTTGATCCACCCTCTTCAGGGCCTCCAGCACCAGAACGCCAGCCAAGGTGCACGGGAGCCCTCTGTCCCCTGGCTGTGCAGATTCATAACCAGCCACAGGTATCACTGTCGCAGCAAGAGCACAAGCACTTTACCCAAAAGACGGGGCCTGGGTTAGAGGTGGGGAAACCAGGCACAGGGAAAGTCACCGATTTCCCAAGGGTCACACAGCAGAGCTGGGCCCAGAACTCTGGATCCCCCGTCCTCTGCGCTAGCCACTGGCCCACGCTGCCTGAAGCAGGGAACCAACCCTCGAAACGCGAGGCTGAAGGGCTGCCCATCACCTCTCATGATCGCGCTCAAAGTTACCGCAGATCTAAGCACTGGCGACTTGTTTCTGTCATTATCCCAGTGCACCAGGGCTGCTTTCTAGCTGGCCAATGAACGTCTTCCACGCATCCCCCCACCCCGCACGGCCCCGCTCCAGGAAAGCGCGTAAGCACATGCTTGTACAGTACGCGCACTGGGCTACAGCGGCTCTGAGAGGCCCAAATGACAACCCAGTGGGGCGTGGTGTGACGCTGGGCGACACGGGTCAGAGGCTCTTTTCTGTTGTAGGTTTTTATTAGACGAGGGTACAAAGGTTCCCGGCGGGAGGCAGCAGGTTATTAGAGCGACAGGCTTTCTAACCAGGCTCGCCCTGGAAGAACCACAACCCCCCTGGAACTCACCACAGTCCCCAGGGGGGTGCATGAGGTCCCCAACAGGCGCTTTGCGCCGAGGCGATCGTTCAAAAGCCTCACGTCCCTGTGTGCGCCGTGCGGGGGGAAATCGGGCTTAGGGGAGTGAGTTAACTGGATGGAGATTGGTTTCACAGGCCCGTTGAAACCAGTGAACAAGCGGAGGTCAGAATTTCTTCTTCCTTCCCCCGCCCCACAAGGCTGCATCATCCCCCCTCACCTGCACTCCCCTCTCCTTCATGCTCATGAGCGTTAGTCTAAGCCCAGAGCAGGGGCCTACGGCACTTCCTTAGGAAAACGGGGTCACAGCCTCGGAGGCCCAGTAGCCGTCGCCTTCCTTTGACCGCCCTACGCAGCCAAAAGGGACTTGCCAAGGTCGCTCGTTCCCGGACTGAAGTGTTTCCTGGAAGCGGGCGATTCTTCTCCGAGTTCAGAACCGTGCCCTCCCCAGCACCCCGCCCCCAGGCGCCGCGGCTGGTACGTCAGTGAACTAGGGCAATGGAACAGGCTTGGCAAGGCTCCACTGCTCGGAGGCCCTTCGCCGGAGCTCGTGGGGGACACGACTTCTCAACAGGGAAAGAGCTGCGAGAGCTGGAGCAGCTGTTATCTGAATAGTGTTTTCCCTTGTGGGTGCCCTTCCCCCAGGCCCAGTCACATCGGAGACCCAGAGATGCCCCCAGCTGGGGCTGCAGAACCGTTCTAGACCTGCAGAGACGCTGCCCTGGGTATATTTCACAGCCTTTTGTGGACCACAAAGGCCTAAACTAATCAGCCACTGCCTGGCAATACCCTTATCAGTGTGTTCGCACAGCCGATCCCTGGCAGCCGAGGAATGACAAGGGGTAGCCAAGTGCCTACAGGGTGCGAGCTACCAGCCATGCCACGTGAAGCAATGCCTGGCAGCAGATCAGAAGCAAAGGCCGTCGCACGCTACCTGATGGTGAGAGTTTCTCCATTTCCCACTTTAACCATCCTCCAGCAGCAAAATGAACAGGGATGCCTGGCCCCGCCCTTCCCTCGCCTCCACAAGGCGTTTAGGTAAATGCAGGAGCTCCAGACGGATGAAAGTCACACCCAATTATCAGAACGTTTTAAAAAAGGACGGGAGACAAACTGGGGAAGTGGTGGGCTTATCCAGCCAGGAACTGCCACCTCCGCTGGGTATGGCGAGGGAAAACAAAGGGGTTTGGCACATGTTTAAATCACAAAAGGCTCCGCTGATTCCCATAGCAGCTCAGTTAGTTTGATCCGTGATTGGAGGGGTGAAGAGAAAGGGATCTGCGGGAGTGGGGAGGGACTGAGGCGTCCCTTGGGCCTCTCAAGGCATCCACCCCCCTTTCTGCATTTCTGCAAAGGTTGCTCCAGTGTTAGTATTGTTGCAGTGATACACCTCCCTGGTCCATGGTCTGGCTCAGCCCGTCCTGGGGGGAGGGAAGAGGTCTGCGTTCCACGCAGGCGGCTCCCTGGCAGGCTGGCTCCGGCCCCTTGGAAGTTGTTCCCCACTCTGCGTTGAGAGAGGGTGAAGGAATGTCCCGTGGAGAGTCAGGCGCTGCAGCTCAAGGCCTGCCCGGCACCTCGCTGACCCGCTGCCGCAGGTGGAACGCAAACTCGAACATGGTAGCTGCCAGGCTTTGATGGATAAGGTAACGGGGAAGCCGACCCTACAGAAAAACAACACAACGGAACACGGGGTTATTTTGCTGATTATGATTGTACCTGGTTCCTATCCTGCACCTGAATCCTGGGGAAAGCCGTGCTACGGCTCGTGTCTCAGGGGCACTGCTCGTTTTAAGTCCCACTCAAAGCCAGCACCATGTTTCCTGCACAGGTCTCTGTGGCCGCTCGAGATGGGTTCCACCGAGTATGAACCAGAGCATCTCAGAGCTTTTTAAAAGGACCGCATCAGTGCGGTAACAGGACGGGCCCTGCCTGGCAGATTGGCGAGAACCACAGCAAAGAGCAGTGACAGCTCCCAGCTGCTTCGAGCTGCTTTTGAGCGCAACAAAGTGTTTTGAGGTCTATAAAAAACCCTGCATGGTTTGAGTCCTCAGCTGCCCCGTGCCAAACTGCAGCAGTAGCCAGCAGCAGTGGCATTCAGACAGTCCTCACCCAACGGCAGGGGGCTGAGGGCAGAAGGTGAGGCAGGGGCAATCTGTCTCCTGTGGTTGTACAATGCCTTGCGCAGTGGGGTGCTGGTCCGTGACTGCGGCTCCTAGACGCTACCGCAAAACAGATCATCAATAACAGCAATAATTCACCACGGGATCCCCACCAAGGCCCAGATCTTGTAACTTCGAGGGCCTGCAGCAAGGCCGATTTTGCCAGCCCGTCCCTGTGGGGACTGCAGGGAAGGGGCCGAGAGGGTGTTTGGTGGGAGGCCGCTCTGCAGGGTACTATGAAGTATTTGCACTGCTGTACCACCCTGGTAGCCTGTCATTGACCAGGATCCCGTTGTGTTAGGCGCTGGTCGAAAAGACCACCAACGGCTGTCCCCCGGGGCACCAAGAAGGATATTGACCCAAGGGCGTTTCAGGGTGTCTGTTTTTATAACACGTGCACCTAGAGAGCTTGGGGGAATCTTCAGATCAGAACAAATTCACTGGAGCTCTCGGCCTTCATCACAGAGGATGTAACCATGGGTGCGTTTTACAGGCATTTCTTCAGGGACACAGGATATACCAGGAGGGATGGACCCGTGGGTCCGCCTGGCTCGGTAGCCAGTCTCAGACAGTGGTTAGCCCCAGATGGCTCAGGCGAGAGCTGGCTAATGGCCAATTCCGAATAGCTTGACTGCTACAGAGGTTTCTTCCTCCCAGGCAGCAGCTAGCAGGGGCTGAGGGCCTGTCGCACAGAACTGTGCAAACGGCCGATTCCTTTAGAGGCTGGACAAACTCCAGAGCCAGTTCCCATAAAGCAAACCCAGACACAAAGCACTGGACACAACAGCCCGCGTGAGAGGCACAGCTGCTTTTTGCTGCTCTCGGCTACACCCCCCCGTTTGATACCCCAGCAGGACGGCTGATTTTGCAAGTGCTTTTCAGTCATGTTACGAGCAACAGACTAACCGGCCGACTTCCCCGATGAATGAGGACTTTGTGCTTCCCTGCTGCAGCGGCGGGTTACCACGACAACAACGGGAGAGCTCATCTCCCACCAGCCCCCCGCACCTGACCCTGGCTGGCAGCTCTTCTGTTTTTGTATCCCTTGTCCGAGCAGACAGCAGGGAGCAAACGCAGCGGTGCAGCCAACGGCTCCAGCTCGGGGCCACTCGCCGTGTTTGCTCCACGCGTGCAGAAGCTAAGCATGCGAGGGGAGGCTGTTTCGATTGCAGGTTACCGGCGGCAACGGACACAAGGGCGGGCAAGCTTTGGGACAGCAAGACAACTGCACGAGGACAGTTGACTTCTGGTACCCAAGCAGTACAAAAGATACAAACAGTTCTTCTCTCGGCCGGTCTATTCTGCACCAAGAACTCAGGTTTATGGTCAAGATTTTTAGGAATCAGCGGTGATTTTGGGGGAGAGGGGCAGCTCAGCACACCTGAAAGGGGCCAGATGTTCCGAAAGGGCTCAGCACCCACCCCTGGAAGAATCAGGGCCCGTTAAAGTGTCCCAAGCTGGGTCCCCAAGATCATTTTTGAAAGCACCTGATACACCCACATGTCAATCCTCAAGGGCTTTGTGGCAGGGTGTGAGCCGGCTGCCTTTGGGACACAGGCACATGAGGAGATGGGTTTGGTTGCACTGTTAGCACCACAGGTTTGAGTTCTCCTGGGTGGGGATTAGATCTCACTGCTTGCAAATACTGGCAGAGCCGCGAGCCAGATTCTCCACCTTGTGCTCCAGGGAGCCCAGGCACACGCCGACATGGAACCTGCTTTACCTTGAGGTCCGTGTTGAGGATCCAGATGAAGGTGCACACTTTGGGATTGTTGGCACATTTCAGTACAATGAAGCCTCCGGGCCCGTTCTCGCCCCTTGGAAAGGAACAGCACAAAGATTGCACAGCTGTGAGGCTCTGTGGATGCCGTGTCACAAACACACACTACCGGGCAGATGCACACGCATGCAGCTGGGATCCTGAACGCGCCCATGCAGTGCAAGGACACCAGTACGTTCAAATGATCCATTACCGCACTTGGGTGCACGGGGAGGCAGGATGTCAGAGCTGGAGCAGTCCTTGGGCAAACCTAACTGGGAAACAAAGCGGGAAGGAGCTCGCTGGCTCGGCTGCCAGAGGATGCCGCATCTTCAGCTGCCATGTAAGGGATTCCCGCTCATCCCACACCTTCAGCTTTTATTTCCATGGGAAGAGCTAAGCGAGGTCCAGTGGCCTGTGGGAAGGGACGTGGTGGGGGCTAGTAGGCGTTTCCAAATCACAACATTCCCTGCTACTTCCACTGGCCCCAGCAGAGGCACAGACATGGATGGGCCGAGAAGATGCCTCTCTACCTACTGGGGGTGCTATGGCAGGATTAGCTCACACTGGCAAATGCTGCCTTGCAGTCCTGCTACTTGGGCTCTGCTCTGGGGACAGAGAGGGCCTTCCGGCTCCAGGGCGGTGGTTCTCAACCTGTTTACCATCGAGGCCTGCACACGCAGCTCTCCATGTATAACGCAGGCCGCATCCACGCAATATATATACTACCTGTACGGCAGGGAGGATGTCACATGGGCCACAGCTGTGTGCGGATTGGGCCGCAGGTTGAGAACCGCTGCTCCAGTGGCTGTCGGTGGGGGCTGTCTCACCAGCACTACATTTGCTGGATATTGAAAAGCAAACCCTTTTTCAACGCAGGTGCTGGTGGAAAGGTCCCATGTTGCTGAGCGCTGTAGAGAACGAAACCCTTCATGGTCAGCCTCCCCTTCACTGCTCTTGGTCTGCTTAGCAGGGGCAGATACCGACTGATCCCTACTGATATGTGCCAGATTTGTGACTAAGAGGCGAAAGGCCCCTATCCACCCAGATAGGTTTAAAAGGAGACGCACGTCACCACTTCCCAGCTTTGCGACGCTACGTACATTTCTGCTGGATATGGCCTTAAAAAGATTCGAGGCCTGAAAAGCCCCAGCACCTAAATAGACTGAGGCAGTTACTGAGCCTGTGAGTTAAATGTCAATTACTTTAATCAGATTACTCAGAAAAACAAAGTCCGTAAGAGAAGCAGCTGAGCTGGTCACTAGCCACCTGAGGCACAGCCTGACTGTAACAGAGAGGCCTTGTTGGAAGAGATTCAAAGCCAGATTAATGCATCACAAGGCAGCCGGCCACTGTAGCTTGGAGTAGAGAAATGCCAGAGACCTTGGCGAGTGCTTTGAGAGAGGCTCCGTATGGAAGGGCCCTCTGTTTACACCGCCTGCTCCGTCTCTCTGTGCCCTGGGCCTCTATTAAAACTAAGGCCAGGCATGAGAGAAGAAAAGGGCACATGCATAACAAACAAAACACAGGAGGAGTTCAGCGGCTTAGTCCCCCTTTGAAGTTGCAACTGTCCCTGCGTGAGAGCTAATTCCACAGCAACGGGATGTGGAGTCGGTCAGGGGTTTTGATCTGTCGTCCCCCGTACCCTGCCCCACTGCCTCAACCCGAGCTGCTGCTGACCTCCTAAGCAACACGCCGATTCCATACCTATTGTTCTTTAAACAAAGGAAGAGGAACACGGGAAGCAGAATACAGTTCCGCAGACAGATGGGCTGCCAGCGTTTTTGTAAAGCGGCAGCTTCCTTTAAACAGTGACAAGAAATTCCCTCCCACCCTTTTTTAAACTCAAGCGTCTGTTTGCAGTGAACATATAATATTACGTAGCAGCGTGCGCTCTAAGAAAAATTAGACAGTTCCCCATGCCAAAATCAAAACTCTTACCTGACGTATTTGGACAGCGGAGGCTTCAAACCATGAGTGGTTGACATCCCTGAGGAAATATAGCGGTCTCGCCTTCGCTCAATGCGACGCACGTTTACAAAGTCCCTGTGTAAATAAAGGGGAAGGCAACTGCTCTGGGGTCTGCCTGGGAGCTTTAGGACGGCACAGACGTGGAAGGGCCAACATTCAATCTAAGCCCTATGGAAAAGGTGTGGCAAAACGTATTTTAATATGGAGACGCTATGTACATTTATGGTTCTTAAAGGGACAGACCAGGTATTTAGTGACTCGGACAGAGGCTTGGAGCCAAGACTCCTGGTTCTCGTCCGGGCTTGGCTATCAGTCTCGGCATAGGACCTTGGGCAAGTCATTACACTACATACTCCACTATGTTACCCACCAACAGGGCAGGCTAGAAGCACCCTCTTGGACCCATCGTATGTTTCGTGTATAAGACGATGGTTGGCCTGGAGCTCCCTCACACAGAATCTCCCTGACGTGTTCTAGGTGCTTGTCTGACTGGGCACCGGGGCGGAATAAACTCACCTGGGCGACACTACACCCCCTGCAGCCCCTGCTGCAACATCGTATGAGATAATGGTGTTATCTTCAACGCGCTGTAAGATCTGAGTGAAAGGAGGACAGAATAAGATGCTTCCTCGCACCCGCCTGTGGATCCGTACATGCCAACAGCTAGGAATAAGGAGCCTCCCTCAAAATTGCCCATGGATCTAAAACAAGTGAAGAGCCTTTAGCGGCAGATCTGACGAATACGGGCCTTGGAGAGTCCAGCATTAGCAGGACCACGTTCACCTTCTGGTGTTGGGAATGGTCTGGTCTGGTCTGCTCTGCCCTTCTGTCTAGCGAGCAGGCATTTCCTTCGCATCCTGGACACAGCAACTGCCTAGGATGAGTAAGTGCCTCCAAGCCAAGGCAGCAAGAACGACCTTGGCTCTGCTCCTCGGCCCGTGCCCTGGGGCTTTCGGACAGACCGGCTTTTGGTGCAACTAGCTACTTCGGCACGTTCACACTGCCTGGATGAGCAATGCATCGGGATTACAAATGCAGCCAACCCAGCTCCTGCAGGGCCAGGCACTGCATGCAGTAGGCTCTGTGCTGGGAAGTTCCAGCCCCAAAGGGTTATTAAAATGCCATCGTCACAAAGCACTTGCCTGGCAAGCTGCCACCGTTTTATTCCACAGGATCATCCTCTCAGGTTGGAGAATCACCTCCTGGTAGACTGTTTCAGCAGGACACTGCATGAAGGCCTGAGAAAAGGACCAGACAGTTAACAGTTTGGCCCAGTTGCCTTCCCTGGGGCGTGTATTCAACAGCACATGATAAAGATCATTAGGGACAACAATGGAGTGAAACAAGCGCTCATGAGAAGCGATCTCAGAACTACTGGCTGCAGCCAGACAGTGCAGACAGGAATAGCGAACCTCCATCCTGAGCAGAACAACCCCTGCTATTCCACCCTGGGCTACTCCAGCGTCTACACTTCTACCGAAGCGGACAGCTGTTTCGGGAGGCTCATGGAAGGCTACTAAGTGCGTCAGCAAAAATGAAACACTCGCATTCATCTGCAGCCTCGGGTAAGTCTTTAGAGGCAGAGGGATAATGCAGTAACATGGGGTCACCCAGATCTCCGTTCATTAAGAGCCTTTTCCTGTGCAGTTCTTGCAACGTACGTACTGGCACAAAGACAAGTCGCCACGGCAATGGGCCTTCACTAAGAGATTGCTTATAGCCAAGCCACTACAGTAAGTCACTGCCAAACATCTGTTAATGCCAGATTGTACCTGAAGTGGGATCAACCCTGATCTTGCTGGACAGTCAGTCACTATCTCACTGTAGTCCTGGAAGCTGAGGTTGGAACAGGATGCTTTGGTCACCTGGTCCATCTATCTGCCATTGGATGCCAGTGTATTTGTGGGGGGTTGGACTGGTCTAGTTTTGGATGGCAAGCCTGGGTGTTACCCGGGCAGCAGAACAGAGCTCAGTGTAAGAACGCAGCAGAGTTGTATTACCGAAAGTCCCTCCAACCAGCAGAACGGGCCTTACAATGCCACATGCGTTGCAGTTTGACCTGTACTGCTGTAGCCACAGAAGAGCATGAGTGACCAGCTGTGCTGGGGCATTAAGCAGTTACTGCACGTGGGTTATGCCCCTACAACAAAGCTGCAACTTAACAAGCAAGGAGGTGGAGGCCATAGGTCCTTACCTTTAAAATAAAGGTCTTGCCGTGGAAAGGAATTTCAATGGTGTAAACAACATCGCCAAACTCCTGTACAAGAGACAGTCAAGTCACACTTCACATGCACAATACTTCACGCGCCTGTAGCACCTTTCACCCCAGGATCTCCAAGCACATTTTAGACTTGTGTCACTAGCCAGGCTGCAGAACGGCAGTCCTGCTGCCCTCACTAGAGTCAGCACTAAAACGCAACCCCCTCCATGGCGGGACCTTTTAAAAAGTACAGCTCGACACTCTGCAGCAAGTTTAGGACAGGAAGTGAAGACTGTCTCCAGCTGAATTTTAACACACTTCCAAAAATCCACATGTATCGATGGCTGCAAACAGAATGCAACACGCAGTGGCATAAGCATGACAAGGCACAGAAATGGGATGAATCTGTAGCTGGATGCGTAGCAAAGGGAAGGAGTCTATTGCATGTGACAGCTCCCTTAATGCGAGGCATGGTGTTTTTCAAAATGGCACTACTCACTCCCTTGTTTTACCAACAAACGCCTTTGATCCTTTCCCATTCAGTCAACCGCAGTTCCACACCATAACTGCAATTAAAGGCTAACCACACTCCTTCACCTGCCTGTGGAAAGACTGATGGGTTCCCTCTCCTGTCAAACACGAAGGTAATTGAACACCTAATTAAATAAGAGGCGATTTACATTTAACTGAACTGGAATAAGATTCCTAATTCAATCACGTCATTGTAATGCTTGTTAATTTTTCGTGGCGTAACCAGGTTCTGAAAGCCGCGTCGTTCTGTGGTCTGTGCTAACCCCTCCGTGCTTTCAGCGGCAAAGAGGGGTGATACTTGCATTGTTTTTTTCGAATTTCCAGTTCTCCTCCTGGGCTAGGATTTGATCCACAACCTCCATTGCTTCTTTGCCTTGTTGGACGTATCCCTTCTCCTAGGAGGAAACGCAATCTATTTACTGCTCCCTTTAGTCACAAGCCTGGGTGTGCGAATGAGTGAGTTCGCCTCCTAGTGGTTGGGCAACAGAGGAAGGGACTTTCCACTACTGTGCCTGCTACAGATCCTCCTTTCACTCGGGTGGCGGAGGCGAGCGTGTTGCACCTAGCAGGCCTAGCTGCGTCTCTCCACAGTTGCCATGCCCTTCATCCCGAGAGAGTCCCCCGCCATTTTTGCCAGATGAAATGGTACAAACCACAATGAGATCACTTCTCCTCCCACTGAGCTGCAGCCACCTCTGGGGTGAACCAGCAGCGGCTTAGCTGCACAGCTGTTTTGGAAAGGATGTGAAGAATTGTGTGTCCAAGTGAAACTATAGTGGGACGTTAGGGAGGTAGAAGGCTGTTACCCAAGCTGGAATTTGACAAGATAGTGGAGTCAATACCCCCCTTCCTCCTTCAGCAAAGTCACCATGTAACCAGTAAGAGCAAAGGAAACTGGAGGGAGCAGGAAGGAGACGAGCTGCTGCCAGAGCCACAGATGCCTTTAAAAGCCAACTACAGGACGGGGGTGAAGGGCAAAGTAAGTGATGCTGCACATGAGCGAATGATTCTCAGTAACGAGGGGTGACTGGATACTGAGTCAGAGCAGTTCTTCCCAGAGCACATGAGCAACATCGCTCAGCTCAGGGAATGATTTGCCCCTGTTTCTTGGCAGCAAGTAACATATTTCCTGACCTTCAGTTCTGAGAGGAGAAGAAGAAAGATTCTGTCCCCTTTCACCCCTCGATTTATTCAGCACCCTGGTGGTACGTGCTGGAGTAATTAGCTGATTACAAACCCTCATGGCCACATGCATTAAGCAGCCATCGGAGCCAGACACAGAGATGCTCGGAACTAACGGTGGCAAAAGCGGGTCTCTAAAATGGCAAGATCACCGCTGCTCCATTTACCTGGGCTGTTAACGCTTTCCTCCCCACACCGTCTTCATCAGACTCGTCGTCCGATCCTAAAGAAAGGTACAGAGTTGGAGGCAGCTAGAGATCCTGCTGGTATGATTTTATGAAGGGGGGGGGGGCCTCCAGATGCACAGATTCATGCAGGCTAGTCTGTGCGTTCTTACAGGGACAGCGACAGTGGTTACAATGGGAAATGCTCCAGTCCCCCAGCCCCAATGCAGTCCCCTCCGAAAACGCACCAAAGCCACCAGGGGAACACCCTTTTCTGCAGCAAGCTGTGCAGCTCACACTAGCTCTTTGGGTGTCCAGGGTGAGGCCTTTGTTCTTCCCAGAGCAACCTCCGACTGTGCATTTCAAACCCGGTGTCCTGAGGCCTGGAGCTTTGGTTTAAAACACAGCTGAGAATGGATTTTGGTAGCACTGGAAAGTCAGGCATCAAAATGCAAAGTAAGTGGCTACTTCTCCACCTCCTGACAATCTCTTTCCGACCCCACAGCTGGGCACAAAAGCAGCTACACAACATAACCTTCCCCCGGCACTGGAAGCAAAGGGGATTTCGTGGCACCGTGTTGTAACACTGCTCAAAAGGTCGGTCTAATTAGGCAAAGCTCAGCGAGGAACTTTGAGAGGCAACAACAGGGAAAAGGAAACCCAGGGGATCCTGCAAGTGGAACAAGCTGAGAAAGCAACTCAACCCACATACAAAAGGTCACTGCATGCCAAGAAGAGGCAAAATCATTCGTCACCTGCCAAGGACTCCGGAGGGGAATAGAACTGCCCGTCCGAGAGGGCTCCGGAATAGAGCAGAGGGCCCCGGAAGGCTGCGGCCTGCGCTGCCAAGTACCCTAGGGAACCAAGGGACACACAGAGTCAATCTCTACAGAAGCCAGAGTTTACTCTTAACATTCCTCCAGGTCAAACTACCCCAGTTAACTGACGCTTGGAACACAGCTCTGTTCTGGGACCCAGGCGGTCTCTGGGGGACACAGCCCAGCCTGGAGGGAGCGTTCAGTCCCTCTTCCCTCACTTTTCATGTGAGACACAGCACTTTATCTGCACAGAGATCAATGGACTCTTGCCTGTCAAATCCAAAGGTGATTAAGCGCCTAATTAAATAAGAACTTTCCCTCGAAGCAATCCAGAACACGCTCTTAATCCAATAGGGGCATTAAACACTTGCTCATTTTTCATCTTAAAACCTCCTCACAAGACCCAAACGTTCTCTGGTTTTTCCCAGCCCATCGATGCATTTGCGATCGAGTCTCACTCGACAAATTCTTCCTGGTTTAGACGCCATGGGACCTGTGGGTGCTCAGCACCTTGGAAAAAGTCCTAGCGTTTGAGGCCAGAAGGGCCCATTCGATCATCCAGTCTGAGCTGCCATATAGCCTCGGCTGGAGAATTTCAGCCAGTCTCCCCTGTGTCGATCCCAGCAACAGGGGTTTGGCTAAAGCATCGCTTCCAGACGGGCACACGGTCTTGACTTCAAAAGATGGAGAATCCAACTCTCCTCTTGGGAGATTGTGCCAGTGGCTAATCACTCTCACTGTTAAATATTAAGGCCTTATTTCTAATTTGAATTGGCCTGACTTTAAACTTCCAACCGCTGGTTCTCATTCTGCCTCTCCCCTTTACGGTAAGGGTCCTTTTAGCAGCTGGTATTGTCTCCCTGGAAAGGCATTTCTATACCATAATCAAGTCAGACGAGGCAATTGATCCCCACAACCTGCCTGGAGATAACGTCTAATCCTGGTTCCCCTTCCCACACACCACCTGGCGACAAGCTGCTGCCAAAGCCCCAGCCGGTTTGTTTGTTCCAGCTGCGAAGAAGGAAAGTGACTTACATCGTTCCTCTTCCGCCTCCTGAGACAGGACTTTAAAATCCAGGAACCACGTTTCAAGCCAGGCGATAACGAAAGAGACGATGGGAAGTACGTACCCAAAGGCCCCCTTGACTAGCAGCTGGGGGAGGAAAAGAAAGCCACAGGGAGTTTACACAAGCTGGGAAGTCACCGCATGAGACAAAACAAAATCTCCCATTAGAGCCCTTGAGAGCAACTGACCTCAGAGAGGATGACCTTCACGATGAGGAAGGCACTGGACACCAGCGTAGTGAACTGGAAAAGGGAAGACAGTTACACAAATCTACACGCCAGCTTCAGTTTAAAGAGAGAAAAAGTCCAATACATCAACAACAGGAAATGGATTCCTTACCGCGATGACCCACCAGTGGCGCAGTTTTAAGAGTGCATAGCCCAGAAGTAACACAGAAAACCGGAAAAAAGCCAAGACCTTTAAAAAACAAAAAAGGCACAGATAAGGACAGAGTCATTACTATTTCCATTACACTCATGCCAAACATGCAGGGTGCCACACAGACAGAGCAAGATCTTCAGGGCACGGACTAGCTAAATAGTCAAGACAAGAGGTGGGAGGGGAACAGCCCAAGGTCCCTCAGCAGGTCAGTGCAGAGCTAGGCACAGAAACCAGTGCCCTATCCGATAAGCCACCCTGCCACTATCTTAGAGCGAAATGTCTTTCCCTTCGGCGGTTTAGCATACTTACAAATATATCAAAGAATGAGGTTTTAAACCGGTACTCAATGATTTCAATCTCCAAGTTCTTCTGAATGCCATTGTTGGTCTGAGGGTTAGAGAGAATGGAAACAGAGAGATGTTGAGTGCAGAGATAAACTAAAGAGGATACAAATCAGATAGTTCTGTTTAAACATTAGTCAGCTCAAGTTAGGTATCAGGGCTGTCTGCTCAATGCATCAGTGGACTCATCAGCAAATGTTTAGCCATGAATGTATGCAACACCCCACTTCACGTCCATTTCACTGTCTGTTTCACACCCAAGTAACACAGAGCAGAAGCAGCATGTAAATGCATTAAGAAAGGGCTTGAGTACCAGAAAGTATTGAAAAAACACCCACTGATTTAAACAAACAAACAAGACACTGAAAACAAGCTTCCTTAAGAAAACTGTTTTTGTGTCTTTTTTCCACTTGGTTCCTGATGCTAACCAAGGACCCCTTGCAATCCCACGCCCACGGAATACGCAGCCATGTTGACCTGTAGGATTTCAAACAAACATTTTCTTTTCGGATCCAGACACACCTCTGACAAAGTGGGTATTCACCCACAAAAGCTTATGCTCCAATACATCTGTTAGTCTACAAGGTGCCATAGGACTCTGTGTTGCTTTTCAGATGCAGTTATTGGAAGTGTGCTCTGAATGGAATTGAAAAAAATAACTGGTTTTCTTAAAGGACCATTGACGAAGAAAGAACTCGGAAGGTTGTGAGATTGATGTCGCTTCCACAGAGTGTTGTCTACATAAATATTCCTGTTCTTTTACAAGTTATTCCATACAAGATCTCTTCAAGACTACTTCAGATCTGTTCTTGGACGATATCTCTTAACAGGCATTCAGTCAACTCCCAGGTAAATGTGCTGTGGCTCGAGGCAGACGGGAAAAAAGGAAGCCTATTCATTCTGTATAGGAATGCTATTAAGGGTCTAGCATCTATTGTGTCAAAATAACTCTGCTTCAGAGCATAGTTAAGGGCCTGCCAGTGGGATTTTTGTACCACAAACCCTATTTTTAGAGGCTTGGAACTGTGGCTTATGAGGGACTGGATGGTTCAGGTAATTGGAACCAGCCTTTCACCTTCAGGCTATTGGGTGGAATACAGCCCAGCTGGACTGGAAGTTGTTACAACCTGACAGCTGTTTCATGGTCTATGAGAAACCAGTTGGTGGGTCTTCGTCCTTAGCGGACAGCCATTCGCATCAGAAGAGCTGTAACGCGAACTCCTTTGCTGGAGGAGAAGCCAAGGACTGACTAGGCAGCCATCAAAAAGCATTCCCCATAGATCAGGGCTGGGGCAGACTGGAGGAGAGCAGTGGTTCTGCACTGCTGCTGTCATGCTGTATCTGTTCTGCGGCGAGAGGAGTTCGGTCTCCAGGGCTGGCAATCCAGCAGGCTTCACAGAGCTGCAGCTTAAAAATTCATTCCACGACAGAATTTGACAAGAGCTCTCACCCCCGGAGGAAAGGGATGAGGGCTTTGGGCTAAATTTCTTGGAAAAAATGAAAGTTTAAACAAACATCGCTGCCCTGAACAGACAAAAGAGACTGTTTGGGGAGTTCCTTTAACTCAGAAATGAATGTGCTTGGACAATTCAAGTTTGCAGGTGACTGGTGCACTTAATGAGAACTGAAGGAGTTGCCAATATTGCAACAAGCGAGAGAGAACCATTTGAGTGTTTTAGAAGCATGAGTCACTGCACAAACCTGGTACTTTTCACAGCAGTGCAAATGAGCCTTCTTAACATTTTCAAACATACAGCTTCTGGGCACAAGGCCCATAGGTTACCAGCTAGTCTCAGTTCAGGGCAACTCACGAGCTAACATAGCTGTGAGCAAAACTGGAGCATGAAATATAATTTGGTACCTTGGACACTAGTTTTATTTCCATGAGTCACGTTGCAAATCAAAATACAAGTGATCCCTCCTTCCCCTCCCACCAGCCCTGGAGGAGGGCAATCCCACAGGGTCAAGGGAATTCACAAGAGGACAGGTCCCACAAGGGGTTTCTACTGTAACCCATTGGCCCTAATGGAACACTGGCTGTTAATTTCCTTGCTGCTGTGGTTCCTAGACAGACCCTCAGTCCTACTCACATCATTTCTGGGGGGTGGCGTGAACTGAACTGCGGACTGAGATAAACTGTTAAGTGCAGACTCTGAACGAGGTAAACAGGACATGAAGATAATAGCTAATATGTCCTCAGGGATCCAGTCATAATAAATAAGGCCAGGCCGGTGAGGGCTGCACGTAGAATTGGAGATGCAGCTCCAATCATCTCCTTTCTGCTCCAACCATAACAGATAGAACAGCAGCACATGCAGCTTCAAAGCCCAACCGCAAATGTGTAAGCAAGAAGTCTCTCCCTGCAAAACGTGACATCGCCATCACCTGGCAGAGGCAGGGAACAACACAACCCAAGACACAGGCAGTGGCCAGCAAAAAGCCCATCAGTTCCCCTTTACTAAGGGGGACACAGGAGAGGAGCTTGGGCAGAACAGACCCGATGCTCAGACTGAGCAATACAGGTATCCACAGGATCTCAAAACAGACTCGTTTCCAGCTGGGATGGTAGCACCATGCTGTTGAGATGCTGCTTTTCTGACCACTTATTAATATCACACGCAAGGGAGCGCCCTGTAACCCCCCCCCACGTTTCTCATTTATATACAATTGTGATCTTGCATATAAAGCATATAAACCACGTATGGTTGTCACTAAAACATGCTGTAAGTTGGGGAAATCAGCCAGATCTTAGCTCCCCAGAGGCAACAGCAAGGAAAGTAACCAACGCCCGAGTGGGGAGCCATTGTCCAGCAAGGGAGCTGCAATTCAATGACTCACCTGCACGAGACCACACCAGGGGAACTGCTCACCCTTGCCTGGGGACTCAGCAACGCCCCCCCAGACAGGCCTGGATTCCCAAGGGCACATGGGACTAAAATACAACAGCAGGCCCATTCTTCGCCTTTCTCCTGCCCCCACCCATGCTGCAAGCAACAAAGACACTAAGAAGACTTAAGCAGAGGAGACTGGCCCAGATTTCAAGGGTAAAATCTGTGTACTATGAACTGCAACATCCAGTGGGATGAGAAAAACTGCTTAATCTAGATGTTACCCAGCGTAATGGGGTTGAGGGTTTAGACTGTGTGCTTAGATTTTCTTTTCTTTTGGTAACTGACTCTGACTTTTTGCCTATCACTTAAAATCTATCTTTTGTAGTCAATACATTTGTTTTACTGTTTATCTTTACCGGTGAGTTTGTATGAAGTGTGTGGCAAGCCTGCTCAGGTTTTGGGAAGGCGAGTGTATATCCACTTTCCATTGATGAAGTGGCGAACCAATTAATAAATTTGCACTGCTCGTCTTGAGCAGTGCAGGACGGTATATTCCTGAGGTGCAAGGCTGGGAGCTGGGGGGATCTGGCTGGTGCTTTTTCCTGTGTGATTCATGAGTGGCTCTGGGCGCATTCATGCAATCTAGCAGGGTGTTGGGTCTCCATCTGCGGTTGTGCTGAGTGATCCCAGCGCCTGGAGGGGTTGCTGCTGGTCACTAGCAAGGCATTGTGAAACGCAACCCAGGCTGGAAAGAGTTCAGGGGGGTAGTGGTCCCACAGTCCCAGGCTGCACCCTGGGGATCCTGTCACAGTCACCATGTGCCCAGTGCCAAGCCCAGGGAATGGATGAGGATCTCTGTTTGTAACAGCTGGCGGGAAGTGTGCAGTGCCCTGGCAATCAGCTGAGGACCTGACCCCAGGGTTTCAGAATGGGGCTGTTAAAATGGGTGGACGGCATCCCAAAAGCAACAGGAGAGATTCAGTCACTGCTTCCCCACCAAAAAGGACCCAGGACTCACATTCAGCTCAATTATCCACAGCAGAGAGACAAACAGCAGGTCGAAGGTGACGAAGAGGCAGAAAGTCCTCCTGACGTCCGAGATGGCTTTCCTCTTCTCCGGCGGGAAGTAACAGTGCGGGGAGAAGCCCTGGCTCTGCGAGAGGGAGGTGCTCATGGACGCAATGGCTGGGAGGCTCTGCTCCAGGTCATGCTGCGAGTCTCTGGGCTTGTTCATCCTCGGCTGAAACGACAACGTCCAGCAGCGATCGGGGCAGCATCTGTGAGCTCGTCACCGTATCAACTGCGGGGAAGATGGAGGAGACCTTTAGACACTTAAAGGGATGCTTGGTTTACTTTACTAGCTGAGCCAATTCTTATTAACTGCCTTGCAGCCCCAAAGGATCCCAAGCTAGGAGACTGGCCCCTCCAATACATTCAGCCCACACGGGAGCCAGCTGCCTCACCCCCTTCTTCACCTTTGAAAATCATCCCCACCCCCAATTCAACAGAATTAATTCCCCCAGCTATAAGCAATACCTGGCAGGAGAGGCCAATGTTACGAGAGCTCTTGTGTCATCAGCAGGAAGCGTTTGGGTTATTTTTCCTGCCCCGTTGCACACTTGTCCTCCGAGCCTGTCAACATGAGCAGGAACCTCTTTTGCCTCCCTCAGCTTTCTGCCACGCCCCACATTCACACTCGCTTCAGGGGAGTGAGGATGTGCCACAAAAGGGTCTGGCTGAAAGAGTCCCAGTGGTCACTAAGTGCAATTTCACTCCAAACTAAATCTGTCCATGCTCTCCTGCTTCAGAGCACGCTTTGCCGGCACACAAAGCTGGCCTGCTTGCTGCTTTGACTGCAGAATCTTAGCCTTTGCCACCAAGGTGATCAGGGTGGCATGGCCTTGGGGAAAGACGCACATGAGATGTTTTTGCAGAGGCAGAGAGATGGGCAAGGGGTCCTTTAATACAGGATTCCAGGAACACTCTCAAGCCACCCAGCTGTGGTGGAACAAGTCAGTCTAGGGGGGATGGATGGTCCCCAAGGGCTAACCCTTGCACACGGCTCTTGGATATTCACCTTACTTTGCGCCATTGGTTGCCCATCCCACTGACAGACGCGCGGCCTGTGTTTAAGTCGCACAGCGGAGCCGCTCCCTGTGCGCCTGAGTCAGAGCTGCTGACTACACAGACGCTTTTTTCAAAGCTCCTGTTAGAACTGCAAAGTGAGGTGCATTTTATTCTGCCTCCTGTATCGACTACCCTGACAGCCAAGCTCTGACTGCAGCATCTTTATTGCTGCACGTAGACTAAAGGAGAGAGAGAGAGAACAGCTGCATTTTCACCCCCAGAGAAAGCGGGCGGTGCTGGGCATTTAGCCCAGACCTGTGAGCGGGGCGAGTTTGAGCAGGAAGGCATTAGGCTGCCCTACAACGCCTGGTTTAAACGCACTTGTGACCTGTTGCACTCGACCAATTTTTTCCTTGTCTGTGGTCAACAGGAAAATGCCATGTTGCAATCACATAAAGAACCGGGTTTAACCCTGCCAGGTACTGGGATGCTGCTTCCTAAAAAATACTGAGATGCAGTAAGTCATGAATGCTGGATATGACTGGTCAGCGAGACCGTTCCTGTCACACCACAGTGGGTGTTTAGAATTTCCTGTGGGACTGTAATGATCCAGCTTGACAGGGAGCTGTGGGAAGAGCAGACAGAAAGCAATGATAAGAACACCCCTGTGCGCAGGCACAAGACCACGGCACACGCTGTTAGCTTCCACGAGCCTGTCTCCAAGGAAGCTGCAAGTCTGGTTTTGCCCAAGCTAGGAGACTGGAGAGCAAGAGAAAAGAGTTTTAAAGTCCTTTTTAAGGGGAGTCACTTGTCAACAGCTCCGTATGGAGACAGGCTGCCAGAGAGAGCAGGCAGAGGGAGTCTGAAGCAGCTGGGCCCGCCCATGTCCAGGGAACAGCCAGCCTCGGGGGAAACTTGATGTTTTCTCTCACATGCTTTTGTTCTAGTTTACTTTTTGCCACAAGGAGGCTTTCTGGTCACCGCACTAACCACAGCCATTGCTCGCAGAGGGAAAAGACTGCAGGGCCTGAGCCTATGACCTGGTCTACACCACAGAGTCAGGTCGCTGCTTACGTCGACCTAATTACGTCAGCGTCCACACTAGAGCCTTACATCGGCGGGAGCAAGTGCCCTGCTGCACCGATAGAATAACTCCACTGCCACGAGATGCGTAGGGCTTATGTTGGTGTCGTTCGGGCGACGCCGTGTCTGTGTAGACACTGGGGGTTACTTATCAGCTGTTGGCTGCCATTCTTGTCAATTTCATGGCTCCCCGCTCGGCTACGCCCAGCCGGCTCCCCGCTCCCCACTGGGCTACGCCCAGCCGGCTCCCCGCTCCCCACTGGGCTACGCCCAGCCGGCTCCCCACTCCCCACTGGCTCCCCGCTCCCAGCTGGGCTATGCTCGTCTGGCTCCCCACTCCCCACTGGCTCCCTGCCCCCAGCCAGGCTCCTGGGAACTCGGGGGGGCTCCTGGGAGCTCGGGGGGCAGCCGGCTCCTGGCAGTGGAGAGTTTCTAGGATAGACATGCCCTAAGTGCGATATTCTGAGGCCATCACAGTTAATAGCAGGGCCTGCAATCCAGAGCCTGGTCTGAGAGTGGGAGAATCATGTGATACCACCGCGAGCCAGGTGATGGCTCAAGGCCTGAGAGCAGGTGCACTTGACGAGACCAGGAAGGCTCAGAGGTGCAGTTTGCACAGTAACCTTAACATGGTTCAAATGTGTTTTTTCCTGTCCATATACGCAAGAAGCCACCATGCTCTCTAACACTGAGGGTGCTCCACCACATTCCCCAGCTGTGTGGATCACTGTAGGCTAGGAAGGACCAGAGAGGCATGGAGCCCTACAAGTCATTTTTATAGTCACGTTTCTGACAACAGCAGCACTTTAGAAGAGAGATGTCACTTTATATAAACAGTAATAACAAGCCCTTCCACTGCTACGAGCGACGGGGAAGAGTCTCTAACTGAAAAAAGTTAAGACATCTGTGGGAGCTAAATAATATATTGACACGTACACAGTGCCCCGTTCTCAACGTTAGAGTGTCACTGTGTTCTCAGCTCGAACAACATTTTGCACTTACAGTCCTCTGCAACTTCCAAGTACTTTGAAATCAGCCATCAATTCCTCACAGCCGCCGCCCCCCAGCCAGATGCATAAATAGCGGAACCCCCTTTTTTACAGCTGGGGATATGGGGTGGGAAGTAACTTGCCCAAGATCACACACAACCAGAACTAAAAGAGTTCAGACATTCCTGGTTCCCACACCATGCTCTGTCTAAAACAGCTCTGCCTTTCTAGAGAAAACCAAAATAGACCTTGTTACTTGGGGGGGGGGGGGGGGGGGGGGGGGGGGGGGGGGGTTTTTTTTAAGACTTGACCTGCGGCAAGACCAACACGCTGATTAAGAACATGTGGACTATCGCTAGTTCTCTCTCTTGCCCTTCAACATGCAAAGAGCAAGTCAAATTTTGCACTAAACCCAGCTAGAAACAGACCTGAGGGAAAGAGGATTTCTTGTTTCCAAGCAATTCTAAAGAGATGAATTCCAAAGCACAGGTTAAGCACAGGTTATGGTACTGCAGAATTCTGATAAGCAAGTGATCTTAGAAGCTCATTATAAGGTCTGATGTGATGCATTTCTTTTCTGGGTGCTCCCAACACAGGCCTGTTCCATTAGACAGGGATGGAGTTTGGAGAGGGAACAGCAGCATACCAGAGGGGTTTTTGTTTGTTTGTTTGTTTTTTTACACAAGCTCTCTTCTGTGTGAAAGATTAATTAGAGAGCTTCCTAGTGCTCCATTACATATTTATATATTCTCTGAAGTCTCTCTTTTTGTAGCAGGATGTCAGCTCAATCGAGGAAGAGAGACACTTGGTTTTATGGTGCTGCTCAAGGGGTGATGCTCGACTTCCAGAGAAGACAGGGTTTGAGAAAGAGCAGCAGAGAGAAGAGAAACAGCACTCGCTGCCTTGAGAAATTCCATGGGCAGTGATATGACTCAGAAAAGGCACCCGGAAGCTAGAATGTCCTATGACACTTTTCTGATTCAAAAAGCAGCGGTAACATTATTAACGTCTTTAAGGAGGAGAGTTGGGGGTTTTTTTCCTTACTCCTCAGAGTTAGTGTTTCAGGCACGGGCCGTACACTGGGATAGTTCACTAACCAACTTTGTCCTCTCTGATGAGAAAGTGTTTCTAGTGATTTGAGCAGGAATTTGGGAGACAGGAGGCTCCTGCATCAAACATGAAGTACTTGTCTTAATTTTCGAGGCCTTTAATGACCTATCCCATCATCTTTCATTCTCTGATCGAGATATTGACTCCCACCTTCGATGGGCCAACCGCAGCCTCTATCGCCCGCAAGTCAGATTTTCAAACAAGTGCCTTCTTGCTTTCCTCCATGCTGCCCCTCACTGTCAGCATCCACAAACCTACTTCACTGTCCTCCTGCAAATCCCTCCATAAACCTCTCCGTTGGGTCACTGGTGAGCTGAGATCACTGCCTGTTCTTCCAATCAATATTGTTTATTGTCTCCTTGTGTTCCCGCTTCTGTCTCCATCCACCTGTTTTTCATCTCAGACTTAAATCGTAAGCTCCTTGGGACAGACACCTTCTTTGTTCTGTGTCTGTACAGTGCTTGGCACAACAGGGTTCCAGTCCACGACTGGGTCTCCTCAGTGCTACTGCATATTGATAATAAAAACCCAGCTCCGCCACTGACTGCGTGGCCCTGGGTGAGTCACTTAGGGAAGCTGAGATAGAGTTTATCTGTACAAGGGGCACAATACCTACCTCACACAGCTGTATTGCAAGAATTACTCGGTGTTTGTATTGTACTACTCAGTGCCAAGTATCATCTAGAGATGCCAAGAACTCAAAGATAGTAGTTACACTGCAAGTGAAAGGGGATGGGCCTCACCTTAGCCAGCAGCAGATCAATATCCGCATCATAAAGACACCTCGGGATTCAGTGAGATTGGCTGTTCGTCTGTTCGAGAAGGCCAAGCCTGGAAGAGCAGACGGCGCTGCAGGTCAGGGTTGAGAGACGCTGGCAAAGTGGCTTGCATAGCACCTGTCCACACTACTCTGGGATCTCGCCAGCCCCTCCCTTTAGTCAGCAGCGAGTGGGCCCAAGAACCCGAACTTGTCAACAGACTTTTCAAGTATCAGATGAAGGTGAAGAGAATTCACGCAGATCTGTCCTCTGAGGCCTGACGTGCTAACACACACAGATGTTATGACCCAAAAGAGACACCTGTGTCAAAACACTGCAGGGATGTGTGTGATTAGGTCATATCCTATGCACTGCACATAGCCACACTTCAGGCCTACCACGGCAACATCCACTTGGACTGCCTGGCTTCTGCTGATTTAAGTAATAAGCTTCCCATTAGCACATGTTTGCATGTTAATTACATGTCTTGCAGTAAGAAGACTCTCTGCCTCTCACTCTCTAGACTTCCCATTACCGATGTGTCTTCTCAGCTCATAAAATGGCTTTAACAACTAATTCTCAAGTCACCTCCTTTGATAGTTGCAGATTTTACACCAAATACTGTATCAGAAGACAAACTGCCTCAAGAGATTATTAGACTTGGATCCTTTCAAAGAGATGAACTACAGAGGATTTACAAGAAGTTAAAAAAAAAAAAGAGTCCTGGATTCCCTAGAGAATAGACACGTTTTTAAATGTAACCATCACTGTACTCCCTAATAAAGGGGAGAAATCCACATTGCAAATTTCTCTGTTTCTTTGCCAGAGTGACATAGCATAGACAGCTCAGATCTCTCTCTCTCTCAGGATCGCAGAGAGGTAATTTTGTTAACACACAGCAATTACATTTTTGATCATAACAATAATTAGCACTCACACACCACTTTACAAATGTTAATTAATGTTCAACACCCCAGAAGGCAAGTACAGATTATCTACTGAATACACTTTCCCCTGGTGCTGGAATCTTATAAAATTTGGGGCGTGATTTTGAAAGCAAACTTTTGCAGCTTCTCTTTAAAGTCTTTCAGGACAAATTAGCGTCTGTACCAATGCTTCTGAAGGTTACCACCTGGGTCCTATTATGTATTTGTTTCTGGTAGCTCCCACAAAATGCTAAGGCAGGGGTAAGGCAACCTTCAGCACGCGAGCTGATTTTCAGTGGCACTGACACTGCCCGGGTCCTGGCCACCGGGCTGGGGGGCTCTGCATTTTAATTTAATTTTAAATGAAGCTTCTTCAATATTTTAAAAACCTTATTTACTTTACATACAACAATAGATTTGTTCTATATTATAGACTTATAGAAAGAGACCTTCTAAAAATGTTTAAATATATGACTGGCACGCAAAACCTTAAATAAGAGCGAATAAATGAAGGCTCGGCACAGCACGTCTGAAAGGTTGCTGACCCCTGTGTTAGGGCCTGTCCCAAAGAGCTAAGATTGTGAAGTGAGAGAACAAAGACAAGGCTGGAGGGAGGGAGAGAGGAGAATAGTGAATAGCAAAGTATCTATTGGGTTTCTGGGAACTGGCCGGGCGGAAGCCTGCCCAATGCTAAAGGACCCCCCCAGCCTAAGGGGAGGATCTACAGGACCTCAGAAACCCACTAATTTTGGGGTACAGCTAATAAAAGAACAGGAACAGGAGTGCGGCCAAAGGGTCATAAGAAGGGAGCCTGACGGGGACACCGAGCAGAAGCAAGGCAGTAATCTGGTTCTTGACTCCATTCTGATAATACAAAGTTTTACTTTTCACACAAGTTTTGGGTGGGGGCTTATCCATAGAACCAGCCTCTCAACATCCTCTACGAACTCCGCTATTAACAGCTGGATTGTCACCTGAAGAGGTGGGCATGTGAACTGGCTGAGGAAGGGGGCTCCACGCCTGGGGGAAACAGCTGCTGAGATGTTTGTAGAAGTGCAACACAGAAGAAACCCTCCCCCCCGCCTGCCCAAAGAGCAGCCCTATTAGAAGTGTGAGCTGGGAGCAGGGCTGGGCAGAAGTATATTGGTGCCCCACACAATATTTTGGTGCCCTCTCACCTCTGCTTCCCTTAGGACTCCGAGCACATCCTTTCCATGGGGCACCGCCAATCCTTCTCGCTCACAGGGTGCTCTCCCACGGCGTCGCTGATGGCGCATTGCAAAGACAGTTTCTTTCTGTAGCAGAATCCTTCCTATAGAGCGGTGCTCTAGGCAGGTGCCATCCAGGCTATGCCTAAATCCTCCCCCCCAGCTGGCAGCCTGACCTCAGAATTTCCCTCTGCAAGCAGGAGGAGGACATGCTCCACGCCACAACGCTGCTGAAGGGCCAGTGCCTCAGACCCCTTGATCCTGGTTCCTCTCATGAAAGCCCTGCCTGGGAGGGACAGAAGGGCAGGAAGGCCACATACCAGCAGCACAGGCGGAGGCGTGAGCCTGGGCTGTATTTAACCCCGGGGTGGTTTTCAGTACCCCACCCGAGTGCCCCTCTGCAGAAACAGCTTTTCCCTTCCCCTGAAGGGCAGATCCCCACAAACTGCCACTACCCCCCACCCCACCCCACCCCACGAGAAGGAACAAGGAAGAGCTCAGACGGTTTCCTCTCAGACACCCAACGCTTGGTATTGCAGCCAGCTCTGACCCAGGGACACGCATCTTCTTTGGGAGTCAAACGAGACTCCCCCAGAGCCGGGATGGCTACTCAGCGATGTGAGGACCCTGCCTCCCATTTCATGCTGCACAATTCCAGCCCCGTCAGGTCCCAACTGAACCACACTGTGTATTTGACTGTACTACGCTCAACTCTTCGAGTCCTTATTACCGGCTCTCGCTCCCACCCCGGAACAGGGTGCAGCCTCCCCATGGAGTAGGCCTGACATTAATCAAAGGTGGATTTGTCTGATGGGCTCCATTTCCCCCTTCCCAGTTCAGATTTTTGCTCAGATCCGGATGCAGACAGGCCCCTTGTTTCTCCAACCCAGCCCCTCCGTCAGGGGTCACCATCCCAGAGCTCAGACGAATTGCTGTCAGAGCTCTAGCGATGACACACTCCTTACCACAAGGCTCAGTTTCCACCGGTGACTCTCCCTCCCCTACCCAGTGAGACTTTCCGTCACTGAACCAGATGCTCCCAGGAGACGTGGGGCATTACAGTCAGGTGCCTCAACAGTAATCAAGTACTTGGTGTTCAAGAAGAGGTTAATCGAAACCCAAAGCTGCGCACGTCCTCCCCCACAAGCAGGAGAGCAGTGACCTTTAAGCCACTTGATGTCTGGAGCTTCTTTCGCTAGACACCAGGCAACATTTAGGGCAGCAGGAAGACAGACAAGGGATTCTCAACTTGAGAATTCACTCTTGGTCCGAGGGCTGTTTTAAAACAATGCACTTGGGGTTACTCAGTCACACGGCGGTGACTCAACAGCAGCACTGCTGAAGGACAGGCTCCCCTCCCCCCATTCCTTCACACCCTGACTTCCTCCTGCTGCCAATCAAAACTGACAAGGCATCAGCCTCTTCCTAATAGTCCTGGGTCAGCAGCGGGCCCGGGGTACGTTAGGAAACTGAACCCAAACTGCAATTTGGAGCCAAACGCGGACATGTGAGTGGGGGGTTTCGATCCCGTGTGCTCATTCAGGACCATGCAGCACACAGATACTCAGACCGTCAGGAGCCAAATTAATGATCAACATTACCCAAAAGAGCCATAGCAGTGTGAATTCATTACTTACTATTGATATATATTGTATATTTTCCTCACAGCAAAATGACTGACCTAGGAGGATTATTTTAGCAACTACAATTGGTTAATAGCACAGTAAAACATCCTGATTGGTTAATAATGAACTCACACAGGGGTTTAATATGTGCTGCAAAGAGGAGACACATTAAAGAGCCACTTGCGGCTGAGTATCACGGATCTAGCACAATGACGGGGTCCCCGCAAAGAACTCTTTTCTGGCATTTAATCTCACTGCCCACAAGAGCCTTCCTCCAAAGCCCTGTGTTGTCTGAGCCATGCAGCCTGCTGATCCTGCCCTGAGGTAGCTCCCTCCCTCTCCTTTCCTAGGGGCAGAACAATTTGGACAGAGCAGGCTGTGTGACACACAATCCCTGCCAGCCTCAGGGCAGCTCCCCAATGTACTGCATTCTGGCTATGTTACTGGTGTGTGTGCCCGAGCATGGCGAAGAATGGCAACGGGCTTTGCAAGGGCCGTGCTAATTGCAGAGAGCCACTATAAAGACGGACAGCACCTCACAGCCGTGCTCTGTGACTAGGGTATCAAAAGAGCCCCCCCCAAAGCCTTGTGACTCACCCCATTTTTCCAACATCCCTGGAAACCTATAGAAAAAAAAATCAGGATCACACTGTGCAGCCATATCTAGGTTCCTTCTTTATTCAAAACGACAGTAGCCTGTCTGCATCCAATTTGCCGTCTCCACCACTCGAGCGAACAACCCCCCCCCCGCCCAGTGCAGCCGCCTCATTAGCCCTTCACACTATCAAAACAATTTTCAAAACACGTCAGTGGCAAGTTAATTGTTCGAGCCTTTGATTCACACCAACTCCATTGTGCTCTCTGATCACAGCAGCTTTGAGTCCGGGGTTTACACTTCTTCCCTTCCCTCCTGCCCAGCTCCCCTGGAGTTTACTGTCTGACACCGACCACTTCCCTCCCCTCCCTGCGCCGGCAAGTCAGCAGAAAAAACACCCTGCCTAAGTATTCAGGAAGGCTGATTTCCATGCCACTGCAGATCAGCTGCGAAACTCCAGCGTGCAGACTGGCAACTCAAGGTCTCACAACTGTGCGATGAAATCTCAAGGTCTGATGTAATTAATCACTGTTTTTATTAACGATCACCAGCAGCTGCCAGCTTGAGTTTAGAGACCGACCTTAATGAGGAGGCTCTCAGGGCCTCATGCAAAGATTAGAATTAAACATGCAACCGATCAAGTTTATCTGAAAGTAGGTTTAGGAAATGCAAGTTTTGCTATTAGGCCATTACTCCATTAAGTTTCTGGCCTCAGGCAGTGACCAATATCGGATGCTTTTAAAGGAAATAAAATTCACCTCATATCCACAAACTACTCCTAGCATTAAGGGGCTCATGGGTGGAGAACTGTCATGACCACCGTAGCACTTCAGATGTTACTATGCAGTTGTGGATAAAATCCAGTTTGCCACTAGCTTCCTGGAATTGTGACTGCCACAGGCTGATTACATTCCATGCGAAGTAGCATTTCCTTTTATTTCATCTAAATTTAATCTGCCATTAATTTTACCAAGAGACCACTTATTCACTCAAGGGCTTGGGTTCAGTTTGTATGCTGCTCAGAACAGGGAAACGGTGGATGTATTTGTCTACAAAGTTTCATGCACTCAACAGCAGTGCATCAACAATAAAGTGTATTTACACAGTGTAAAGAGACTGATCAGATTACACTGTACTTTTAATGGAGATTTATTTAAAGTTACAAAATCCTCTCTCACTTGCGTCATCACCTTTCGCTAGGTGCCCAGATCCAATGGTGAGCCATGTGACACAAACTCTTAGAAAGATTCAGATTTATAAAGACATGAGGAACTTCCCACTGATCAGTACAAAGTTCTTCTGGACTGTAACCAGCGTTACTGTAGGGTGGGGAGAGTTGCAACAGTTTTCGCAAAGTTAGGTCACTTTGTTTGCTCATGCAGCTGCTGCCAGGGCCAAAGCACACCTTTGAATCTTTGCTTTCAAGCAGACCAACAAGAAGCATGCCACACTGTCTGCGTTTTCAGATCAATGCAGCGCTCCAAGACACACAACAGCATTTTCCTCACACCATAAAGTTTTACAGCCCCCAAGTTTGGACAATACTCGTAGCAGCACCCAGTGAAAAATCATTAGCAGCAATGGCAAAAGCGGACATATCCAACACTTCTGCTGTGCAGGGATCCCAGGGCTGAAGTAGAAGGGGCGAGGTATATCAGCAGAGGTTGGGTGTGGAGGGAAAGCAGGGACACCACCGGGCAGGTTGGACAGGCAGACCCCTGAAAGTCCTGCCCTCTAGCCTTGTCCTTAGCTTGAAAAGTAAGGGCAGCAACAATGCAAGAACAGGAAAGTGGAGAATCATAAAGGCTCTGAGGTGATGACTACACATCACGTCGGAAAACATCTTAACTAACAAGATTTTAAATATGGCTTAGAAGCCAATGGAGACAGGACAAGTTAGGGTTAATCACAACCAGCTAACGTGTTTTTTAAACATGAACGTTTGTCCTCATTCTGGACAAAATTGCATTGATTAATAGGATAAACATTTCCTACCATGAGTCATTCTCCTGGTGTAAACATAGTCAGACCCCTATGAAATGCCCTCCTACCCCCAGAAAAGAGAAACAATAGTAGTATTTAGACTTCAAAAAAAAAATAGCCCCAAGAAAAAACAAAAACAAAGAGTTAATGCTGACAAGCTGCCCAGCAAAGGCAGCGTTTGCAACACAAGCCTCTGAAAATAGAATATTCCACTACTACATAAGCACCAGCCTTTCATGTTACATGTTAGAGATGAGTGACTACCACACAGCTTCATCGACACTGGAAGTCACAGCAAGCTCTAGGGATGTTCTTCACTTATTCCTTCAGGTAAGTGTTGTTAAACAGATAGAGCGGCGGGTCTGCAAGGCAGGAACAGAGATCTGCTCTCAGCTCTATCCATGATTTGGCGTGACTTTAAGCAAATCACTTCATCTCTGTATGCATTAGTTTCCCCATCTGCAGGCAGATGATACCACTTCCCAGCAAGGGTTGAGAGGCTTAACTAGTTAATATTTATAATAGCACCTTGAGGTCTCTGGATGGAAGCATAAGGTGGCATTAGGAAACATTGCTACAGCTTTTAGCTCCCCATCTCTCTGTCTCTGAATGCTTCTAATAAACGTTTACCGTCTGCAGAGTGCTCTCCCCTCACTGCTAGGTCGACTCTCCTGTTTATTATCACTACAGCCAAAAAACCAGATCAGATCATTTTAAGCCACTTAAACGTAATGGTGCCCTTGGCGAATGAGTGAATAAAGCAGCTTTGGAAGGATTTGATTTAAATCAGAAAGTCATTGGTAATCATCAGTTTCTCCCTCACTCAAACATCAGATTCCATTGCCAATCAAGATTTGCAGCGAGAACCCCACACCATAGCACTGCTACTCTTCTAGACAACTGGTGCCCCTTATTTGCTCTCGGTTTTATCTATTAATCAATGACTAATGTGAAATATGATCAAGTGCGATTTTACACATTGGATCTACCTATCTTTAGCACAGAGGTGGGCAAACTACAGCCCGCGGGCCACAGCCAGCCCATCAGACCATTTAATCCGGCCCTCAGTTCCTGCTGGAGAGCGGGGTCCGGGGCTTGCCCCGCTCCATGCGGCTCCCAGGAAGCAGCCGGCATGATCCCCCTCTGGCTCCTACGTAGTATGCGCAGTGCGCTGCCATCCACAGGCACCGCCCCCACAGCTCCCATTGGCCACAGTTCCCGGCCAATGGCAGCTGCAGGGGTGGTGTCTGTGGACAGGGCAGCGTGCAGAGCCACCAGGCTGCACCTCGTAGCTGGAGTGGGGACATGCTTCCGGGAGCTACTTGCGATAAGTGCTGCCTGGAGCCTGCATTCCTGAGGCCCCCCCACCCCAATCCCCTGCTACAGCTCTGATCCCCCTCCCACCTCCAAACCCCTCAATCCCAGCCCAGAGCCCCATCCTGTACCCCAAGCCCCTCCTCCCCAGCCCCACTGAGAGCCTACAGCCCCAGCCAGAGCCCTCACACCCTGCCCCGATCCCCCTCCTGCCCTCTAAACCCCTCGATCCCAGCCTGGAGCCCCCTCCTGCTTCCCAAATCCCTCATCCCCAGCCCCCCTGAGCCCACCCCCCCGCTGCACCCCAACCCAGAGCCCCCTCCTGCACCCCAAACTCCTCATTTCCAGCCCCACCCCAGAGCCCGCATCCCCCAGCCAGAGCCCTCACCCACTCCCATACCCCTACCCCTAATTTTGTGAGCATTCATGGCCCGCCATACTATTTCCATACCCCTATGTGGCCCTCAGGCCAAAGAGTCTGCCCTCCCCTGCTTTAGCATGCTGCAACCCGTTCCCCAGGCCCTTCATCTGCTTTGTTTAGCCAGACTGTTGGCACTTTGGGGCAGGGACTTTACTCACTCTTAACTATGTTAGTATTATTTCTTCTTTGTAATCCTGTAGCATCCAGAGGCCCCAACCAATACAGAAGGATGATCTAAGGGATAAGACACTGGATTTGGACTCAGGAGATCTGTCTTCAAATCCCTGTTTAGCTCCAGACTTCGTATGTAAACTTGGGCAAATCAACGAACCTTCCCTGTGGGAATAATATTTCCCTCCCTCACAGTGATGTTGCAAAAATAAAATATATTAATAATTGCGATGCATTCAGATGCCATAGGATGAGGGCCAAGTAAGTATCTAGATTGACTGGAGCCCTATTATGCTAGACAAACAGAATAAGAAACAGATCCTGTTTTAACAGCTTAACAATTTAAATTACACAACACTCAGCACAACGTGACTCCAGTCCTGAACACAGCATCAAGCTCTACTGCAATGCCAATAACAAGAGTAATAAGTATCGAGGGTTTGTTTTTATATTTCCTGCTAGTACAAAAATGTAAAAGGGTCAAACCTGGCTCAGATTTTAAATTCCATAAGTTTTAAAAAATTCCAATAGAAACCTAATACGTTCTCCTGTAGAACGGAAAAAATTAAAAGTGGAAGTGACTCAAAGACCGACTGGAAAGAGTGAAAATTTTTATAACCAGTCTGCTGAAGTGTTTATTTGCAGAACTGTGAGAAACATTTATTTAAAAAAAAATCCACAAAAAGTACATTTTAAATGTTCAGTTTTTTAAAATCTAAAATTATTAGAAATTTGGGAATTTTTAACATTACCAAGAATCAGGATAATGCTAAAGTTTTGAAAAAAACATTTGCAAACACTTGGGTTATTAATGGGAGAAAAATCCAGAATCTGAGCCCCCAGGTAAGCCATCACACTATGATAGCTGGTACCAAGGGACCAGCGTTTCTCAAAGACTTTTCGGGACCACCAGGACAGAGAGAATATGAAGGCGGTGTATTGGCAGTGGCCGATGAGAGGAATCTCTCTTATATGGATGGAGCTGTCCTGCGGATGAGTAGGAGACGTGATACATAGATACCACTTCTTCCCCTGTGGACCTCAAAGCAATTTACAAATGGAAGCTAAAAGCAGCAAAGAATCCTGTGGCACCTTATAGACTAACAGTCGTTTTGCAGCATGAGCTTTCGTGGGTATCACCCACGAAAGCTCATGCTGCAAAACGTCTGTTAGTCTATAAGGTGCCACAGGATTCTTTGCTGCTTTTACAGATCCAGACTAACACGGCTCCCCCGCTGATACTTGACACAAATGGAAGCTAGTATCATTAGTACAGAGAGAGGGTGGGACTTGCCCAGTCACACAGCCACTCAGTAGCAGAGTCAGGAGTCCTGACCCCCAGCCTTGAACACTGTTACATGTGTCACCCCCAGAGGATTTGTGGGAATCAGTGTTCTCTTATTTCTCCCCTCCAAACCAGCTGCCTTTCCATGGGGCTAACAGGCAAATCGTGCACAATGAGGACAAAAGCGTCACCACAGGGCCAATGAAAGGGGTCAGCTGGGCGCCTCGGACAAGGGCGCTGAACAGAAAGAGCCGCCCCCCGGGCATCCTCCTCAAGTGGGGAGGCTTCATTAGAGTCAGACTGAGCCTGCTAACCAGCCCCCAGCTCCCCACGCCTGGCACAGATCGCAGCCTGCAACCCCGCCCCCTCCTGGATCAGAGCAGGGGACACATCCCAGAAGAGGGGAAAGCCTGACACCCCCCCGCAGCATGTCGAGGGGGACGGACAGACAGACACCAATTGGGGGGGGGAGAAATAAAGGCCCCTGGGACAGACACCGAGAGGGGAGTGGGCAAGCGAGAAGGGTCCCTGGGACAGACAGACGCGGGGGGTGGGGGGAGGCGGGACAGATAGACGGACGCGGCGGTGAGGGGGGGTCCGAGACAGACAGACGGACGCGGGAGGGGGAGAGAGACAGACGGACCCGGGGGATGGGGGAGGCGGAACAGACAGACGAACCCGGGGGGTGGGGGACAGACGGACGCGGCGGGGGGGGGGGTCCGGGACAAACAGACACGGGAGGTGGGGCGGGTACGCGGGGGGGAGGGGGGCAGACAGACGCGGCGGTGGGGGGGGGGTCCGGAACAGACAGACGGACGCGGAGGGAGGGGCGGACGCGGCGGTGGGGGGGTCCGGGCCGCACGGACGCGGGGGGAGGCGGGACAGACGGACGGACGCAGGGAGGGGGGGCAGGACGGACGCGGCGGGGGTCCGGGCCGCACGGACGCAGGGAGGGGAAGCGGGACAGACGGACGCGGCGGGGGGGGAGGGACGCAGGGGGGGGACAGACAGACGGACGCGGGGGGGGGGAGGGACGCAGGGGGGGGAGGGACAGACGGACGCGGGGGGGGGGGAGGGACGCAGGGGGGGGAGGGACAGACGGACGCGGGGGGGGGTGTCTCAGGGCGGGCGGACCCCGGGGGCCCGGGCACGAGACGGCCCCATCGGTACCTGCTCATGGCCCCAACCGCCTCCCGCGGCTCAACTCCCGGCGCCGGTGACAGCTTCAGGCCGGAAGCAAATCCCGGCTCGGGACAGGCAGCTTCCGGGCCCCGCGCTACCCATAGGGCGCTTCCACACGGCGCCGGCGTGACCCCCGACCCCGGAAGAGATCGAGACTCCCCCTCCCCGCTTGTGGGAGAGACCATCCGGGATGGGGGCGGGGGAGAGACACTGGGGAGAAACCATCGCGGGGAGAGGGGGACGGGAGCCGGGCTGCGGGGCATTGGACAAGCAAAGCGGGGGAGCCCCTGTTTGTGGGGGGAGGATACCCCTAGATGGGGGAGCCCCTGTTTGTGGGGGGAAAGAGAGACCCTGTTTGTGGGGGAAAGACACCCCTACATGGGGGGAGCCCCCAAATGTGGGGGGAGAGAGCCCCTGTTTGTGGGAGGATGACACCCCTAGATGGGGGGAGCCCCAAATGTGGGGGGAGAGCCCCTGTTTGTGGGGGGAGGACACCCCTACATGGGGGGAGCCCCCCAAATGTGGGGGGAGAGAGCCCCTGTTTGTGGGGGGAGGACACCCCTACATGGGGGGAGCCCCCCAAATGTGGGGGAAGAGCCCCTGTTTGTGGGGGGAGGACACCCCTACATGGGGGGAGCCCCCCAAATGTGGGGGGAGAGAGCCCCTGTTTGTGGGGGGAGGACACCCCTTCATGGGGATGGATGGCACCCCCCCTCTCACTGCCCCTGCGCTAGGAAGGGTCTAATGTAAGGGGCTCCCTGTGGGGATGGGCGCGGCGCAGGCAGACGCTGGCATAGGGCAGAATCTCTTCAGGCTAAGGAATCTGCGGAGCTGCCAGCATCCTGGTTCCTGCTTGGCTCATGGAGATAGGAGCCCTAGGACACCCCCTTTCCCCCCGATAATAGAACGTGACTGTGAGCTGGTGCCGGCTCTCTGTGCTGCGGATGGCCCCCGCCCCCCTCCTGCTCAGGGCTGTCTGCCTTGATTTCCAACTTTCTCAACTGACTGGGATGAGCTGTGATCTGAGCACGGGACCAGGAGCTTGTCCTGAGGTCCAGGCAGCAGGGAGGTGCAGGGGAGAATGGACAACTGTCTGTCTAGAAACGGTCCAAGGTTTTCATCAGCCTCTGTTCTCCCTTCGGAGCCTCAGCAGTTCGCCTCAAACTCCTCAAGCCCGTCTTGCTTACACTGGGGCAAATCACAAGTAACTACTAAAGTTAGTGGAGTTGCTTTGCTGCAAAGCAAGCGTAACCAAGAGAAGAGTTGGGCCCTTGAGGCTGTGGGGTGAGCACAGGCGCTCGGAAAGCGATGGATTGGAGTTGGTATTGCACATCACCTGACTTTCAGCTCATTTGCTGGTAGCCATTGCTAGTGAGGGAGGAAACCCACGGAGGCCAGTGGAGTCTGTGGTTCTCTGGCTAGAGGACTGGAAGTCAGGAAAAATGTATTCAGCATGACCTTGGAGAAATCATTTAATCTCTGTCCCCCAAATCCGTGTGCCCTAAGTGGCAGTACGATATGGTAGCCAGCCCCCTCTGAGCCAGAATTTCCAGTCCAGAGACGTGGGTAGTCCACTGCATTCCTCGTTGGATCAGCCGAGAACAAGCCCTTACAAGTCTGCCACCTTCCCGCGGGAAGGGATCAGGAAAAGAAACAGGCTTGTGTTGACTGGAGAATGCAGATTGAATTTGTTAACAACATGAAACCGGCCCTTGTCCACAGTGGGACAGGTGCCAGGACACTGCATCTTGGCAGCTCTATGTATTTCCTTGTGAAAAGTCAATTGGTGGAACGAGGGTATTGCTGGCTTCACTCAAAACGCTGCTCCTGAGCAACAATGCCCTTGCCAAAGCAAAAACCAGTTCCTGGACAAAAACAAAGGTGCCCCTTGATGACGCTGCGTTGGGCAGCCAAACCCATGTGTGTACTTAAAGCACAGACTGGGAGGAGCACAATAAGGTGCAGTGAGGTGGGATTAGCTGGACTAATAACTTCCAGAGGCAAGAAAACAGATTAGGGCCCAGATCCTCAAAACTATTTAGGCACCTAACCTAACACTTGTTGATTTCAGTGGCATCTCTTGAGTACAGCATATGGGTCATGGGACTTTATGGCCAACTGTTACCAATAGCACTGCAGCAGAATTCAGGGGCTGGTGGTGGATTACAGAGACCCTTAGACCTAGGTCACTGCTTCTACCCTGGCCCAGCTTGGGTGGGAAGTTGTTACTGTCTGATCCTAGCAGGTGTGGCTCCATATCACAAAAACCCACCACCGCTCCACCTCCTTGGCAGCCTCAGCAGAGAGGCCAAAGACTGACTGGACCCTGACTGCCCCTTTCACTCTGAGAGGGGAACCTGGCAGGTCAGTACGAGCCCATCCTGTACCTGACCCTATGTCCCCTGCCTTTCCCATCCTTGTAGAGAGAGCCTAACAGCCACTGTTCTGAGTCTAAGACAAGAACCTGCTCTCTCACCATCTGGCATTGCAGTGACTCCAGCCCACGCTCCCTCTGTCACCAGCTCTCCAGGGCCCTAGCACCCTACGGAGCATAAGGGATTGTGAGTTGCGGCCGAGTCTTCTGCTTACCGGCATTGAGGCATTAACCACTACACCAGCCCCATAGTTAGGTGCCAGCCTCATGCACTTACTGTACCCTGGCAAACCTGCTGTTGGGAGGCCTTGGAGTCGTTCCTGGGCGCTTGGTGACAGAAGGAGGACTAGCCAGGCCCATCGTATCTGAGCAGCTCCTCCTTTACCCTCTCCCAATAAAACACACTGCAACGATTTATTTACAAAGCTTTATTACCGCAGTGAGGTGCATGGAAGGGGCATTGCTCAATACAGGATCAAAGGGTACAGAATGAGATAGAGAGAAGGAGAGAGAGAGAGAGAGACCTAAACTAAACTAAACAGCTGCCTCTTGCTTGCAGTCCCCATTAGGGATGATCTAACCATGGAAAACAGCATTTGAATTTGGCAAACAGGAGCTTCTTGCATTTTCCATGTTAACGTTCCCTCCAGGGGGCTGGTTCAAATCCAGCTCAAGCCGCTAGCCATTGTAAGATGTGTGGTGGTTCCTGTGAAACAAGTTAATGGGTTCTTGGCGCAGGTCCCAGTAGATAAGTGGCCACATGACAAAAATCACCCTCACTGGCACAAACTGGCCTCTTCTGCTAGGCAGCGTCAGCAGAGAAGCCAAGGATCGAGTGGGAGGCCTTCTCCCTCGCTAGAGACAGGGGCTCAAGGGGAGTTAGGCACCTACAAAAGCTTTGAGGATCTGAGACAGGGTCCTTCCTGCAGATCCAGCTTGAGGCACGTTGGTGGGGGAAGCTTGACCCTATCTGCCCTAGGATATAAACTAGAGGACTTCAGGCTCCAGGGCTGGTGAACCAACACTGTGATTTGGCTCCACCTCTTCAATTGTCCAGTGCCATTTCACATTTTAATTTTAAAGTAATCCCACCTGCCCTGTCTCCCCTGTGTTCAGTGCCCCTACACCCACACTCTGGTCCACTGAAAGTCATGGAGATGCTCTAGAGGGTGGAATCATCAAGCTTTCTCCTCTGGTCAGCACTCCCCTAGCAGCACTGGGCTTCCCCCTGCCACACGGAGCTGGAGTTTGCTCGCGTGTTCCTCTCTCGCTCTGTGGTCTGTCAGAGAAGCCCAGGGCCGGTTTTCTTTTAGCAGGCTCAAGCAAAGAGGGCAAGGACTAAAGGGACCAAAAAGACTGAACTGTCCAAAGGAAGGGCCTTTCTGTAGGGTTGAAGGCATGGGGGAAGCTTGCATTGCTGCCTCCTGTACTGCACTGGGACGTGTGATTGTCTCCTAAGGGAAGGGGCCGAAGCCCCATTGTTTGGCACCGTTAGACGGACAGGACAGGGCACTAGTAAATGGAGAATAGGGGAAATCTTGCATTAGCCTCCGGCCTGGGATGGATTAGATGCCCCATAGCAAGAGGACTTGCCCATCTCTATCGTCTAGATGGACATGCCGAGGCTTTCAAACATCTGGTCCAGCTGCCACCTTTCGCCAGCACTAAATTCACTTAACAGAAACGAGCCATCCATTGGCAGGTTACGGGAAAAATCAGAAAGATGAGAAAGGAAGTGTGTGTGTGTGGGGGGGAGATAAAGTAAACGAGGCCGTTAAGGAAAGAGAATCCATAACGTGGAGCGGGAAGATGAGTGCGTTCCACCTCTGAGACGGCTTCCTCCATCTTCCTTCTGCCACCCCAGCTAACTGGTGCCTCCCAGCGGGGAGGTGGCGGAGCAGTTCTCTACGTTAACGGAGCGTGGAGGTCTCTCTGCAAAGCCAACGTGTCTCCGCTCCTTGTGTTCTGGGGAGGGGAAAAGGGAAAGAAAAAGATGCAGAAGCTGTAGATTGTGAGCTCCCCAGGGCAGGGGTCACCTGTTATTTGTTTACATGTTACCTAGTGCACGGATCCTGGATTGACAGGAGTCAGTTTATGGCTCTGAGGTGCAGGTCCTTAGAGCCTGGGGCTGTGGGGGCCCTGGGTCTCTGCCAGTCCCTTGTCACCACCAAGGGACTGTCCCTGTAAAATCACCTCACCAATCCTGGAAGCTCAGGCCCCGCAGGAAGTCCTGTCGCAGTGGCCAAAGTGTGCGCCCCTGCTTCAGCCAGGAAGTGACCCGCGAGGGTGGCTGCGTGACCCTGCATGCTCTCCATTGCCGCTGCATCAGAGTCCGCTCTTGCCTATCTCCTGCAATCTGCCTCCAGCCCATTCCCACTTCACACCTGCCCGTGCCCTCGGCTCCTCCTGCTCCTTGCCTCGTCTCTGGCTACTGCCCATTCGCTGCATTCCTGACCGCTGGCCAGCAGACCCGGCTCTGAGCCTGGCTCGTCGGCTGCCTACTGACTCTGACCTGACCCCCCAAGCACTGATCCGAGTCCTTCCTATTGGGCCAGACTGCCTGCGTCCCGGTTCCTAACATGTAGAGACTACTGGGATGACAATAATCATGAAAGCGGCTCTCCAAACTGCCCCAGGCTGAGATCCCTTTATCTAATGGGAGGACCTTGCTTCCACCCAACACTCTGTCATTTGCAAAGCCGTTACCCTTTGCAATCCAGATGCATGATTGAGGGGGAAAATCCATTCCATGGATCCCACCAAGCGAGCCTCTGGGGCAGGGAGCCCAGCTTGTAGCTGTTAAAAGAGCCACGTGGCTCTTTTTGTGAGAGTCTGGGGTTAACCAGAGTGTTGTGGCCAAACTCGAGCTCAGGGGAGGCCTTTCTGCTGAGCCAAGCTTCTCCATGCGGTTTCAACAGGATGCAGGTTCCCCCTTTGCTTTGTGTTCCCAGCTGTTAGTTGCCGTGCGCTGTTAAAACAGTAGCCACGTTCCACCCCAGAGCTGGCTGCATTTCAGCACTGGGGATGTGGCTCTTGCGTTTTCCTTTGCTTACCCCACTGTTGTGGGTTAGATGAGGCTTCTTTAATGAATGTTTGTGAAGCTGTCAGAGCCGCCCAAGGAGCGGGTACCCCTGAAGTGTTAACGTGCTCTGCATTAATTGGCTGTATTTATGGACTCTGCATCCAGCCCTGATTAATTCTGTCGTTGCTCCTGCTACACCCCCACCACCATTCTTGCTCCTCAGGCTCATGACGTTACCGCTTGGGGAAGGACTGTCCTGTCCTGGATCTGGTTCTTGGGCCTTGGTCCCGTCTCCTTCAGTAGCTTCAGGTTTCTCCCATTCAGTGAGCGAGTTCAGTTCATCCCCAAGCTCTGCTATCCCGCCTGCAAAGGACACTTTCTGGCCACCTACCGGGAGTAAACACCCGCATGTTAAATGATGGGAGTCTCCATCCCCCATCACTGAGGGGTCCAGGCTTCATGCAACAATCAGACAAGTGCTTTAAAACGCCACCATGAATCAGTGAAATCCTGATGATCGATCGAGCCCAGGGCAGATCCGGATCCAAGCCCTCCTTCCCCCCAAATTAACATTAGGATCCTCTGGAAAGACCCTTCCCCTAGTTTCTTCTACCCAAGGCTCCAAAGTTCCTCCCAGGCAGCCCACCAATCTACACGCTCCGGAAAGGCTAATTAAAGACCTTTGGGAGCCTGATTAATTTGCAGCCACAAAAAGCCACTGATTTGGGGTTAGGGTGACCAGATGTCCCGATTTTATTGGGACAGTCCCGATATTTGGGGCTTTTTCTTATATAGGCGCCTATTACCCCTCACCCCCATCCTGATTGTTCGCACTTGCTGTCTGGTCACCCTATTTGCGGTATCTCAATTTCTGAGACACCTTGGCCCGGGGCCCAGCTGACTGAGGAAGAAGAGGGCAGATGGACAAATGGACGGGAGCTGCGGGTGATCTATGTCCTCTGAAAATTAGGCCTTGTCTACACTACAAATGCCATCCTGGCAACCCCCTGGTGTAGACGCAGCTTGTGCCAGCAGATGGCGTTTCTCTGTTGGCAGAGCAAGACCACCTCCCTGAACAACATTAGCTATTCTGACAAGACTTTGTAGCGGACACCTGGCTTTCGGGCTGGGGGCTTGAAAATGGTGCTAATTTTAGCCTTGATGCTTCAAAACCCAAACAAGGAAAATGCAAAGGGAGACCAAAACCAGGGCTGATAAAGCCTGGGCCCCAGGTTAGCGCCAGGCCAGGTAGGTGCCTCCTCTGAAAGCATAATGGAGCTGCTAACTGACCCTTAACCCTGGAGGCATAGCTGGGTCTCCCACCCACCACAGCAAATCCCCATTGATCCGCCATTGTCTATCGCGCCGGCAGATTACCTTTCCTTTTGTGTGACTTGACGACAGCTGGATAGATACGGGGTTCAAATGCTCTGGCCTCAGTTCCTGGGGCTTCTCGGTGGGCAGCAGCGAATGAGAAAAAGAACAAGACGCATTGCACAGAATTCTCCGTCGGAAATATTAACAAAGGGGATAAACAAATCGGCAAGCGGGCCAAACCCATGTCACAACTCGATGTGCTCTGAGCAACGGCCCTGCAGGGGTACAGACGGGCTCCCCTCTCATAGCTAAGCTGAACGGTGGGACATGCTCACCGTGTCCAGGCACAAATCAAGGACGGTAGATCCTGAGCAGCACAGTATTAGGGGCCATCAAATGCCCGGTGAGAGCCCCGACTCAGAGTGAGGGGGTTGGGGGAGAGTGATTCTCTGATTTACACTGGTCTCAATCTGAAACGACTCCTTTACAGTCCAAGGATCAGGTCCCTAGGCCGGGAGGAACCCAGAGCTAGGACAATCATCTCGGAGAGCTAGAGGATACTGGTGCCCTCCGAGTGATCCCCCACCAGGGGAAGTGGGTTGTGGCATTGCCGTTGGTTTCACACAGCATGAGACCACCCCCTAGGTGAGTTACGCCCTCAGCGTTCAGCTTTCCCGAAAACTAGAGGTGTTGCCTGCACTTTGAATGGGGAGAGATCAGACTTTGTCGGGTTAACGTGCTTCCCTGCAGTGGGAAGAACCCAACGCCAAGGGGAACTAGCTAGTTTGGGAGAGCCAGGAAGCTGAGAGGGGAGAACCTCCCAAACAATGGGTTACACCAGCCCCTCCACACCCACAGCTTTGGGGGCTGAGAGGGAAGGGAAAATGGGACCCAAAGGGAACGGCCTCCAGTTGGAGAATCACAAAGCAAACTCCTGCCGAAGGAGGTTTTGCAAACCCAGGGTGTCGTCGCTGCAGAGTTAACTCTGGCGTGGTCTCCAAGCCCTCTCCTGTCCACACACAATCCTGTTGCCCAAGTGGGTCTGTCTTCACTGCAGCTAACCCAGGCTCTTATCCAGTTTTAGCTCCAACCTCTGCCCACCAACCGACCCTCTCGGACTTGGTGAGTCTTAAGCCCAGGCTAGCTGACCAGGATGGGGCTGGGTTAGCCCCTGGGCTCTAGTTTAACACTGGCCAAACCATTTGAGTGCTTATTGTCCTCCAGGGCTTTCCCACAATTCCCCCCATGCGCCCAGGACAGACCGATTCTCTCCACAGCTGACTGGCAAAGAATCCTAGACAGCCCAGCTCCCTGCACGCAAAGAACCAAGGGATCTTCCCCCCTGGGAAGTCCTAGCAACACACACAGGAGTGAGGGCCCGTTAACTGGGGCCTGCCTGCTGCTCACCCCAGGGCTAGATCATTAACTCTGCAGTGCAGCCACGCCCCAAGGGCACAGCTGGGTTTTGTCCCTTGCTGCTGCCAAGGGAAACTGAAGTAGTAGCAGAAAGGGAAACTGATGGGCTTAGTTTCCTTGTGTGTGTGTGTAACTGTGACTGCTGGAGTCTGGGCGGGCTGCTCCCTGTCCACGTGTGCCCTGAGCCAGCACACTCCAGAAATGGCAACGAAAGTTAAAATGGCACCAGCCACAAAGACTAAACTGAAGGTTGAGGGTTTGGGTTTTTGATGCTTTCAATTCTAATTTGTCGTGACCCAGAGAAGGAAACGTCGGGCCAGATGCTGATCTCAGTTAAACCAGCATAAATCTGGAGAAATTCCATTGACTTCACTGGAGTTACTCCAGATTTACATGGGTGGAAATGAGATCAGAATCTGATTTTGTTACCAAACACAGGGGCCAGCGTCTGGTGTGAATTACCCCAGAGTAAATCCAGAGCGGCTCCATTCATGTCTCTCTGGTTTTGCCTCGGAGGAACTGACAGCAGATTCTGGCCCCCAATTTTTTCTTGGCAACCTCCCTTTCAAAACAGAACAGCGCCAACCAAATCAATGATCTGTTGTGGCAGGAAAGAGAGGACTCTGGGGCAGTGAATGCAAAGGGGGTTCCTTCATTACGCCTGCTGGATGCAGACGGACATCACGGTTCTCTCTGCCTCCAAGACTTGCTCAACACCCTGCGTTCTGCCATGTCAACCTTTCTACGCTCCACCTGCCCCTCCTCCCCCGCACACCTGCCTTGCCGCCCCCTCCAGAACCTCTGGCTGTTGTGCTTGCAAGAAGCCTGGACACCAGTGCAGGCGTGAAACCCCAGGCCCGGCTCCCCGAGGTGAGAGATGCCGCCCGCCGCGAAGACATGTGCCTCCTGTCCCGATAAAATGTCTCTCTGCTGTAATCACCAGCTTCCCGGCGCCTCTGGAGCTTAGCAGCAGGGCGGGGAGTGTGCGTGCACACTCGGGAAGGGGTGCGAGCCTGTGAAAAGCAGCATCAGCTGTTTCCCCAGATTTGGCTGGAACCGTTTTCTTTCTTTCCGTGGTACTTCTTGTACAATCCCTCTTCCCTGGCCTCGCACAAGAGGGAGCCATTCCCTTACCGGAGTGCTGCTTTGGCAGAGCTGGCTTGGGACGGGCTGCTGCTGCCTCAGGTGCCAGAGGCAGCTCCTTCATCGCCTGGGCTCCTGGAATGAATACAGGAGCAAGATAAGCCATCTGGGGAGCGACCAACGAAGGTCAGGGCGGCTGGCGCGCCGTCTGCGGAGCACAAATCCTGTCCCTCCCCCACTCCGCTGTCACCGGCAATTTCAGCCCAGTTCAGCCACTCTCTGTCACCCCAACGCCCCATCGCTCTTGCTACCCTCTGATGGCCGTTTGGTGGGGCGAGCTTGGCAAGTCTTGGCCCAGTTGCAAATAACACAGGAAAAATCTCCCCCTGCTGCAGGTGCCTCTGCTAATCCCCCTTTGTCTTCGGCCGCAGCAGAGCAGCCAAGGACTGAACGGGGCCTGGAGATTGGCTGCCCCTCTCAGCCCTACAACGTTGCCACCAGGTCAGGATACAGCCCCACTGGGCCAGATTCCTCGTGCCGCCATGGCCTGGGGGTTTGGATTCAGGAGACCTGTGCTCTAGTCTGAGTTCTGGCAGGGGCCTCAGGGCAACTCCGTGCCTCAGTTTCCCCTCCCATCCGTTACCTCCTCTATTTAGACAGTAAGTAACTGGGGGGTGGGGCAGAGGCTGCTTCTTGCTATAGGTCCGTACAATTCCCTGCACCATGGGCCCTTGATTGCTGCCGAGGCCTCTAGATACCTCTGTAATAGATCTAAATCACAGAACGCAGGGAGAACCCTCTGCAGCTGCTACCCTTCCTTCCTTCAGATGCCTCCGCTGCTACCATGTGGCCTATCAGAAACCAGCCAATTGGCGACGGCTGGAGGGGCAGACTGGGACAGCTGGTGCTCTGGCTATTGCTAATTGCAAAGGTATCGATGTCTATCAGATTGTATCTGTCTGATTATATCCTCCCCTCCCCCAGCCACCCCCTCGACTTCAGACCCGACTCGTCTCCTTAGACTGTAAGTTTGCTGGGAGATGGGACAAGTGCCGAGTTTTCCCAAGTGTTGGTGCAGGGCCTTGCCTCATGGGGCCCCGATCCTGACCGGGGCTTTTAACCGCTACTGGGACACAAATCGGAAATGGACACTCAGGTGCTTGGGGGAGGGGCACATGACAGATTCCCAAATAGATTTCACTACCATTGTGCTGGCAGCGCTCGGTGTGTGTGGGGAGCCCCGGATTGGAAGGGGAGGGGGCTGCGGGGCAGGACTGAGGGGCACGGACAGAGCTGTGGAGAGGGGGAGCCCCAGGCTGGGATCGCAGAGGGGGAATGTGCGTCTGAATGGAGCAGCGTCGATGGAGCGGTGGGGTGGGAGCCCAGGACGATGAAAGAAACAAAGAACTTAACTCTAACCCCAACCAGCCTTTCCCGGAGCGGAAGGGAGCTGAGGTGCCGAAGTGCCAAGATAAACGTCCCCGATTCCCACCCCCCTGAATTTAACCGGGGTGGTGGTGGGGGGAATCTCGCCATCCCCCAACAGTGCAGGGAAAGCAGGTGGGTGGGCTGGGGTGGGTGTGTGTCTCTGCCTGAATGCCAAGGCACCAGGCTCACCGCTCCTTCGTGCCAAGCAACAGGGATGGTTTCCTAGGTGACTGACGGCTCATTGTACCAGGGAGGGAGCGTCTGCGTGGCGGCGGGGGGGAATATTTACAGGTTTCTCCCTAGCAGCAAAGGCGCTAAACGAAGGGATATTTTAGTATGCGCAGCGGGTCCCTGGTGAGTGGGATCCGAGGGGGGTGGGGGGGAATAGTGAGGCCTTTAAATAGAATCTTGCTACGCTGGCAGCCTCCCACCTGCTTCCAAACTCCTTGACCGCCAGACTCGGATCCAGGGAAAACTGCCCTGGACTAAAGCAAATGAGCAGGAATTTCCTTCCCAACGGCTCTCCTGTCCCCCACATCACTTCCTTCCAGGGCTCAGAGCGGTCAGAACCCCCACCCCACCCCCTGCTTCCCATAAATGGCCAAGCAAGCCCCATCTGCCCTCTGCGCTCCACCCCAGGGCCTTTGACCAGCCTATTCTGGGCTCTGATCGGGTAGCATCCCTGAGTGCCTTTGCACTGGTGTCCCTGCTGGAGTCTGGTGGTGCTCGTCCCTGGATATCTGAGCATCCAGGGAACCTAAGCAGCTGAGCCCTGCACAGGGATCCATTGCCCCAGGGCACCAGGCTTGGAAACCTCCTTCTTTCAAAGAGGAATCTCAGCAGAGCAAGGCCAGCAAAATGCCCTGGGAACTGCTGAGCCACCCTTTGAGCTGGAGAACAGATACGAACTCTCCGCCAACACTGGCAGCCAGGAGCAGGACGAGTCATCCCGCAGCTCCCGCTGAGCCTAAACCGATGGCTCGTCCCGCTCTCCGGTTCCGGGACGGCTCCTCAGGCTTCGCGAGGCACCCCAGGGATGGACTCAGCACAGGGAGGAAAGCAGCGATTCCCATCGCCGTGATACCGAATGGGACAACCCTGCTAGCCAGAGAGCTGTGATGTGTGCTGGCGTCTAGCACTGTCCCCACATGGAGAAACTGAGGCCCAGAGCAGGTCCCCAAGGTCAGCCGGAAAGCACCTCTCCTGAGTCCCCGCCTGGCAGTGAAGGGAGAGCTGCAGCAGCCGCCAGCCACTGGCTACGTTTCTTGGCTGCATGATTTGCAAAGGACCATTCTCCCGGGGCTGTTGGAAACATAGCGCCAACCTTACGGGATCCAGGACTAGACGCCCGTCTGCCTGGCTCCCAGGCCCGTCCTTGTAGGACATGATCATGCTGCATCGCACGGCCCTGGGCTCCCCTCCTGAGGGAAGATCTAACGACCTGAGCTTCCCCTCTGGTTTTCCATTACCCCTCTTCCCAGGCAATGGCACCGCTGTGTTACATGGATGTACGGCAAGTTGCAGTACCAACTGCTGCCACTGGGATGCAGCCAACTAGCTGCCCCTAAGGGGGAATTTTGGGTGCTGCAGGATGTGCAGACCCAGAGCAGGGAACCTGGTGGGGCCGAGTCCAGGGGTGCCTGCCTGCACCTGCAGCCCTACACCACTAGCTTTGGGCACCAGCTGCTCCTGCCTCCCCCCAAGTGGCTATTTATCCTGCACGTCTCTTACCAGGAGCGCCGCTGCTCTCGAGTTCACACGGGCCGGGGATCTCGGAGTCGATGTCGTCTGGGTCACAGGGCTTGTCGTCCTCGGCCTCCCCTTCGGAGCTGTCCTCCTGCTCGGCAGCCTCCTCGTCCTCCAGGCCGCTGCCAGCCTCCAGGTGCGACTGCACAATGCGCTGCATGGCTGGAATGCACAAGGAGGGAGGAAGAGCCATGTCGTGCCAGTGGGAGCCGGGTCCAGCCAGTGCAGGTTCCAGGCGACCCAGCCTCTGTGGTCTCCGGCACCAAGCAGTGGAGTGCGGCGGGATCCGAGAGACGGGAGCCACACCCCACTAGCCATCTCTCTGTAGGATGGCAAAGCACTTCACAACCCCCAGGTGACATTCACAGCCTCTCTCACAGCAGGTCAGTGCTATCCCTGCTGCACAGATGGGGGGAAACTGAGGCACAGAGCGAGGAAGTCACTTACCTGAGATCAAACCCAGTCAGTGGCTAGAGCTGGAACAGAACCCAGGAGTCCTGGCTCCCAGGCCTGTCTTCTAACTACTTCACCTTTCTCTCGGAACTCCTCACAGACCAGATTCTTCTTTCACTCGCATCAGTTTTATTCCCAAGTTTACACACTGATTTCAGAGGAGTTAAACCTGATTTCAGTTGCTGAGAGAATGTTATCAAGTCTGAGCTCTATCAAGGACATTACCAATGTATTCTTCACACCATTGGTGTTACTGTAACAGCACCTGTGAACCTAAAGTTTGTTTCCTGACCAGTTTTTCCCCTCCATCCCGTGTGCATGCCGGCCTGTTTGTTACAGGGTTGCTTGTGACACGTGAACACTGCTTGGCTATTGTGGGTGGCTAGTAAGCACAGGCCCACGGGCACGGGTTTGTCATTGCAGGGCAGTTCCCCGAGTGGTGGGCTCGGCAGGCGCTGACAGCGCCTTCATAGAAGCATCAGTGCCTGAGCTCTGATCCCCCTGCGCTCTGGGCGTGTTTGCGGAGCTGCTTTCTGGATGCCCTTGGTTCTCCCCGGACTAGCGGACCCAGCGGAGGAGGCAATCTCCTCCTGGGAGCAGCGAAGCCTGGTTGCATGGTAGAGACCCACCAGGCCTGCACACATCAGCCCTCTGCTGAACCAATCTGCACATGTGCCTGGAAACCCAGCCCTGGCAAACCTCTGGGTACGCCGGCTCAGTGCAGTACACAGGGCAGCCCTATGACAGCAAATGTCAGTGCCTGCATACGCTCGCCCCCCCGCCCCAGACTGTGTGAGTGCGTGTGTGCGCGTGTGCTCCGGACAGACGCCTCTAGCCTGCTAACGGACCGGCCAGCAGATTGGAGACACACAGCTTCAGAGTAACAACTCAATGCTGCAGCTTCCCACGACCTTCCCCCAGCCTGCCTGGGGATCGTATGAAAGCTCAGAGGTCAGCTGTCCACACCCAGTCTCAGAGCCTGGGTCAGCTGATCTGGGCTTGCGGGGCTCGGGCTGCGGGGCTCTCAAATTGCAGTGGAGATGTTTGGGCTCTGTCTGGAGCCTGGGCGATGAGACCCCCACTGTAGACATACCCCTAGCGCCCCTCTTTGAAGGGCTCCACGGGATCTCATGAAGCATCAAACGAGCCAGAGCGGAAAACCTGGCCAGGAAGTGAAGTGGGGAAGCACCCAGGATTTAATACGGCGCCAGCTCCCACCGGGATGATTGGCCCGTCAGCAGATCACGCTGCCGCTCACACCCCGGTGGGCAAGAGGAATTAGCTTCACGGCCAGTGAAACAGACAAAGCACACGGGGGAAAACCCTCCCTCCCTCAAATGAATCCGGCGCTGCCTCAGCGCTTTGAGCACTGGACATGCTGACCGGGTCCGGGTCTTCATCCGCCTCCTCCCCTTCACCACCAGGGGACGAAGTGGGGAACCTTCCTACCTGCTCGCCCTGGCTGCGGTACAGAGGCGGCTCAGCAGGGTTCCAAGCAGCGTGGCAGCCTCCGTGAAACCAGCGCCAGCCACTAACTTCCCAGCCAGGGGAGTTTGCAGCTGGGTGTGGGGCCGCCCAGAGGATTCGGGGGGTCTGGGGCAAAGCAATTTTGGGGGCCCCTTCCATAAAAAAAAGTTGCAATACTCTAGAATAGTATATTCTCGTGGGGGCCTCTGCGGGGCCTGGGGCAAATTGCCCCACTTGCCCCACCTCTGGGTGACCCTAGGCTATCGACCTCATACTGCCCCCAGGGAACACGCTAGGTAATGTTCACAGTGCAGCTGGGAACCAGCCTCCCGGCCCAGGCAGACAGACTCGCGCTAGCGCGGTGCATGGATCTTCCGGCTCAGGCAGGTGCCCGAGCTTTCGAGCCCCCTCGGCTTGAGAACCCCCCACTGCTAGCACGAGTCTGCTTACGTGAGCAGGGCGATCCGCTCCCAGCTGCAGCGTAGACAAAGCCTCTGCGGCCTGCTCCTCCACACCCCCTCCCTAGAGACCCTGGTGCTTTATCAGTGACCTTGAGACGGTGCGAACAGCGCGGAATTGCCACCCCGTCCGAGCCAGCACCTGCCCTCCCAGGCCGGAGATCACCCCCGACCTGAAAACCCGGCCGTGGCGTCACAGTGGGGGGGGTGAGTCCTTACTTAGACGCCTCAATGCGAGCTGAGCTCAGCTGACAATTGGGGCTGCTGAGAACCAGGGCCGCCGAGGTGAAAAAAAAATTCCGGGCCCCCCAGCAAGGGCAGGCTGGCTAAACAGGGCCGGGGAAGCCGGGCCCCGGGCCCCCTTCCAGACCGCCGGGCCCGGTAATTTGTACTGGCTTCCCCCCCTCTCGTCGGCCCTGCTGAGAACCCTGTCAACAGTGGACACTTGTCTCTGTCCCGCGGATCGGTTTTATTTCCCCAGACAAGGCGGGTCCCATCCCTGGCTGAGATCTACATCCCTGCCCAGGCTGAAGAACGAGGAACCAGGTGCTTTGTGGGAGCTAAGGGGCTGAGGACAGGGCCGGAAAGAGGTGGTTACGGGCACTCAGCAGCCGTCTGAAATGCAAGTGCTATCGCAGCTGTGAGCCGAGGGGAAATAGGGGTTTGGGGATAAAGGGGGGACAGGGAGGCAGGACTCCTGGGGTCTCTTCCTGGCTGTTGATTACAGCAGGAGGCAAGGGAGTCAGGTTTCTTGGTTTGTAGCTGCAGGAGGAAGTGGGGTACGTTGGATAAAGCAGGGGCCTCCCGGCAGTCAGGACGGCTGAGTTCTGTTCCTGGTGGGGAGAGGGAATACAGTCTAGTGGCTGGATCACAGGGTTGGGGGCCCCAACTGGCTTCTATTCCTGGCTCTGAGAGGGAGTATGGTCCAGTGGTTAGAGCAGGGGCCTGGGTTCTATCCTGGGCTGGTCAGTGTAGGTGTCTCAACCCCCTTGATCCTAGGAACTGAGGCAGCGGGAACCGGGAGGCCAAATCCCAGCTGGGCCTGGGCAGGTGCGACCTGAAGCCACTGTCCCTTTAACACGCCAGTTAGCTTGTTCCACCAGTGACGCAGGACTGAGGGCAGGGGGAATGGCGGGCGGGGCCCTGCTGCCTCCCCCCTGGATTAGAGGAGAGGGAGGCTGTGCCAGAGCGCACCCCCCACCCCAGGGCCACGCTTCAGCCTCCACTGGCTCTGAGGCAGCTAACGCTGCACCCAGCCCAGCTGCCAATGCACTGAAGGGGAGTGCGGGAGGTTGGGAGAGGAGCCAGAGAACTTAGTGATAAGCTCAGGGGGAGAGAGAGAGTGATGGCAAAGCAGGCGGGGGGAAGCACCCTCCTCCAGCCTTGAAGGCAGCACAAAGGAGCCTGCCGGGCCTCCCTCTCCGGCCGGCCTTGAAACCAGCCAGTGCCTGCATGGGAGCCAAGAGGCAGGAGCCAAGCCAGAGTGGCTGGCTCGGCGGCCGGAGGGCCAGCGATCGGCATGGCCGACGTTTGGGGCTCCCCAACACTGGCTGGGATGCCCCGAGGCCAGGCTGGAACAGACCATCCCAGCCCCTGCTGTACTCAGGGCCGGGCGATATTGACCCTCTCTTCATTCCACTGACCCTTGGGCCCTGATTCACCCCAGCGCTGGCACGGGGACCGAAGGGAGAGAGGGATGCGCCTCTCTAGGCCTGGGGCCTGCTCTGGCCCTGGACAGAGTTAGAGGGGCCTTGAGCCCCCATGGCCAATGGGCATCGGAGCCACCCAGGGGAGCGGGGCATGGGAACACCCTGGCCATACCCCCTCCTGCCCCTGTCCACCCTGTCCTGCTCCCAGCACTGGCCGTGGAAAGGGGACGATTCATGGGGCACGGGGCTTCCAGATCACAGGGGCCATTGGAAGCTGAAGAACTGGCCCTTGGGTGGGTCATTTTAAAGGCACAAGGGTGTAAAACTTCCCGGGGGGTGGGGAGGTTAACAATTCCCTGGGCTCGGCACGGGGGTAACTGGGTGAAATTTACAAGGGTCCCGACTACAGGAGCCCATTGTCCCTTCTGGCCTTAAACTCTGATGAATCCTGTGACTCCTTGGGTCCATCTGCACAGCAGGAAAAGACCCATGGCAGGGCCACAGCTGGCCCGGGTCAGCTGACACAGGCCTGGGCTGCAGGGCAGTAAAACTGCTGCACGGGGCGGCTCCCAGAGCCTGGGCTTCAGCCCAAGCCTGCATGTCCCTCTGGCTATTTTCAGGCCTGCAGCCCGAACCCTGTGAGTCAGCTGACCGGGGCTCAGACTGCAGTGTAGACGTGCGCCGTGATGCACAGAGAAATCTTGGGTGTGAGAGACTTGGTCCTGGCCTTGATGGATTTCACCATGTGGAGCTGAAACAAAGCCAGATTCGGGGCTAGATCCTCCACTGGTGCGAACGGGCACCCCTGCGCCAGAGGCACCCCTGGTTCACATCAGCTGAGGGTCTGAGCCCAAGGCGCTTCGGGGTTTTTCCAAGCTGTGAGGCCTTTGCTGGCCCAGGATCATCCAGGCTGGGCCCTTCTCTAGCCATGCTCCCTCTGGGATGCCCGTTTTGTGAGCGATATCGACCCAGGGCATGATTTCCCCCTTGCTTCCCGCAAATTACACACCCCTCTATAGCCCCATAGGCCTCAGCTCCAGCAGGTAACGCAGCCCCCCAGCACCATCTGGGTCCTTCCCTCTCTCGCTGCCATGCGGGAGGCAACGTGCCGGAACAAAGCAGGGGGCTGGGAGGGAACACGGGGGAGGGAGAGCAGAGCCCGAGTCCTGGCAGATTTCACAGAACCCGAGATGTGACAGAGACAGGTGAGAACAATAGGTGCGTGCGGATTACGTGGGAGCATGCGGCTGATGGGAAATTGCTATGTACGGTACAGAGCGTGTGTGCACGTATGTGCGAGCTTGACGCAGTGTGTGTGCGTGCGTGCGAGAGAGAGACAGTGTGTGTGCGCGCGTATGAGCGTGCAGGAGCGAAACTGGGTGATTGTGTATGTGTGGGAGAGGGAGAAGCAGCCGAGCAAGGAACGTGTTGCCTAAATCCACTCCTCATCCCCACTATCCACCATTCATGGCCCCGCTCCAGGCCTCAGTTTCCCCGTCTGTAACGTGGGAGTGGGGGTGAGCCTGAACTCCAGGCTGTCTGCCCTGCACACTGAGATCCCCAGGGCGGCAGTCAGAAGGGGTGAGCTAGGCGCAGCGAGGACCCTCTCTCTGGATCTCACCCCCTGTTGAGGCGGCCCCATCGCCACGCACCCTGCAACGAGATCCCTGCGGGGCAGTAAACTCTTAAATACCTGGCAGCGTCTGCAGCACAGACAGATTGTCGAACGCACACACGGCGTCAAATTAGGGCTTTAAATAGATCATGTCAGTAAACACGCTGGGCCTGATTCATCTCGCTCTGACATTGGTGTAACTCCACCCGCTCCCGACATGTCGCTCCTGATTTACACTGGGAAGAGGAGAGAGGAGAACCGGGCCCTCTGATTTTCCCATTGTCGCTCATTCAGCTCAAAAGGTGCTAATGAGAGATTTGGGTTTGGTGTGGGGTTGGTACATTACACTCTTTCACCTGGCAACATCTGACAGCTCCGACAGGGACCCTTGCTAAGAAAAACAGGGCCAAGCCTGTTAACTCCACTGAAATCAGCCAGAAGAAGTATTTGTACAGAGCTTAGCACAACGGGGCTCAATCTGGTTGGCCTCCACAAGCTCCTGTAATATAATAATGGAAGAGAACTTGGGAGGAAGCGAGAAACATTCACCTCGGCGGAGAGGGTCCTTCCCAAACGTCATGTACCATCCAAGTCCCATTTAACGACTTCAAAATAAGCTTAAGTGGGATATCAGCAATGCACAAAATATATGCTGGCCCATTGCTCACAAAAGGCAACAAAGGTCTTTTGCTGATGAAGACAACTTGGCCATAGGCAAACCCAGAGAGAAAAGCACAGCTCTTTAACCCCCAAGATCGGACCATATAACTGTCAGAATCGCAGAGGGAACACATTCTGGGTCTCAAACTCTGTCTTTTTTTAAACACAAAGCCTCTGTAAAGAGGGAGCCGGAACTAGTGGAGTGAACACGGGTCTGGCAGCCAGGATCCCCCTATTCTAAGCCCAGCTGAGCCACAGACTTGCTGTGTGGCCCTAGTGCAAGTCACTGCCCCTCTCTGTGCCTCAGTTTCCCTACCCGTAGAACAGGGATGGAATTATTTCGCTTCCTCTTCTGGCTGCTGCTGGGCTTATTTGATCTCTGCAGAGCTTTTAGCATTTTTAAAGTGCTGCACAATTACTGCCACTCAGCTCTGAGGCATTTAAAATAAAACACACTGGCTATTTTTAATGGGGTATGGGGGGGGACTAAACAATGTGCCGGCTCCCCCGGCTCTGCAGCAGCAGTTGAAGCCCCAAAGTTATGATCCAAAGGATTTTGTGGCCTTTAAGGATTTGAACTTTTCCCTTGTAGCTTTTGGAAACCGAAACTGGCTGCAGGGAAATGTGAAACTGACTAGAAGCAGGAAGTGAAACTGACCAGGTAAGATTCACTGCCCCAAAGCTGATGGAAGACCAAGAAGGTGTCTATCAACAAGGAGGTGAGTGAATGAGGATGGAACACGCTGCTGTGCAGCGGGCAGTGAAAAGGCCACGCATCCCATGGGGATGAAGCAGGACTCGAGTGATACATAGACCTTGTGGGTGAAGTGGGATGTAGGTGATGCATAGACTTTGCACTGTCTTTCGGCACAGGGGTGAATTTCACCGCGGCTCCCAGGCTCTCTTTTTGCAAAGGATGAAATGAAAGCACCTGTACCTTTAAGAGAGGGAGGCGTGTAGACACACGGGTTGGTCCTCTTTGTTTTAAGCAGGTGGCCCTCGCCCAGCGTTCTCTGGAAGGGAGGAGAATGGATTGTCAACCGTACCAGAGCAGAGAAAGCAAGAGTCTCCAGTGAACATGGGCCTACGAATGGAGTTGCCCACTTCAGGTTGAATGGTTTCTTGCAACATGTGTTAACTCCTTATGTTTAACAGCCTGTTCCATCTTGTATCTAGCTGGGACGCTCTGGGAGTGCTCTGGGATGCTCTGGGAGAGCTCGGTGTGGCATGAAAGCTCCTCTCTCACCAACAGAAGCTGGTCCAATAAAAGATATTCCCTCCCCAAGCTCATCTCTCTCATATCCTGGGACTGATACAGCGGCAACACTGCAAAGGTATTTAACTATCCCTGACATCACTGGGAGTTTGGCACCTAAACATCTTTGAGGACCTGAGGGCCTCTCTGCACAGAACAGGGACGGTGCGGTCACTGCACTGCCAGTGTGTGTCAGACCGGAGCACAGTTCTGTTCACTCCAGGAAGCAACTGGCTCCTTACTCCACCTGGGTGGGAGAGAAGTGGGAGTGGCTTTCTGGAGAGAGAGGATCTAGAGGGTGGGCTGAGATTTCCTGGAGGAGGAGCCCTAGGAGCTGCCAGCCCTGAGGAAAAGGGGTTTGAAGTGAACTTTGCTTCTCTGTCAATTCCTGAGACTCCAAGGAGTGGGGATGGTGCTTGGGAGAGGCCGGGGGAGTTTGGATTCTAACTCATGTGAGTGGACTGTGTCTGAGAGCAGGTTGTGGGATGTCCCTCCTCAGACAGGCCAGTTAGTGCCACTTGCTATTGTGGGGCTGGGCTGAGGCCATTGTCAAACACCCATCAGATGGTTACAAGTTTCATTCACCGTCAATACCGAGCTGGGGCAGGATTTGAACTGGCCACACGGAGGTGAAAGGTTCCGTATGGCACCGTCCATGGCCGCCAGCCAGGGGCTGGTTTTGTTAGTACACTGCGAGGTGGCGAAAGTATGTGGCAATGACGAGCTAAGTGGCAAATCCGCTGCAGTAACGAACTGTGAGTTCTCTGCATCATAGGGGGGCAGGGGGGGGCCTTGAACAGCAGCCAAACCCTTAACCGGTTCCTAAGCTTCAGATTCCTGGCTCCTGTTCACTTCTTCACCTCCCATTACAGCTTAGCGCTTTGCCGTGTATTAAGGAATTTCATTCCATTCGAGATCAAGGAGAAGTCACGGAAAATGTGGGCCGAGAGAATCTCTGGCTGCGAGCTCCTGGAGCCTGGGGATTGAGCCGGGCTTTGCGGCAGCTCAAGTTGTTTGGGAACTTTCAAGGTAACTTTGCACCGCGCAATCTACCACTGTCATGCTGGCTTCACAAGGGCAAGGAAAAGGCCCAAGGCCATGAGCCGGGGGTGCCCTGACATTTTCTCCCTTAATCAATGCTGAATAACCGCGGTGCCTTGCAGGGCTCCTGATAGGTAGCGACCGAAAGCAGCAGCTGTACGCGACCAGCGCAAGCTTCCCCTGCCAATGCCCCTCCATCCTGACCGACGGTCCCCCACTAGTCCAATGCACAGCTCTGCCAATGCCCCACACGCCTGACCTGCCATCCCGCTGCTATTCTGATCCTTAGCCTCTCCGTGTCCCATGCCCCGAGCCCCACGCCCAAGCTCGGGCAATGCCAGGGGAGCAGGTTTTTCCACCAATGGGTGAACTGGGATGAGTCTCTCTGGGGACGGGTCATGCCCCGGAGGCCGCGTTGGTGCCTGTTCTGAGCCAGTCACACCACTGGAGGAAGAGGCCTTTGTAGCATCCGTGTTGCCACTGCCTCCACCCTCCCAACTGACGCCGGTGGAGGGGGCTCCTGGGGCTGCCGATACAGGTCAGAGCCTGGGTTGGTCGTTTTACTGCGTCTCCATTCACCCAGCCCATCCTCCCCGCTCCCTCCGCGCAGGGCCCCGTCACTGACCTGGTATGGGGAATAATCCTCTTCTGCACGAGGAAGAGGGCGGGAGAGAGGAGGGAAGAAGAGAGAGAGAATGAGGACACAAGCCAGGGGAGCGGGACGGCCGCAGGGGGCACCCACTCCTGGTCAGAGAGGGGCCCAGTTCTCCGGGCGCTTGGGGCCAGAGCTGCCGAGAACGGAAGGCAAATGCCTCTTCAGTTCAGGGCCCCAAGGCCAGGCACTCGCCCCAGCCCCCATGCCAGCCTCAGGCAAGGCTGCAGCGAGGTCGCCAGGCAGGGAGGTGCCCAAATGGGGAGAGAGTCCCCTGCCAGCACCAGCATGGGCTGCGGCGCCAGGCCATAGCAGCCCAGAGCCAGACCCGCTCTGCTGGGCACCGAGAGCCGCCTCGGGCGTCCCTCCAGGCCTCTCAGTCTGGGATCCGCCCTCCAGGCTGGGAGGGGAGGGGGATCCCCTGGGACCAGGAGGGGGCGTTGGGGTGGGGAGTCCTCAGGCTTCAATCCCTCTTCTCCCAGGCAAGGGGTCACCCGCCCCGCTGCCCCGGCGCACCTCAGCTAGCTGGCGATGGCCACGAGAGCCCCCCCTCCCCCCCGGCCCAGCCACCACCAGCTGTGACCTGGCTCCCCCCAGCCCTCTCCTCCCCACCAGAAAGGCCGATGAGGGCCCTGATGGTGGCTGAGCCGCTGCCTTTGTGGAGACCTCCCTCTGCCTGGCCTCCTGCACGTTCTGTGCCATGTCCCCCCCTGGCTGGGACGGAGGCCACGACCCCCGCCCAGAGCAGACTCACCCGGGGACGAGTGCTCCGACATCTGGAAGAGCATGGCGGGCGTGGGCCTCCGGCGCCGGATCTAAACAGGGGAGGAGAATGATTTGAACATCACCATTCGGGATGGGGGTGAGGAGAGGTGATCACTCCTTGCTCCCTCCCCCACTCCACCTCGCTTCGTTTGGGCCCACAGGGAACAGGTTTCCCCGGCCTCCACTACACCCCCCCCATCAGAGCCGTTGTTGTGGTCCCCAGGACATGGCACCAGGGCAGCGGGATGCTCAGCCAGGGAGCCCCCTCCGACATCCTTGGTGCCGATGCCTACGAAGAGCACGGTAACAGTTAGGCCGCAGGGGCCCGGATATCCCAGCTGACCAATATTGTCTCGTTGTTTCCTGGCGCTCCCCTGTCTGACCCCATCTCTGGTGTTATGCTTCGCTTGCCAGCTCCTTGGGGGCAGAGGCGAGCTGTTTAGTGTGTGTTTGTACAGCACCTAGCGCAACAGGCCCTGGAGCAGGACTTGAACTCCCGGGTGCTACAGTAATACCAATAATAATAAAATCCTGCACCCCTCAGGTAACCCTTCACCATCACATGCCCTCTCCAGCCCCCCACCGGCCCTCTAACCCAGCACCCTAAGCCAGGCAAGTTCATCTAGTCCACCACCTGGCTATACCAAAAAGCTGCAGACAAACCTTACAATGTACGTATCATCACCGCCCTCTACTGGGCAGCATTGGACTTGCACATATTTACCCTCTACAGGTTATAAGCCCTGCAACAGCTACAGCCAACGGGGATTTCCCAAGGGGTAGGAGCAGGTTTCCAGCCCTGCCACACTGGACATTGCACGTCCTCTGGGAGCCCTTTGAAGATGACAGAGCAGCCAGCGCGCACGATTTTCTCTCTCGACATTGGACAGCCCTGGCCCTTGGAATCACAAACATCTCTGATTTCAATTTTTAAAAATAAGGACGTTTGCAGCCCCCCGTGGCTGCTGGGGAAAGCAGGGAAACGTGACACAGGTGAAGTCTCAGAAACCGGCAGGCGAATAAAAAGAACCCCCAGTTTATTTAGTTTAAAAAAAACCTCATGATTTTTTAGCCTATCTTGTGATATTCTGGGGGGACTTTGACTTGTGGTTTTGGAATGCCTGGGGCTGGCCAGGCTGGCTGACAATCCTAACACCCTTGTGGGGAGGTGTGCGAGAGAGAGAGAGTGTCAGAGTGATCTAGTGTGTGCATTGATTTTACATGGGTGTCGGGTGTGTAAGTTGGGGTGTCAGTTTTGTGTATCTGTGTGTAAGTGACCTTGTGCACGCGCGGGAGTTGGCTTTGTGGGGAAGTGGCTGAGTGGTGTGTGCCTTGGTATGTATCGGGGTGTAAGTGATTGTGTGTGAGATGGGCGCTGCGTGTGTGTTGGCGTTGTGTATCAGTGTGTATGTACACGATCTAGCGTGTGTACATGAGTGTGAGACGGGAGATGTAAGGGGCTCGGGCCTGGGGATGTACCAAGTTCTCCGCATCCCCGGTTTATTAAGCAGGGAAGCGTCTAAGCCCAGGGCCTCCCTCGCGAGGAGGTGGTAGGAGAAGATGGGGCAGGCAGTCCCGCTGCAGGGGCTGGTCAGTCCAGCCCAGCGGGATGAAGGGAGAGAGATCGGCTCTCGCAGAGGCCAGGCTGGGGGGCCAAGCACCTGGAGGAAGTGAGATCAAAGCTGAGTGCATCTTACAGGGGGGCAGTTTGGACCATTCTGGGGGCTCAGGTGGGGCAGCATCAGGGCAAGCTGCTGGGACCACCATGGCAGCCTCATCCCTGGCCTGGCTGGCGCCCCCACGTGAAGGGAAGGGAAATCAGGCTCCGCAGCCCTTTGGCCTCCCTGTTGAGGCTGCTAACGGAGGCCAGCTGGCGCTAATGGTGCGATTTGTCACATGGACGCAGGTCCGCCAGATGGAGGCCCATGAACTCAGGTCACATGGGGCATCCGACTTCCATGAGATGGTAACTTGACGGGCCATTGGCCTGACTGGAGCTGCCCCCCCAAATATAGGAGTCAAACTACTCCCACGCCTGGAACGGAAACCAAGTTTCATCTCTGACCGATAACCCTGAGGTCACGCTCCTCTCCAGTAACACATAGGCACTGGGCCGGTTATGTGGCAGGAGGGGGGACAAGTGTATTGGTTAGACTTGCAATTCACGAGGATCACCAGCGCGAGCGGAACCCGGGTTTGCTTGTGAAATTGCATCTGGCATCATAGGTGCTGGAACGAGGGGGGCTGGGGCGGGGGGTGGGGAGGGGGCTGCCGCACCCCCTGGCTTGAAGTGGATTCCATTATATCCAGGGGTTACAGTTTGGTTCAGTGGCTCTCAGCACCCCCCCCCCCACACACACACCCCTCTACAAGTCGTTCCAGCGCCCTGCCTGGCATGCACCGTCTGCAATCTCACCTGGCCCAGCCTGGAACTCGGAAGCCACCTAGCTCAGGCAGGCAGGCAGGAGGCCCCCCAAGACAGGGGGAACTTTGATCCGACACCCTCCCCACCCTTCTGCTCTTTGCTGGGGGCTCGTAGGGCCCAGAGCCAAGTCGCATCTGGATTCAGCAAATCCAGTCCTCAGTGCTGCCTGTCTGGAGGCACCTGGGCTTGACAAACACAACTCACCCTCACCTGTGCAGCTGGGGGAGGATTTTGCAGCCGGATTTAACCCTGCGTGGTGACTGGCCAGCACCGGATTTAACCCTGCGTGGTGACTGGCCAGCACCGGATTTAACCCTGCGTGGTGACTGGCCAGCACCGGATTTAACCCTGCGTGGTGACTGGCCAGCACCGGATTTAACCCTGCGTGGTGACTGGCCAGCACCCGAACGGCTGTTCTCGCTCCAGGGGCATGTTTCTGCAAAAAGCTCAGGTTCTGCCCTCCTGGCTGCTAAGGGACTAAGGTGCCTTTTATGAAATTCCAGCCCTTTAATGCCCAGATGCCTCAGCCTGCTGACCGGCTCTAGGACAGGAAATGGAGTTAGGGCTGAGCAGGGAAGGCACGGGTGGGGGCATGGTGCTTTCCCGGGGCTGTGCTCAGACAGCGGGTTCGGGGGGCATTCGGTACATAGGGTCTGATGCTCAGCTGGTGTAAATCAGCCCCACTGATGTCAATATAGCCGCACTGATTCACACCAGCAGTGGATCCCGCCCGCTGCTTGTTGGCGTGAGTGTGAAGGACGCGTGTGTATGTGAGTGTGCGCTGGGCATGGGTGTGTCACGGCGGGGTGCGTACCTTTGATTTTTTATTTTTTTTAGATGGAAGGTTGTTTGGTGTGCCGGTGTCCTGGCTGGCTGGGGGTGTGAGGGATGCAGGGTGCACGGACCACTGTGCATTTTAGTGCATGCACGGCTGGGCGTACGAACCTGGGGTGCGCACGAGTGGCCTGGGGCGTGAGTTTGTTTGCACTGGTTTTGCGGGTGGGTGTGCAGGAGGGCTAGGTGTGTGCGAAGGGCCAGGTGAGTGTGCGCAGGGGCGAGTGTACCCGAGCGGCTGGGTGACCGGGTGTGTGAATTGTGTGTGTGTGTGACTGGACCTGTGAGGACTGTCTAGGAGCATGTGCCTGTTCGCACGGGGGGTGCGTGTGCGACCCTAGCAAGCAGGCGCCAGCCCTAGAACCCAGCATTTCTCCGCTGTGTCACTGCCCCCTGCCCCGTCACCCCCCAGTCCCGACACGCTCCCCTTACCATGTCCACTGCCCTGGGGTCCAGCTGGCTGGGGGGCGCCGGGACGGAGAACTGGATCTTCTTGCGGTCCTTGGGGTCCATCGCACCGTCGCTCTCTCCCACTTCCCAGCGGAGTCTCCGAGTCCACGTCTCGCTCTGCCCCTGAACTGAGCGCAGGGAGAACCGTGCTGTGTGCCCCCCCTTCTTCCAGCCCGGCAGGGTCTCTCCCTCTGCTCCTCAGCGAGTGAGCCTGCGCCCCGGCCCCCAGCAGAGTTAGACAGCTCCTGAGCCCAGCTCCATCCCCGCTGCACAGTGAGTGGTGGAGACGGGAGGGGAGAGGCAGAGGGAGAGAAGAGAAGGAGGGAGGGAGGGAGGGGAGAGAAGTTATTACTGGCTCTCTGGAGTCAGCCTGAATTATTAATCTCCCTGGGCAGGGGGGCAGAGGGCTAGCTTAATGAGCCCTCGTGGGGAGCCAACTGGCGGGGGGGGGGGGGTTCAAACAAAGCCACCCACGTCCAGTCTTAACCCTTTCACCGCCCAGCTGCGGAGACACCCCCCCAGAAGCAAATGCTTTCTAATGGGCAGCGTTGCCCAGTGGGGCAACCAGGCACTGGATGTTGTCCAGTAGATAAAGCGTTAGGCTGGGAGTCAGAAGACCTGGGTTTTATTCCGGTTCTGCTGCTGCTGAGTTAAGGCTGAGTTAGCTGCCCTATGCCTCAGTTTCCCCAGCTGGACAGCAGGGGCAGTGATTAGAGCTGCTTGGGACTTGTTCAGTGAATCGTTTTGGCATCAGAAAAAACGGCAGTTAGCGAGACAGGGTCGGGCGCAATGAATTTCCCAGCTTGAAAATAATGTTGAGGGAAAACAAAGCAACCAAACGTTCGGGGTTTCAGAACGCTGACATTTGCCAAAGGAAAAATTCCGTTTTCCTGGCACGAAACAATGTTTCAGTCCCAACTGTAAAGCTCGTTTTACTGGAAAGACGTTTCAAGAAGAAAGGTTGAAATCTGCACCAAGCGCTTCGACCTGAGCCGAGTGAAAGTTTTCGACTGACCCAAAACAAGGGGAAAAATCAAATTGTTTTTTCGGTTTGCGAATTCTTTCGAGGTTTCAAAGTTTCATCCCGACTGGAGATGGGAAAAGAATGTCAAACTCTCAAACACATTCACCGCTGCCCTCCGAGCCCTCCACATGGTGCTGTTGTAATTTGCTATGGGGAGCTATGCTGGATGTGTACATGTATCTAAGGTTGTGCGTGTGTATGGCGGATGCTCTTTGCATGTGTGCACATTGGTTTTGTGTATGCACCAGTATGTGTGTGTGCACACGTGTGCATCGGCTGAACATGTTGGCATGGTGAGTTATGTTGTGTGCGTGTGCGCACTCTGTTTGAATGTGTACACATGAAAGCATGCATTTTTTGCTCTGCCTGCAGGTGTGTTTATGTCAGCTTTGTGTTTGTGGAGTAACACACGCCTCATTCAAACACTCTCCCTCCAGCAAGAGCCTGCTAATTTGGAAGCTGCTGCATTTCAAAGGGCAAGGTTAGTAGATGTAGTGGATACAACACTGGGCAGGGGCAGAGGAGACCTGGCTCTGCCACTGACGCTTTGTGCGACCTTAGCAAAGTCACTTATATCTCCCCGAGCCTCAATTCCCTATCTGCAAAATAAGGATAACACCTGCCTCACAAGGATATTGGGAGGGGGAAAAAATCCATGAATGAGTATGAAGATCAGCTAAATATCTAGTAGGGCTGGTTTTCAGAACAAAAAGTCAAAAGATTGGAACTTATTTTGGAACGAAATGTTCTAAAAAACTTCAACTCAGAAACATCGACATGTTTCGGTTTCCCCATGATGCACGGTGGCCACTCAGAGGCAAGACCACAGTGCATCCTGGGAGATGCAGTCTAGGTAGGGATCATGACCTACAGGGAGAATGGATGCATGAGGGACCTGCAACTACAACTCCCATGAGACACTGCAGTGGGCCGATGCAAAGATTAATGGAGACCCAATCCCAAACTAACCGTTTTGTGTTGATTTTCCTGCAGAAAATTCTCCCAGAATTGATCTTGCCCCTCAGAAAAAAGACTAAATTTTTGGACAAAACCCCCCATTTTCTGATGGGAAAAATATTTCACTTGAAATTTTTCCACTGGCCCTGATAGCTAGAATTCACTGGTATCATGTGGAACAGATGATACCAGAGAATTCTAGCTGCATGTGGAACAGATGCGGCTCCAACTTCCCCATTAAAACTTTGATTAAAACTTTCCATAGCTACACATCAAACCCACCCGGGGGACTCAGAGTTATTTAAGATCCTTTCGTCTGAAGTCTTTAACATTGAAGCTGGATGTCTTTTCTAAAAGATTTGCTCTCATTCCGCTGTGGGCTCGTTAATGTCACTTTCATGGCAGGGGAGAATAATTCTCCTCGTGGCAGGAATTGCTGAGTGGGAATCTCTGGCTGGTGTTATGCAGGAGGTCAGACTAGATGGTCACAGTGGTCTCACCTGGCCTTAACCCCCGCCCCAAAACCTACAAATCTCTAGACACACACTGTACATTATTATTTGCTTTGCATTAGCAACTCGCAGCCCCAGTCACAGAACAGGAGCCCATTGTGCCAGGGGCTGTACAAACGCAGAACAAAAAGACTCTCTTTGCCCCCAAAGTGCTTCCAATCTGTACCTAAAGCCATTGGCTCAGTCTTCCTTAGCTCTCAACATTGCTTTGCAAGTGGTGTCTTTGCTCGCTCCAGAATGCCAGGCTTAAAACCTAGGGGCCCCCAGCTGGTGTAAATCAGCGTGACTCCACTGAGTTTGTGGATTGCGACCAGCTGAGGATCTGACCCGACAAGCCTAGGACTGTGCATTAGCTGCAAGGAACAGGCTAGTCCCGCTGTCGCTGTCGCATGGTACAACCGAGAATGGGACGGCTCTGGCCCCAGGGGATGCAGGAGGGACGGGAAGGGCCTTGGATGCTAACCTGTGATTTCAGGAGCCGCCAGTTGCAGAGGGGAAGCGGGAGCGTGCGTGCAGCCAGCCAGTTCCACACACGGGGGCGTCTGGGCTGCGGACCTGACTGCCAGGATCAGCAACACCAAAGGGCACATGCCCAGGTCATTCTGGAACGCGTTGGCTCTGCCAGCCATTGCACAAGCAAGCAGCTCACCCCCAGTCTCTATTCTAACCTATGCCCAGCCAGCTTCCCACTGTCCTGCTCGTTTAGCCTGCAGATCGATGGCCCTTGGGGAGAGAAGGCAAACCCCAGAGCTGGTCACAGGCCAGAGTACAACCCCTCCCGCTTGGGAGGCGCTGTCTGTAGAGATCCACGAAGCTACATCCTCCTCCTTCAAACTTCCCCCAAATTTGACCCCGGCGAGGCTGCTGCTGAGCTGAGACGCTGCCTGCCACACTGACCAATGCTGTTGCATTGTTTCCTCATACTCCCCCATGGGTCTGTTTGCCTCCAGCGGGTGTCTCTTGCCTTGTACTTAGCTTCTAAGCTCCTGGGGACAATGACTGTCTTTCGTTTGGTGTTTGTACAGCTCCTAGCACCCCATGGTCCTGGCCTGCCACTGCGGGCTACAGTAATGAAATAAGAAACAATGAGAGAACCAATTTGCCTGATAATGCATCCAACCAGAATGGCACTGCCTGCGGAGAGTTCGGTCAACAGCAGAGCCCAGGGGGATTGAGTCCCAGCATTTTATTTTTCCAACCAAAAATGACCTCTGTGAAAATCTTATGAAGATGGTTGTTTTCATTTACATTTTTCAAGTTTTCATTGGCAAAAAATGTAATTTTCAATTTCTCGCTTGTCAAAAGTGGTCCGTTTTGGGTTGAAATATTGGGGGGGGGGTGGAATCATTTTTTTGGTTTTTCAACCAAAAGCTGAAAAATTCAGTGAAAAGAGTCACGATTTTTAATTCTGCTGGGAAATAAAATCCATTTTCCAGCCAGCTCTTGAGAGCGAGATTCAGCAGCCACGCCGCTCTTCTAAAAACCAAGCTTTGGAACGTGAGCTCCTGACGCTTGTTTTAATCCCTTGCTCTCATCTGGTGCTTTTCAGCAGGCGATCTCAAAGCACTTCTCAGCCTTTATTGCATTTATCCTCACGCCACTCCTCAGAAAGAGGGAAACTGAGGCACAGAGGCTCCGTCAGCCGAGGTCACCCAGGAAGTCTGTGGTAGAGCAGACTCAAACCAGTCTTTGGCCAGGTCCCATGTCACTCAGCTCATTCAGCTCGGAGCCCCATCTGTTTTCAGCTTTGGCTTGGCCTTTGCTGCGACATGAGGTGTGTTTTTGCCACATGTGGCAGCGTTCTAGCGTGGACGAGGGATTTGGTTTTAACACATGTGAGCAGGTCACCGGAGAAGCTTTTTGTCTCAACTAGAGTTTGTGGCTTTGTTGTAACTATGCCCCTGCCCCACACACACACCCTGCACAGACCTTTCCGTTTGTTTTCTGCAGAGGATCCGGGTGAACAGGGTTTGTGGTTACTAGATGCCCTGCCTGGGTAAATATTTTGCTGGAACTTGGCCACTTTAAAGCGATCGGATCACCTCAAAATCCCAGCACCTGAGCCAGCCTAGCGGCCTGCAGTGATCTCAAAGGCTAAAACTCCCCCTGACTGGAATGGGGAACAGAGTTAGGTCAACACGGAGGGCTTTGGAAAACACCACCAAGCGCCTGAAATGCTGGCCCAGGGCTCAGTTAAAGGACATGCAAAATGAAAAACAAAACTGAAGCTTTGCTGGGTTTTGCATCTTGACCGTGGAGAAAAGCAGCCTGGAAAAGTTTTCCTCCCGAATAATTGTGGGGAATTTCTTCAGTTTGGTTAACATAAATCTATCACCCCGGCTAATGAACCGATTGCCTTTGTTAAATGTTTCGCACCACTGCCCCTGCCATTAAGGTATGAAAGGCTCCCCGCACGTGCAGAGAGCCCCCAGAAGGTGATCCGGAGGGAACCAGATTTGTCACTCTTAAGGTGGAAGCAGATCACTTGGTTTGGGCCTTCTCTACCCACCTTAAGGAAGCCAAATTAAAGGCACATGCCTCATTGTGTAACACTCCTTTGTAAGCGACCCCCTGTAAGTGGCATCTCGTGCTAGAGGTACCTAGATCAGTGGAATTCAGCACAAGGTATTAAACAAAAGAACGTGATGAAAAGAAAAGAGATCATTGTGGCCGGCTGTGTGGAGAGGGTAAAATCCGACCCTGCTGTTCATTTCGACCCACTGCCAAATTTCAGGGGCTCCTGTGGGGATGGGCAGGGCCGGAGAAATAGCCCAGAGCCCAATTCAGCGCCAATGGCCCCGGGACACAGCAGGTGCCAAAACCTGCCAGCCAGGGTCGCTTTTTGCAGTGGTGCAAATGAGGGCACGAGGCGTCTGGCAATGGTGAACCGAGTCCCTAGAGCGCCAGTTCAAACCCAGCCCGGCACCGTCAGACCCAGAGCGGATGCCTACCCCGGCTGTGCAGCATGGGGGAGTCTCAGGCCAGTTCCTAGTCATGGGGCGTCTCCACCCTCGAGAGCTGAGTCACCCCTCTTGTTCGTGTCAGCACCGCAGCGGGACCTAGCAGCCGAGCTGGGGTCGGAGCCCCCTGGGTGCTGCACAGACACAGGGTCACGCAGCAGAGCATGGAACAGAGGCCAGGTCTCCTCTGTCCTCCAGATATGCCAGTGCTCTCACCACTGGACCATGCCACCTCCCACAGAGCTGAATGGCGTGAGAATGCTCCGCAGGGCCCAGCGCTCAGGCACTGTAGGGGAAATTGTTTGTGCTGCCACCTCTGCTGTGCCTGGCTCTCAAAGTGCCTAAGTCTCCTGGGCGGGAAGCTGGTGCCAGCACCAAATCCGCTCTGCGCTGCAAAAGGAACGAGCACTCTCCCCTTCCCCACCCCCGTCGCTTTGCGGAAGGCTCCTGGCCTCCCCCGCAGTCCGCCCCCACCTCGTGCTCCCCGGTGGACTCCGCTCTGCACAGCTCCGTGCCAGCTGGGGCTCTGTGCCTGACGCAGGTGGGAGCAGCAGCTTCGAGGCTCGTGACACAAAGCGCTGTGAGTCACCCGGGGCCCTCCGGAGACCTGCGCGGTGGCTGCTACCGCTGGGGCATGCTCTGGAGGGAAGGAGGCAGCTGCCTGCAGCGAGCCGGGCATGGGGCTGGTCCAGCCGGGGTCTGGAAACGCAAGCTCACAGGGTGGGGATGGAGCTGCTCCGCTGGGACACCTGGAGGCTGCCGGACACAGCCAGACCCTGCGAGTCTCTCTGTGGCTCCAAGCAGGCCTGGGGAAGGCCGGCTGCTTTCTACACTAGCGCTCCCACCATCGCAGCCTGGGGAGGGGGGAGCCACCCCACTGCTACAGGGAGAGTGGGAGGATGTCACCAGCCCTCAGGAGGCAGAAGCAAGAGGCAGCTGGAGTCTGTTCCCGGGGTCTTGCCAGCGGGATGGCTCCAAGCTGTGAAATATGGACAACCCCACTGCAGGGAGTGGGGATCGCTGGGGGGCCCTGAGGCTGTACTCTGGAGGGGGGCCCTGGTGAGTAAGGGGGGCTGGCTGGAGGCCCTCCAAAGAGATGCCCTAGAGAGCAAGCGGAGGGCTGCTGGGGTCTCCAGAGTCAGTCCCAATCTAGCCCCTTATTCACACGGCCCCGTTCCTCATTCCCAGCCGAGGCCTGGGACAGGAAAACACGCAGTGACTGGCCTGGGGTGTGTCTAGCACGGGGGAGGCTGAGCCCGTTCTCTGGCTGGATCTGCAGAACTGGCGCCGGGACCAGGCACTTGCCACCCCCACACTTCTGCAGCCCTTCTGGTGCCCCTGTATTGTAAGGGGGGGGCTCCAGGTTAAAGAAAAAAAAGCTAAGGTGGGGGCATGATTCAAAGAAGGTTGAAACCCCCCTGGCTTGAAAGGAATCACCCAAGATATTGACAGAGCCCAGCTGAGGGCCTCCCTCGACCGCTGGCGACCCCACGCCCGCCCACACGTGTGACTTCCCACCAGCACGGTGGGGTTTGCCATCTCGTCGACTCAGCGCCCTCCCGGCGGGCAGCACAGAGGGATTTCGTGTCTCTGCCGGGGCCCAGGCAGGAAGGGCCCGGGGCCCCCTGCTCCTTCCGTGCCCACGAGCGCCTCGGCAAGCCAGCTAGTTACGCTGCACAAAAGGCCCCGCTCAGGGGCTCATCCGGAGCCAGGATCAGAAAGCCAGAGGGTTACCAGGCTGACAGCCTGCGAATGGGGCTAGGATACATGTCCCTGCAGGCGCCCTGCTGCTCTCCCCTGGCACCAAGCAGGCAGCAGGGTGGGATCTCGCAGGGCGCTGGCACACTCGAGTGGAAGGGACCGTAAGGTTGTTATGGCAACAGGTTCTTTTGTATTGTTCTTAAAGAAGATTGGAACTTTTTTTTAACCACAGGAGGTTTTTCCGTGGTGAATTCTCCATGGCAGGTGTTCAGCACGACCGGTTTCCTGGCCACCCCAGAGAGCCATGGGTTGGAAATATCCCCCCTCCCGCTCCCCGCTGGCACATCCCCCCAGCTGGTCTCCTCCCTAGAGGGCAGAGCGCACACGCCAGCTCATGCCATACGGGAAGCGAACCTGGCGCACGGCAGGTAATTGAGCCTCAGCTGCACAGCTCACCACAGTGCGGACTAACCACAAGACTCAGGGGGCATGGCCAGGGCTGGGATATCAGGGTGCTGGGGTCGGGAGTGAGGGGTATCAGCAGAGCTGGGTGTGTTGGGGCCAGGGCCAGGATAGCAGGGTGCTGGGGTCGGGAGTGAGGGGTATCAGCGGAGCTGGGTGTGTCGGGGCCAGGGCTGGGATATCAGGGTGCTGGGGTCGGGAGTGAGGGGTATCAGCAGAGCTGGGTGTGTCAGGGCCAGGGCCAGGATAGCAGAGTGCTGGGGTCGGGAGTGAGGGGTATCAGCGGAGCTGGGTGTGTCGGGGCAGGGCTGGGATATCAGGGTGCTGGGGTCGGGAGTGAGGGGTATCAGCAGAGCTGGGTGTGTCGGGGCAGGGCTGGGATTTCAGGGTGCTGGGGTCGGGAGTGAGGGGTATCAGCGGAGCTGGGTGTGTCGGGGCAGGGCCGGGATAGCAGAGTGCTGGGGTCGGGAGTGAGGGGTATCAGCGGAGCTGGGTGTGTCGGGGCAGGGCTGGGATATCAGGGTGCTGGGGTCGGGAGTGAGGGGTATCAGCAGAGCTGGGTGTGTCAGGGGCAGGGCTGGGATATCAGGGTGCTGGGGTCGGGAGTGAGGGGTATCAGCGGAGCTGGGTGTGTCAGGGCCAGGGCCGGGATTTCAGGGTGCTGGGGTCGGGAGTGAGGGGTATCAGCGGAGCTGGGTGTGTCGGGGCCAGCGCTGGGATATCAGGGTGCTGGGGTCGGGAGTGAGGGGTATCAGCGGAGCTGGGTGTGTCAGGGGCAGGGCTGGGATATCAGGGTGCTGGGGTCGGGAGTGAGGGGTATCAGCGGAGCTGGGTGTGTCAGGGGCAGGGCTGGGATATCAGGGTGCTGGGGTCGGGAGTGAGGGGTATCAGCGGAGCTGGGTGTGTCAGGGGCAGGGCCGGGATAGCAGAGTGCTGGGGTCGGGAGTGAGGGGTATCAGCAGAGCTGGGTGTGTCAGGGCCAGGGCCAGGATAGCAGAGTGCTGGGGTCGGGAGTGAGGGGTATCAGCAGAGCTGGGTGTGTCAGGGGCAGGGCTGGGATATCAGGGTGCTGGGGTCGGGAGTGAGGGGTATCAGCGGAGCTGGGTGTGTCAGGGGCAGGGCCGGGATTTCAGGGTGCTGGGGTCGGGAGTGAGGGGTATCAGCGGAGCTGGGTGTGTCAGGGCCAGGGCCGGGATATCAGGGTGCTGGGGTCGGGAGTGAGGGGTATCAGCGGAGCTGGGTGTGTCGGGGCAGGGCTGGGATATCAGGGTGCTGGGGTCGGGAGTGAGGGGTATCAGCGGAGCTGGGTGTGTCGGGGCAGGGCTGGGATATCAGGGTGCTGGGGTCGGGAGTGAGGGGTATCAGTGGAGCTGGGTGTGTCGGGGCAGGGCTGGGATTTCAGGGTGCTGGGGTCGGGAGTGAGGGGTATCAGCAGAGCTGGGTGTGTCAGGGGCAGGGCTGGGATATCAGGGTGCTGGGGTCGGGAGTGAGGGGTATCAGCGGAGCTGGGTGTGTCAGGGGCAGGGCTGGGATATCAGGGTGCTGGGGTCGGGAGTGAGGGGTATCAGCGGAACTGGGTGTGTCGGGGCAGCGCTGGGATATCAGGGTGCTGGGGTCGGGAGTGAGGGGTATCAGCAGAGCTGGGTGTGTTGGGGCAGGGCCGGGATAGCAGAGTGCTGGGGTCGGGAGTGAGGGGTATCAGCGGAGCTGGGTGTGTCAGGGGCAGGGCTGGGATATCAGGGTGCTGGGGTCGGGAGTGAGGGGTATCAGCAGAGCTGGGTGTGTCGGGGCAGGGCCGGGATTTCAGGGTGCTGGGGTCGGGAGTGAGGGGTATCAGCGGAGCTGGGTGTGTCGGGGCAGGGCCGGGATTTCAGGGTGCTGGGGTCGGGAGTGAGGGGTATCAGCGGAGCTGGGTGTGTCGGGGCCAGCGCTGGGATATCAGGGTGCTGGGGTCGGGAGTGATGGGTATCAGCGGAGCTGGGTGTGTCGGGGCAGGGCTGGGATATCAGGGTGCTGGGGTCGGGAGTGAGGGGTATCAGCGGAGCTGGATGTGTCGGGCCAGGGCCGGGATTTCAGGGTGCTGGGGTCGGGAGTGATGGGTATCAGCGGAGCTGGGTGTGTCAGGGCCAGGGCCGGGATATCAGGGTGCTGGGGTCCGGAGTGAGGGGTATCAGCGGAGCTGGGTGTGTCGGGGCCAGGGCTGGGATATCAGGGTGCTGGGGTCGGGAGTGAGGGGTATCAGCGGAGCTGGATGTGTCGGGCCAGGGCCAGGATAGCAGAGTGCTGGGGTCGGGAGTGAGGGGTATCAGCGGAGCTGGGTGTGTCAGGGGCAGGGCTGGGATATCAGGGTGCTGGGGTCGGGAGTGAGGGGTATCAGCAGAGCTGGGTGTGTCGGGGCAGGGCCGGGATTTCAGGGTGCTGGGGTCGGGAGTGAGGGGTATCAGCGGAGCTGGGTGTGTCAGGGCCAGGGCCGGGATAGCAGAGTGCTGGGGTCGGGAGTGAGGGGTATCAGCGGAGCTGGGTGTGTCGGGGCAGGGCTGGGATTTCAGGGTGCTGGGGTCGGGAGTGAGGGGTATCAGCAGAGCTGGGTGTGTCAGGGGCAGGGCCGGGATTTCAGGGCGCTGGGGTCGGGAGTGAGGGGTATCAGCGGAGCTGGGTGTGTTGGGGCAGGGCCGGGATATCAGGGTGCTGGGGTCGGGAGTGAGGGGTATCAGCAGAGCTGGGTGTGTCGGGGCCAGCGCTGGGATATCAGGGTGCTGGGGTCGGGAGTGAGGGGTATCAGCAGAGCTGGGTGTGTCAGGGGCAGGGCCAGGATAGCAGAGTGCTGGGGTCGGGAGTGAGGGGTATCAGCAGAGCTGGGTGTGTCAGGGGCAGGGCTGGGATTTCAGGGTGCTGGGGTCGGGAGTGAGGGGTATCAGCGGAGCTGGGTGTGTCAGGGGCAGGGCTGGGATATCAGGGTGCTGGGGTCGGGAGTGAGGGGTATCAGCAGACCTGGGTGTGTCGGGGCCAGGGCTGGGATATCAGGGTGCTGGGGTCGGGAGTGATGGGTATCAGCGGAGCTGGGTGTGTCGGGGCAGGGCTGGGATTTCAGGGTGCTGGGGTCGGGAGTGAGGGGTATCAGCAGAGCTGGGTGTGTCGGGGCAGGGCTGGGATATAAAGGGGTCAGGATGCACATTGGAAAACATAATCCCAACTATACATATACAATGATGGGGTCTAAATTAGCTGTTACCACTCAAGAAAGATCTTGGAGTCACTGTGGATAGTTCGTTGAAAACATCCACTCAATGTGCAGGTGCAGGCAAAAAAAGTGAACAGCATGTTGGGAATCTTCAAGAAAGGGATAGATAATAAGACAGAAAATATATTGCCGCTATATAAATCCATGGTACGCCCACATCTAGAATACTGCGTGCAGATGTGGTCGCCCCATCCCAAAAAAGATAGATTGGAATTGGAAACAGTTCAGAAAAGGGCAACAAAAATGATTAGGGGCATGGAACAGCTGCCATATGAGGCGAGATTAATAAGATTGGGACTTTTCAGCTTGGAAAAGAGACGACTGAGGGGGGATATGATAGAGGTCTATAAAGTCATGACTGGTGTGGAGAAGGTAAATAAAGAAGTGTTATTTACTCCTTCTCATAATACAAGAACTAGGGGTCACCAAATAAAATGAATAGGCAGCAGGTTTAAAACAAACCAAAGGAAGTGTTTCTTCACACAACACAGTCAACCTGTGGAACTCCTCGCCAGAGGAGGTTGTGAAGGCCAAGACTATAACAGTGTTCAAAAAAAGAACTAGGTAAGTTAATGGAGGATAGCTCCATCACTGGCTATTAGCCAGGCTGGGCAGGGATGGTATCCCTAGCCTCTGTTTGCCAGAAGGGAATGGATCACTTCATGATTACCCATTCTGTTCATTCCCTCTGGGGCACCTGGCATTGGCCATTGTCAGAAGACAGGATACTGGGCTGGCTGGACCTTTGGTCTAACAGTCTGGCTGTTCTTATATTCTTAGGATTGAGGGGCACCAGCAGAGCTGTGGGGGGAGAGAGCACAGGGCTGGGATAACAAGGGGTCAGGATTGAGGGGCACCAGCAGAGCTGGGCACTTGCTCCCACTATTCCTGCTGGAGTCTGCGTCTGAGGGAAGGCAGGAGGGCAGGGTGACTGGCAGGGTCCTTCCAGGAGCCAGAAACCAGAGGGTTTAGATGCCAGCTGAGTGTCTACTCTGCATGGTTTCCCTCCTTAGCAGGGACCAATCGCTGAGGCAACCCCTGTTGAACCCAAGCACTGCGGTAGCCACCCTGCGGGCCCTTAGCCAGCAGGTCGGGGGTGGGCGTCACTGATGCAGCAATAAGGACCCATCTCTGACAACTGATCCTAGGCAAGAAGCCCTGGGGAGAGAACTGGGAAAATCTCAGGATGTCCTCCCCCAAACACCCCTAACACCCATGGACACGCATTCATGGACACCCCCTCACACACCCACACCCCAACCCTAACACACACATCACAAACACCCATGGAGAGACACACACACATCCCCACACGTGTGTGCACACACATACAAGCTCCCACAGCCCTGGTCACACCAATGCACATGCATGTGCACACCCACACACACCCATCACTAACACACAACCCCCCCTCAACACACATCACCCACATGCACTGGGGCCGATCCTGCTCCCACTCCCACCAGTTTCACCCCGCAGAAGTGCCACTGACCCTAGCCCAGCGAGCTTGAGGTGGCAGGAGGGCAAGACCCGGATCTGCTTTCGAGCTGGTGCAAAGGGCTGCGCATTGTCTCAGCAGCAATTTCTCTTGCAAAAAGCGAGTAAAAATAGCAGAACATTTCGGATAATTGCCACTTACAGGCTCACCCTCCTCTAGGAATTAAATTACATTTTATTACTTTGATTTGCTTTGATGGAACATTACGGGGCTGCTTTCAGCGGAGAGAAGCCTTCAGCTCACGGGGGGAGGGGGGAGAAGAAGGCAGAAAGAGGAGGGGGCTCAGAAGCTGAGGTGGGGGCTTGCAAAGGAAGGTGTTTGGGGGAGGGGCTTGGAAGGCAGATCCTTGGGGTGGGGCTCATGCAGAAGGGGAGATCTGGGGAGTGGAAGAGAAGGGAGGACAAAGCAGAGAAGGAGACGGGAGTCAGAGTCCTGGGGACTCATCCATGGTCCCTGGTCCCTTGCCCCGGCCTTTTCTGGGCCGCTCTGGGCCCCCAGCCCCCCAGATCGCACAGGAGGTGTTTCTCGCCCACTCTGCACTGGTGTCAATGGCCAACGCACAGGCACTAACGATTAGGCCTAGTCGTGTTAATTACACGCCTGCCCATGCTCAGCTCTGCCCCGCAAGCCCCACTCTGTATGTTCAGTGGGTTTGTTCCCTCCCCTGACCTTGACAGTGCAAGGAAGGTCTCTGGGTCAGGGCACGTGGTGAAACGACAGATACCCCTCTCCCCCCCACCAGGGACCTCCAGATGCACAGATCCAGCCCCTACCCCTCCAGCACCCTGGGAAAAGGCTGCATGGGTGACTTGGGGGGACAGCATGCCCATGGGTTACACACACCCTTGCCCGAGATCCATGGGTAACGGAGGGCAGAATTTCTCCTGCCCGGGAGGGACCCCCTCTGGGGATGAGAACAGTTCTCACCAGGGCCAGCAAGCGGGAGGGATCCCCCAAAACATCTGTAACGGGGCTGAAATGGGAGCAGATTGATGCAGTGGGGCCTCAAGTTCCTCTCCCTGGGCCTGGGTCTATCTCCATGGCCCCCACGCTCCTTGGCCCTTCTGCTGAGACTGTTGCCAAAGGGGGCTGGGCAGCAGCGGTGTAAGGGGGGTGCCCCCTCATGGCCCCTGTGGGCTCCCCACCCTCAGCTTCCTCCCAATGCCTTTAAAACACAGGTCCCCTTCCGGGGGCTCATTTACCAGGTCTTTACACTTTCCAGTGGCCTCGAGGTTCCAACCCGTCGCCCGTGGAGAAGGGATCGCACGGCCCCCCGCTTCTGCCTTTCAGTTCCCTTCTCCGGTTCCCAGGCAGGCGGTCGGGAAGCAGAGCTGAGCACGAAACCTCCCTCTCCTGGGTGGGTGGATGGATGGACGGACAGCTCTGCTGGGACACAGTTTGCCAGCCATCCGGAGCACACGCCAAGCCTCAGCTTCCATCTCCCTGGAGCTGCTGCTCTCCCCAGGACGCTCCCTTATCACCTACCCCAGCTGAAGTGCATCACATGACCTTCATTCCCCCCACCTGGGGAGGAGAGGTGGCATGGCACAGGTGGGGCTGAGGCCCATCTCCCCTTAAAGGGGCAGTCACCTGGCGACAGGCAGCCTCGCTGGGCCAAACCTCTTGAACATCTGACAGTGGCCTGTCCGAAGGAGGGGGAGATGCTGAAGGACCCAGTGCAGGGGTATTGGAATGGGGGGGGGGGCGAGGCCAGGGCCCCACCACTTTTTACCACTTGTAAGGGCGAGCGATGGCAGGGGGGGAAGAGAAGAGCGAGCTGGGGCGGCGTCTTGGGGTGAAGACAGTGCAGGGGCAGAGCCTACGAGGGACGGGTGGTGAAGGGGCTGGGGCCACGGTTCATGTGCTGGTGCGCCCCCCCCCCACTTTTAGGAAGCTTCTGCCACTCCTGAGATGCCCGCTGAACTAGTGACGCCCACAGAACAGGCAGCACGAGTCACTTGCAGGTAAATGGTGGCGTCTCTGTAACTTGAAGGCTTTAACTCACGATCTGAGGACGTGGGTGACTCAGGTCGAGATTAGGGGCTGTTACAGGCATTCTGTGGCCTGCAACGTGCAGGAGGTCAGACAAGGTCCCTTCTGGCCGTAAAGTCTCTGAGGGAAGGCGACACCGCCCCCACCACCACCAAACTGACACCATCCTGGTTAGAACTAGCTGAAAAAACTGAACTGCTTTGGGGTCTAGAAATAGCCTCCCTCCCACACCCCCCAAACCAACACTTCCTGTGAAAAGCCGTCGGTGTTCTCAACATTTTCCATTCTCACCCACTGTTTTTAATCCAGCGTTTGCATTTGCCGAAAAAGGCATTTTCTTGCTGAAAACCAGCTTTTTGGTAAAGAACAACTTCCAAAAACGATGTCGATACAAAAATTCAATGAAAAGTAGCTCAGAGAACTGGGGGAGGGACTCCCCCAACCCAGAAAATGGCTCCATTTTGAACCTTGTGAAAAGGAAACAATTCTGAAATTTATCTTAAAATCATTTCCCCCTCTTTTCCGACCAGCTGGAGAGCCCTGGTGTCGGTGGGACACTCCTGGTCTCTTGTACCACCCCCAAGGAGGACGGTGAACAGCACCCAGACTTCCCCTGGCCATTGTGCCACCTTGAGACGCCATGACGCAGCGTTGACGTTACAGCTGGGGGGGGGGGAGCCCAGAACCATTCCGGGTTTGGGGCTGAGCCCCAGGAAGTCGAGATGCTCCCAGGAGTTGAAGATTCAGTTGCGCTGGTGGGAAGCGGGTACGGACCGTTAACCAGACCACTAGTGGATACTGTCTCCAGTTCTGGTGACCACACTTCAGGAAGGATGGCGACAGCTTGGACAAGCTATAAGAACAATTTGAGCTGGAAAAACCTGCCTGAAAGTGAGACACCAGAGAAGCTCAGCTAGTTTATCCACGCAAAGGTTAAGAGGTGGCTCGATCGTGATGCACAAGCACTGACCCGGGGAAGAAATCTCTGACAGCAGAGGGCTCTGTAGTCCAGCAGACAACGGCAGAAGGAGAGCCAACGGCTGGAAGATGAAGCTAGACAAATTCAGACTAGCAATAGGGTGCACTAGAGTTAGGGTGGATTCTCTGTCGCTTCAAGTCTTTAAGCCTGGGTGTCTTTTTAAGAGAGACACTGTAGAACCCGACCTCAAGGTATGGGCTGGAAGAAGGGACTGTCGGGGGAGGCCGTCTGGCCTGTGCTCTGCAGGAGATCAGGTTAGATGATCAGACTGGCCCCTCCTGGCCTTAATGAATCTCTTAACCTGGCCCGTGCCCTACGAATCAGGGAGACACCAGCTTCCAGGGACCGGAGTTAAACTTCACTTATTAAAGCCTAGCTCTGGATTCATCAGGGCTCTGCAAAATGCCATGGGTTATAGGCACCTGAACCTTGGGGGGTCTGATTCTTATACTAAGGGCCTTTTAAGCAGCTCCGGCAGCATAAAGGGGCTTCAAAGTGGAAATCCCACCTGCTCCCTGGCTGGTGTAGCGCTGGCAAAAGGCTCTGTGCTCACGCCCCCCGCCCACCCCCAGCATTAGGGTGTGTGTTAAGGGTGTCGCACGGCTTTAGAGCTTGTCTCTGCATCCTGGGGGCATGGGGAACGGAGTGCAGGTTAGAGCAGTCCCGAGGGTGCTCTAGCGGACACTGGCAGGCATGGGAGAACTGAGAATCAGGCCACAAGCCTGATCTAAGAATCAACGGGAAACCCTCCCTGCACACTGCTGGGCCAGTGGTGCCTGCAGCACGGCAGCCTGTGCATCGCAGTGGAGAATGCACTCAATCTAAGCCGCTGCGAAGGGACTTCAGCAGCGACTCCCAGGTTCAGCGTCTCTCCGGTGGTCCCCGTGCGTCCGGTTCCAGACAGCTCTCCGGCTCTGGCAGGGAACTGTGCCTCAACCTTGGGAAGGGAGGTGGCAGTTTGATCTGCCAGCCTCTCCCCCGCCTCAGCTCTCTGTCTCTGGGCTGCTTTGTCCATTTCAGCTGGGCAGCTGGTAGGCTTGGCTGGAGTGAGAGCACTCATGGACGAGGAAGTTGGCAGCGGAGGCTTCAGCAAACAAGAGGCTGGGGAGGAAAATCTCCCACGGCTGGTGACCCAAACCACTCTACCCACTGCACCTCACTTAGCCCCCAGCCCCTGGGCACGCACACAGGGAGTGCTGGATCCCAGCCCACAGTTGCACAACCGGCATTAGAACAAGCAGTGAGGGTCTAGTGGGTAGAGCTGGGGGAGAGTGCTGGAAGGGCAGGACTCCTGGGTTTCATTCCTGGCTCAACCACTGACATGACAGGCAACCTGAAGTTTCCCCTCTGCCACAGATTCCCAGAGACCAAGACCTCTTACCAGACCCTCCCTACACTTGGGGCTGCTTGGATCCTAGCTGCGTGGCCTAAACTGGCCTCTGCTCACTGCACTGGGAAGGGACTTAATGAGGAAAGCCTCATGCTCCAGGGCCTAGCAGCCCACTGCTTGCAGGGGTCAGGAAGGGGATTTTTCTCCTGACCCTCCTTGCACCATCACACTGTTCTCAGGGTGAATTCAACGTCCTCTGAAGCCCCAGGGCCACCCCACTGCCAGAGGGAAGGACACTCACGTGCCAACCAACACCAGGGATCGCTAGACACACGCCTCTCCCCAGCTTGAGCCACGCTGCCCCCTGGGTTCCCTCTTAGCAAACCTGAAGTTCCTCTGGAGGAGTGGATCAGAGCGTACGTGACGGGCCCAGCCGCCCTGGCAAGGGGAATATTCCCAGCACTGCGGAGGAGGCAGAGCTGCATTAGAACAGGGGTGGGTGGGGACCGCATTGAAGAAGTGGTGCGTGGGTGCAGTGCGTGGGGGGTGAGGTGGGGTGAATTTAACTCATTCCTGTCCGGGGGCGAGCAGCCCGGAGCCCGCATGGGTCTTGTGTAGCTCTCTCGCCCCCTCTAATGGCCAGATTGGGGAGAGACCTTCCTCCCGGGGGCTGCCGTTAGCTCAAGCCAGAGAGGCCCAGGTGCCTCAAGCCAGAGGCCCCAGGGACAAGCCCTGCCACTGACTCAGCCAGGGTGGTGTTGCGCTGCATGAGAGTTATGAGGCCTCCCAGAGTTTAGGGCTAGAAGGGAGCATTAGACCATCGAGTCTGACCCGCCCCCCTGTAAAACCCAGAGCAGAGACTCTCCCGCAGTGATCCCAGTACCGAGCCCAGGACCGGCAGCAGCTCTGGATCCGAAGCCATCAAGTGAGGGAGAATCCACCACTTCCCTGGGTCCCGAAGGCAGTGTTATGACCCACCCCTTCCCCAGGAGCTAGCACCCTGTTGTCATCCTATCCCCCTTCGCTCAGGTGGGGAAACTGAGGCACAGAGGGGTGGGGGAATAACTTTGACAAGGTCCTAGAACTGGGAACACAGCCCAGGAGTCCCGTCCATTAACCTCCTTCTCCTGCGCAGGGCGAGGGCAATGTATAGGCTCGGATTTAAGAACATGGGTCCTGTTCCCAGCTCTGCCGCTGACCTGCTGGATGAGCCTGGGCCAGTCACTGTGCCGCTCTGTGCCTCAGTTTCCCCTCCCACCTTTTTTCTGTAGGGTCTATCTGGCCTGTACGCTTGCCTGGGCAGGGACTACGTGCCCAGCCCAACAGGACCTTGGTTGAGATCTCCAGACTCTGCTGCAACAGGAAAATTAATCAAGCCCCGCTGCCTCCCTAAGCAGCAGGCGGGGATGGGACCGATCGCTCGGTGCTGCTGTGTATTTTCATAGCCTCGTGTTGCCCAAGCGAAGGTCGAAGTGCTGCAGAGCCACCGACAGCCAGCGGGTGTCAGCCCTCAGCCATCGTGTGCAGGCAGGCCGGGCGGTTGGCAGGCAGAACCCTGCAGCAGGCTGGCACGGCTGGTGCCTCGCACGTTAAGAACTGGGCATTAGATCAATGACCTTGGCGCGGGGGATCCGGCTTGGAGACAGGCTGGATCAGAGCAAATTTGGCAAATTGTCGCTGGCCGGCTCTGCCAAGCCTCCCTGGGCAATCAAGGTCCTTTCCCAGCTTGTCCGCTAACAGTGGCCTGTGTCTCTCCCTTCTCTCTCTGCCACGTTCCCGGAGCCTGACACTGGCAGCTCCCTGCCTATGATCCAGGGGAAAATGCCAACCTGTGCCCAGTGAGCCTGTGAAGCTTGCTCCAGGGAAGAGATGCCACCCCTCAGTGCCCCCTCTTTGCCAGGGGTGCCATTGGTGCCAGCGTCCGAGCAGCAAGCAGGGCGTAACTGTGGGGCAGGGGCACCCTCTCCCCTCCCTGGCAGATGGTATTTGCTGAGGAAGGGTTTGCCAGCGAATTAACAGACCAAGGGGGCCCTCTACCTGCCGCCTGGGGATGCAGGCTCTGCCGGCTGATTCGCTTCGAACACCTGTGGCAAACACACGTCAGATTTCAGCACTCGGCCCCGGGGGCAGGAGGGTTCCTGGCAAACACCCCATCTCTACACACAAAGAGCTGGGCACCAGGTTTTCCACGAGGGCAACCAAACCTTCAGGTGCTTTGGCTCGGTGTCAGGAAAGCAGCAGGTCGGGCTTGTGGGCGCCGAGCTGGCTTGGAAAAACTCATCGGCAGGGGCTCGACTTGGGAAGGTCACAAGGTCTAGTGGTGAGAGCAGAGTAGGCGGGGGCTAGAAAGCAGGACTCCTGGGTTCTCTTCCTGATATTGGAAGGGGCCACCGCACACAGCAGGGCCATGGGCGGCGCGACCCCAGCTGGGATTTGAACCTGCAGCCGCAGGGAGGGCCAAGGCTCCAGACCTGGGCCTGGAGATCACTTGAGGCCCAGAGTCCCTGTGCTTTGAAAACCCTGCGCTCTGCTGCTACTCCCCATGGCGGAGACCCCACTGGAGGCTACCGGAGGCCTCCCCAGCTGGAGCCAGGCCTGGGGTCAGGAACCCACCCTCCCACGCCACGTGCAAGGCTCGGGGGCAGCCCGGCGGCCCCGCCGCAGAGGTGGCAGCGGCACAAGGAGCTTGCTCGGGCGCCAAGATCCCGGCGGGGCGTCAGCTTCGGCTGTGACCTCCATCCTCGCCCCCTTGCAGCAGGGCTCAGAGCAAACAGCCCCCCGGGGCGGGGGAGCCTGACGAGGGCAAGAATGGGGCGGGGGGAACAAGCGTGGCTGCGGACCAAGGGGGTCCCAGCATCCCTTGGAATCACAACGCCGGCAGTGCCGGGCGCAGGGCGGGGGGGCTGCGCTCCGGACAGGGCCTGAGCTCCCCGTGGGTATCCCTGGCACAGCCCCACGCTCAGCACGTTGAGGGGCTGGGCTGTGATGGGGAGGTGGCACTGCCATGACTGAGCAAGGTGTGAACAGCTGAACCTTGGTGCGCCCCAACCCCCCGGAATAATAAATCCAGTCGTCTCCCCCCTGGAAACGGGGCAGCTGGGGCTGGGAGTCAGGAGGCCCGGGGTCCCTCTTGGCTCTGCAGGGGAGTGGGGTCTAGTAACTCGCGTGAGGGGGGACGTCAGGACGCCTGGGTTCTAGTCACATGACTGAGAGAGGAGCGGGGGGTTGTTGTTAGAACAGGGGGGCAGGGAAGCCAGATTCCCCAGTGTTATTCCCGCTACTGGGAGGCAGCGTGGTCAGTAGTTACAGCAGGAGTCAGGACTCCTGGGTCCACTTCCAAGCTGCTGCGAATCCCTTCCAGGCTCTGTGCTTCAGTCTCCCCGTCTGCGAAATGGGGGTAATGAGCCTGACTCCCCAACAGGGGCTATAAAAATACATCAATTGACAGCTGAAGGCATATCTAGGGGTCTGGGCCCCACCCTGGGGTGCCAAACGGCCTGGGATCAAACTCCACCTGCGCCCTGGGGGGAAGTTATAAGCACCTTCCTGGTTCTGGATGGGGCAGGGCGGGGAGGATTCTGGCTCAGCTCCCAGAGCAGATCAGCCCCAAGATTCATTTGGCCCAGTGTCCTGTCTCTGCCCCAGCCAGCCCCAGCTGCCTCAGAGCAGTGCAAGAGCCCCCCCCCCCCACCGACTGGGCAATTATGGAATAAGCAGCCCCTCGGGGACGTTTCGTTCAGGCAGTGAGTGGCCGGTTTGGGCCCTGAAGGAGGAGTGTTTCTCTCTCCTACAATAAAACGTTTCATCCTGTTTCTCCCTATCAACGTCTCATCGTCTGTTTTAAAGAGTCCTGCTAAATCTCTTGGCTTCACTGCAGATCTTGGGGCAGTGAGTTCCACATGCCACCTCTGCTGTGCATACAAAAAGCATCCCCTTGGTCTCAGGGCCTCCTTTCAGATTCATCGGCTGTCCCCTAGTCCTTGTATTGCAAGGACAGCACTGGATTGGATCTGGCCTCATCCCACTGACAAACCCCAAGTTACCGCCTGGTCCTTGCTACACAAAAGGCAGATGGCGCACAGGAGAAAATGACGGTACAGACTGGGCCAAATTCATCCCTGGTGTAACTCTAATCCAAGGGCCTACTCTTTATTAAGTATATTATGGTAGGACCTAGGCTCCCTAATCAGAATCGAGTTGCTGCACAGTCACAAAGGAGGAGACAGGTCCTAACCTGAAGAGTTTATAGTCTACTCCACTACCAGATCATCTAACAGGAGCTGCTGGCGTCCCTTCTTGTTGTGTTTTCAGCCCAAGTGCTGATCACTTCAGAAAATAATGAACCAACACCCACCTCTGAGATTGAAACGTTCAGGGTTTGGGTTTGCACCCAGCAGAGGGCATCACCGAGAGGCTGCCTCCCGGCTTGCAGTTCTGGTGCCCAGCACCACAATTGCAGGGGAAGTTTTGCACGGCCCCTGCAGCCCTGAGCAGGAGCATGCTCAGTCACGCGGTGTGGCTGGCACATGGGGGTCTGGTTAGTGTAGAGGAGCTGCCAGGGGCTGGAGCATGTTTCGTTGCTAAACCCTAACAAGTCTCTACTGAGCATGTGCAAACTGATTATTTTTCTTAGACGGCTTATAACTTGGCCAACTTTGGGCAGATTTTCACAAGGACAGCCAAAGTACATCCCTGACCCGGAGCAACTCCCCGGCCAAATTTCAAGGCTTTACGTCACAGCCTGGAGGCACTAGAGCCTCCCACGGAAAGGGTTGTAAGAATTTTTTTTTTTTTTAAACATGGACAAAAACAACGCATCATTCCCTACTTTCATTCTTGGAAATGGCCGAACTGTTTTAGCTTAAACGTCTCCCCAGAAAATTAAGCCTGAGGCAGACTTCCACCATGGTAAATTTCAGCCTAAATGGTAACAAGCAACTGAAAACAGGTTCTTATAATGGAAAGTGTTGGGGAACCTTAACCACACGTACTGCCTATAATTAGTGCAAGCTACGGTGGTGTGGTGTGGCACACTGTCCCCCCCTAGTGGTGGCTAGGCCAACTAGCGATGGAGAAGCCTGCTGCAGCCACAGTTAACAGCTGGAGAGGATCGTGCATTAAGAGCCAGGTTCTATCCCTGAAGCTAATGATCCACCCAGGAGTTCGGGTTTACATTAGAAGCTCAAATCAAACCCCTGATTCCAACACCGCTGAACTCTGGGTGTGGGGGGTGTCCACTTTTTGAACCCAAATTCAAATTTGAGCAAATGGCCCAGTTCCTTATTTTGGACTGAACCAAACTTCTTTGTCCAAAGCTCCTTGAAATACACACTTGGGATTCGTATGGAGTTGGGCATCCTTAGAGCAAAATAAAATAATGGTAAATTCCAGGTCCATGGTACCTTAATTGTGAATTATCATCTCCAACCTCCTTTCCCAGATCTTAGGGTTGAGGGGGAAGTTCTCAATGGAATGCAAATCCCACAATAATGTTCATATGTATTTTTTTGCTTTGAATTTTCCCAAATGGCTCAATTTTGTGGAAGACTTTCCATTTCCCCCCTTGGAATGAAGACCCATTTTTGAGCAAGAGTTTAAACATTCAACTAATTTCTTTTTTTTAGAGAAAAATCATTTTGCATCAAAACATTATATTTAGAATTTCGCCTGGGTGAGATTAAAGATGCCGATTTTGTTGAAAATGACAGTTCTGGGTTATAGAATGGCCTGAAGGTTCATGACCAAAACAAACAAACAAAAAATAGGTGCTTTCACTTCCTCTACTATGGAAACGCAGCCATCTCTAGGGCGGCGCACAACAGCTGCTTAACCGCCACGCAGCAACGCTACACAACTCAGTGTGGGACGAGGAGTGAAGACAAATCCTGTATCCCAGTGAACCTGCCCATGGTTCATTAATAACCAAGGACTCCAGTTGCTGGTTTTTCTACCTCTGAATTCTTTCCCCAGGCAGTCTCACCCTGATGTCATAGCTCATCCCTGACTTCACAAATAGTTGCCATGGAAATGACTGCGATGCAGAGCATTGTGGGATGTGCGATATCAGGCTGCAGGGGAAGGCAGGCAGCAGGAGCTCGGAGAGAATCTGGATTTGTTACAACCGTCCATCTGCGATGGGGGAAAAAAGATGTGGGAAAAGCCTCGCTTAGCTTAACAGGGCCGTATTTCCATGCATATCACACACAATTGTCTCAGCACCCAGCATGGAGCCCTCCCTCAAGCAAAGCCACCTTGAAGTCAATGCATCATGTGTTCAGGATGCAGCCCAGTTAGATCCGTCAGCCTGGTCAGAGATCCACACCGCACAGCCACAGGTGAGGTCAGGGGATCATACCTGGATTTGGACTGGTGTCCGGGACAATATGCGGTGCAGGCCAATGGGGCTCCAGGCCCAGCTGAGGAAGGCGGATGCAGTGGCCGGGGTGCTAATCTCGCTGAGCTGGCTTCAAATCCCTGCTCTGGCATAGCTTCCCTGGGCTATTAGGGAATGCATGAGTGGTACAAGGGAGATGGGAAAAGGTTCGGAATATCAAGTAGGGAGATGTACACCTTTGCTCTAAGTCAAAAAGCAAAGACAGATGACCTTGGACAAATCTGTGGGCTCATCTACATGGGGAAATTGGGAGTAATTACTCCACTTCCAGAATGGAGTGTTCTCACAGGGGAGTTCTATGGGCATAGCTATTGCAGAAGGATCATCCCCCCTATAGGCAGGTTAGCCTAGGGGATACCGGCCTGGACCTCAGTAAACCTCGGCTCTATTCCCAGCTCTGCCACTGGCCTGCTGTGTGACCTTGGGCAAGTCACGCCCCTGCTCCGTGCCTCAGTTTCCCCAGCTGTAAAAAGCCTGCTCTCCTTTGTAAAGCGCTTTGAGATCTACTGATGAAAGGAGCTAGGAATCACTACAGCTATGTTGGCCAGTTTCTCTGTACGTCACTCAAGGTGGGAACAGTGGCACTGCCACATGGGGCTGGGGAGGTGAAATGCACTGAAGGTTGTGAGGGGCTCAGATCCTACAGTTAAAGGGGCTTGTTACATACTGATGACAGCTAGATTTCTGCCACAGAGGAATCCTCTGACTTCACCAGGGAGAAAGGGCTGACGGCTAGCACAGAAGCAGGAAAGCTCCTCACCCCTTCCCCTCTCCTCCAGCAGCACCCGGCCTGAGCTACAATCACAGAACCGTTTGCTGTCTGCATTCCCAGAAGAAAGAATAAAGTTAAAACATCTGTTAATTTATAAACCAATTTAACCATGACTGGTTAATAAATAGCTAACAGCTGCCAAATCCACTACCCCTCAGCTCAGGAGAAGGGCACTCTGGGATGGCAGAGACGAACAGATTAATCTAGATGGTTTTTCCATCTCTCTCTCACACACTCTTCCCTGTGTATTTATTATTGTGGATTTCCACCCCCCGAAAATCAATTTGCTCCCGTTAGGAGGAGGAGAGGATTCTAGATCCATAAGAAGGGGTGTGTGTAAACAAGCAGCATACAGGCTGTATCCCTCCTCTTTGCTATTTTCCTGCTGGATTTGAATTTGTGGTTGTGGGGTCAGTCGCCTCGTTCAAGTCGGTCGATCAAGTAACTGGGAGATGGAGACAGCGGTCAGTTCAAAGCCACCCCGAGAGGTGGCAGGCCTGGATCAGGAGCTCAGCTCCAGAGGCCCCTGGCAGGAGGCAGTTTTACAGCTGGTTCCTGTTATGTTCATGGCACCACACACACAGAAGTGAGATAAAAAACATAAGACTCTTGCTGGAAAGCTGCACCCTCACAACTTGATTCCTTAGAATTCAGAACGATCACATATTGGAACCCAAGAGCAGAGGGAAACAAAACAGGCTGCTCCCTAAAGCAGAGAGGCACAATTTACCCCCACCTTATTCTAGGCTGGCTGGCTGCAGAACTGACTCAGATCTCAGGCTGCCCTGCAGAGGTCCCTAGCCTGCAAGCAGGGCCAGGAAACCCATTACAAATGAAAGCGATAGCATGTAATTTTAACATAGGTTAGATTAGATGGCAAAATTTCAAATGTTATGCCTTGGAAAAAGGGTCAGACAAAAGGCAGGAAAGTAGGGGAAGGGGGGAAGGGATGAGAAAGAAACGATCTGATAATGAGTTTGATGGAAAAGAATCTTGTCCTTTCATGAAGAAATTGCACTTTTAAGTTGGCTCCACACAGAGGAATCTCAGCTAAGGAGACTTTCAAATGCAAATCTCTTAAAAGGGACTGAACATATGGGCAAAGCAAAGCACTTACTTTTCAGAATGAAATTATTCATGGGGTTTTTTGGTGTTTGTTTTTCTGCACGTGTGAAGGAATGGGGTGGGGGGGGCAGCCCGTTTAATTGGGGTCCCAAAGGGATAGGGCCGTTAAGACGCTGTGCCTTCGTTAGGAGCGATTGCCACCCTGGCAATATGAGGGAGGAGGGGCTGCATCATTATTGGCAGACTTGGGGGGGAAAATAAAACCAAACTCTCCTCCCAAACCAAAGGCAACTCCCAAATCTAAATCCCACAGGCCAGATACAAACTGGCCATTGAGTCCACTGGGGCTGGGCCCGTTTCCACCAGAGGGAATCCGGCCCAATAAGTGAAGGAATGGGATTCTTTGGGGGGTAGCGGCAGCCGCGGAGAGCAGGGAGAAGGGGTGAATCGTGGCATGCCCCGGGAAAGGAGTTGTGGGCGGAGAGCTGTATTCCAGCGGGTCTGTATGCAAGTCTGGCTGTCTGTGACTGTATAGGGTCTTGACATGCTGTGTAGCTATGAATGGATGTGTGTGCGTGCGTGGTGAGCACAGGGCGGGGTTCTCTTCCCAACTCCGTCACTGACTTGCTGGCCCACTGCCTCAGTGTCCCCTTCTGTAAAATGGGGTAGGGACACTGACCTTCCCTCGTAAAACACTTGGAGATTATGGGATGAAAAGTGAAACAGACGTGCAAATGATTAGTGAGGCTTGTACTACGGAGCAGTGGTGCTCAGACTGAGGCTCGCCAGTCGCATGGGGCTCTAATCTCTCTCACAGTGCTTTGCAACAGGGGATATTAAAACCCGGTGTGATTTAATTATGAACCAGGCAGCCGGCTTTTACTAGCCTATTAACCAAATGGGGTTGATAAAACACTTGATCATTTTTGCTGTGAGAATAATGTCTATTTAAAAACAAAGTATCTCCAGTCCCACTGGTTAAATAGGACTATAAAGCACTATAGTAAATGAAACAGTGAATTCCCACGCCTGGGGCTCTTCCGGGTCATGCAGATCGCGAATATGGCTCTGGAACCCCTGAGGTCGGAGTATCCCTGTTCTAGAGCAACGCACAGCCCCTGTGCGTGGTACACGCCTGGCCTAGCTCCGGTCACACAGCCCCTGTGAGTGGTACACGCCTGGCCTAGCTCCGGTCACACGGCTCTGTGCGCGGTACACGCCTGGCCTAGCTCCGGTCACACGGCTCTGTGCGCGGTACACGCCTGGCCTAGCTCCGGTCACACGGCTCAGTGCGCGGTACACGCCTGGCCTAGCTCCGGTCACACGGCTCAGTGCGTGGTACACGCCTGGCCTAGCTCCGGTCACACGGCTCTGTGCGTGGTACACGCCTGGCCTAGCTCCGGTCACACGGCTCTGTGCGTGGTACACGCCTGGCCTAGCTCCGGTCACACGGCTCTGTGCGTGGTACACGCCTGGCCTAGCTCCGGTCACACGGCTCTGTGCAGGGTACACGCCTGGCCTAGCTCCGGTCACACGGCTCTGTGCAGGGTACACGCCTGGCCTAGCTCCGGTCACACTGCTCTGTGCGTGGTACACGCCTGGCCTAGCGCCGGTCACACGGCTCTGTGCGTGGTACACGCCTGGCCTAGCGCCGGTCACACGGCTCTGTGCGTGGTACACGCCTGGCCTAGCGCCGGTCACACGGCTCTGTGCGTGGTACACGCCTGGCCTAGCGCCGGTCACACGGCTGTGCATGCTCCTCTCTGGTATTTGAGCTGCTGCCTGATGTGCGGCCTTCAGCCAGGTTGAAGCAGAGGTGTTTCAGGGTAGGGACCTGGGGGTGGGGTGGGGGGGAGGATGCTGCACCCCACTTCAGTCCCTCGCTGCTGCCGAGGGGGTGGAACCCCTCAGCTGAGTGTGGAGTTCCTGGCTGCAGAGGTGTTAAGGCCAAGACAGACAGTCCTACTCCTAGGCCTGCTCCCCAAGCCCCTCCTCCCATAGGAGCATGGCTAGGGAGATACAGGGGGGCTGTTGTAAGTTAGAGCAGCCAGAGTCCTCTGGGACCCCAGCAGCCCTTGGAGAAACGGGGGATCCTAGTTCCTGGGGCTCTATTATTTTCTCTTCCCCTCCCCCATGCATCCCCCAGCCTGGGCTGCATCTCCTAGGAAGTGCCGCTTAGAAGCTGGGTCCATTGAGCATCCCCTGCCCCATGCTCTTTGGAGCAGGAGCGAGGAGAAACACAAAGAATCCCATAGGTCTCATCTCTCCGGACAAGAGAGCATCTTATCCCTGCTGGACAATAGGGCACAGGCTGAGCACGGCCCAGGGCTGTGTGAGTGAGAGCACCTGCATGTGAATAGACACAACTCTGGGAGGCTGCGAGTTGGTGTGTGTGTACGACTGGGTGTTTACAGCATGTGTACATGTAATTGTGCAACTTAGGGACGTGCGAGCAGTTGTGTTCAGCTGATATCTAGAGACAGACTTTGAGCACGTGTGAGAGACTATTTGTGCAAGTTTGTGTGTATATGTACGTGTATACACACACACACACACACACAGAGTGAGACACACACACACACGTGCATGCACACCCTTGAATTTCTTCCAAGCACTCTGGAAGTAATTGATTGCCGCTGCCCCTTCCCATCTGGATGGGAGGGGAAACATTTAGCAGCTCATGTGCCTTGGAAACGGCCCTGCAGATCTCGGCTCCTGGGCTCCCAGAGGTATCGCAGCGTTAGCCAGTCCAGCCAGATTCGGTCCCACCCGCCCGCGGCATCCCTATGGGGCAGATGGACACAGCCTTCAGTGCTTGCCGCCTGCCCTGTAGCTACGACCTGGATTCCCTTCCCGGCTCCTTGGGGCAGGGAGTGGCTGCCCGGTGCCCAGCACAAGCCCCTGGTCTCGGCTGCAGCCTCTAGTTGCTAGTGGAATACAGATAATGGCTTTGTTGCAGGGGGAGCGGGGAGGGAGGAGGAAGGTGCCTGGAAACCAACCTCTATCTCCCCCCAGGCTGGGTGCAGCATCACCACCAGCCCTGCCCCTGACCTGGAGGCTCTCCCCCCGTCTTTAGAGTCAGCGAAGGCCAGGCGCTGGGTGGCTTTGTGCTGTGCACACCTCCCCAGTGAACAATCGGGCTGAGACCCACCAACTCATTGCACAGGGAGAGTTGTTGGGGCCAACAGCAAGGCAGCAAGCAAACACTTGGGGACTTCATCTGCAGCTGTAACTAGGAGCTGGCTCCCATTTCCATCCAACGTGCTGGATCAGAACCAAACCCTTCTTGGAGATATTCAGTATCACCAGTAAAGACGTTAACTCCAGCCTCCCTGGCATTACCCAGCCTCCCCAGAGGCATATGGTATTTCCATACCTAGAGGAAGGTTGCTCTAACTTGGCCTGATTTCAAAGGGCCATAGATGAGGATTGTAACCCAAAGAACAGACCCCAGCTCTGCAGAAATCAAAACCGCAGCTTCAGTGTTGTTTCCTTTTAAGCCTGAGCTGCAGAAAGCTCAGAGTTCAGGGGGAGGGGCTGGATTTGGGGGTTGGTTTAGATGCAACATTTGGGGAAAGTTTGGGCACCGTGCAGGTCGCCAGAGTGTGGGCTGGAGGGAGGGTCGGCAGTACTGCCAACACCTGCTGGTCTACTTGAAAGGCCCAAGCTCCTGGAGTCATGTGATCATGAGAGACTCTCAGTTCTCATTTAAAAAATAATGAAATAAAAGCTGCACTCCTGGTTGCAGAGAAAACGTCAGAGAATGACCCAAATGCCCTCAGAGGCTTTGAAACAGGCAAAGGAAAAGAACCCAACCTCTTTATTTTTAAAGATTTTTTTTTTTTTTTAAATCATGATTTTTAAGCCAATCTCACAATTTGGGGAGGGGCCTTGACTCACGATGGTCAAAGGTTTCAGAACCAGGTTGCATGGAGCTGCTGTTACTGATGGGTGCTTGGGAGAGGGAGGGGGCTTCAGATTAAGACAAACAAAATCTCCAACCCCCCCTCCCTATCGGAAGGCAGGGCTCTGAGCAGCCCAGCAGGAGAGCCATGCTCTGCTTACTGGGGCATTCGACCTAACCATTAAAGCAAGGAGATCTTGGCTTTAATGTGAAAGACACACTTTGGACCCATTGACAGAGAACAGAGTGTAAAGAACGAACCAAATTCTTCCCCTGAGCCCCAAACCTCCAAGAAGGATTTGGCTGGAGATCCTGGATGCAGATTCAGAACTAGGGGACGGGGGTTCAGGTTTAAGGCTACCAGCTGCCTCACCCATAGTCTCAAATGCGACTGTTGTGCCTGAGGGTTAGGAAGTCCCAGGCCCTGGTTCAATCTGTCTAGAAGGGTTAAATTCTTTTCCTGGTGAACCCCTTCCCAGCAGCTGGGTACACCACCACATGTCATAATAGTAATGTAATTTGTAAGTTAACAATGGGCAGATTGAGGTTTATATTTAATTACAACGTTTGCACCAACCTGAACTCACCCTTATTTCATCAATAATGCATGGGTTTGTGTTTATCGCTGCTTAATTAATCCACGCTTACGACAATTAAAGGCTTGCAAAATCCCCAACGGTGGCTATAGGGGGAACGCTGCAGTGCCTGCTGCTAGCGGCTGCAGTGTGGGCTGGGGAAGGACAATGGGCAAGGCTGGCACAAGGGGGGGGGGGCAAATCTGCCTGCACGTTCGTAGACGGATGCCCACCACTGTGGTATCTGAGCACCTCCCAGTGCAAGGAGGAGGAGGAGGCGGCAGCAAGGAGAATCTAAAGATGTTGATCATCTCTGGACCGAAGATCGGAGATCCCCAGACCTGGAACTCTGGGAACTCGGAGGCTGGCTAACTTTATAATGAGACAAGCCAAACCACTCCAGATCTTTGGGTCAGAACTTCTCTAGGCTTATCTCTGCCATGGCAGTGTAGGGACACCCTAAGGTGCCCGTGGGGCCCCATTACTCTATCCAAGCATCTCACAATCTTTTAACATATAGTTTCTCCCCCAGCCCCCGTGAGGCAGGGCGATTCTCCCCATTTTAGAGATGGGGAAATGGAGGCACAGAGAGACAATAAATGACTTTGCCCAAGGTCACATGGGCAGAGTCTGTGGCAGAGCAGGGAACTGAACCTAGATTTCCCAGGCCAATGCCCTAACCACTGGGCCATCCTTCCTCCCTGACACTTCCTGGTTACGTGTGGATGGCTGTTAAGGTGACCAGACAGCCCGATAAAATCAGGACTGTCCTGATTTTGAGGAGTTTGTCCCGCATCCCGACCAGAGTGCGGTCAGGACACCATTTGTCCCAATATTTGGATTCCTGGTCTTTGGCAGCAATTCAGTGGAGAGTCCTTCAGTCACGGACAGTCTTCCGCAGTATTTCTATGGCGGGTGCTTCTGTCTTTGGTGGCAAGGTTTATTACCCACTGCCAAAATACCGCCAAAGACCATCCCTGACTGAAGTGCTCTCTGTCGAATTGCTGCCGAACTCCCGGACTGGGTAAGTGTTTAAAAAAAACCCAAAAAACGCCCCCCCTGCAGTGGTCCCGATATTTTCCCCTTAACATCTGGTCACCCTAACAGCTGTTACCACATCCACACGTATGTAAATAGTTCACTAGATAACATGCCAGCAGATGGCACTCAAGAACACCCAGCGTTGTACCTGGGATTTGTAGGCCCGATAAGATTTCGTGCTGTAGCCCAGTACAGATGGCTTCCTCTGTGCAGCTCGTCCCACGGTGACAAGACTAGCCAGTGCTTGCCGGCTTTCCACAGCGGGTGGGAGCCAGGAAGCACAGAGGAAGTTTGGAGGGGGGGGGGGATGCTTTTATTTTACTCTACCTATGGCACATCTGCATGCTGAAAGGAGGGCTCCGCTCGGTCCCCCCAAGTCAGGATTTCTGGATGGGCAGCAACTCCGTGTGAAGCAGAAGATACAGGATTCGGCTGGAAGAATAAAGAGCCTTTGGGGAGGCTGCTGGATGCAGACAGGCCTTGTAGTTCCCTTCGGTGCTCTGGTTTCCAGCAAGACGTCACCCTTGGGGCTCAGCCTCAGGCCTGCGCTGGGTGCAGCTCCCTGGAGGGGCCGAAAAGCCAAAGAGGGGAACATGAACCTAGACCTGATTGGGTCCAGGAAAGCAGCCCACAGGTGGATGGCAGTGGAGAGAAAAAACAAACAAAAAACCCCCCGATGTTTTCAAGTTCTTGTGCCTAGTGAGGAACCTTCAGAGGAGATCTGGACCTCTCCTCAGCAAAGCGTTTAAGCACCTGCTTGAAGTTAAGCGCACAGTTAAGTCCCTTGGAAGCAAATGGGCCTTAAGCATGTGCTTAGCTGAACTGGGGCCCAGTGTTCCTGCTAGTCAGCACCTGCACAAGGGATGGAGATCTCGCAGGCAAAGGCAGCTCTGGGCTCCCCGCTGGAAAACAGGGGGGCAGGGCCAGCAGGGAGCCAGAGAGAATTGAGGGTGTATTTGTATTTAGTTCCTCATCACCACCCAACATCATTTGCCCCATTTTGCCATAAACTCACTTACCTCTCAGGCCAGTCCCGCAGGAAGCAGCCCCCAGCACTGCTGACCTAGCCCCAGACTCAGCATGTCTTTCCCACGGGGTCTGGACTTATATAGACCCCAGGCTCCTCCCACTCCCAGCAGCCTCTGAGGGGACTGGAGCATTGGAGTCAGCTGCTTGGCAGGGAGGGGTTTGCCCATGGCCACAGTTCACTTTATCATAAGCTGCTTGGGAGCCAGGGTTGCCCTGCTCATATATCAATAGTTTCTTGAGCCTCACTGTGCTTGGTGCTGTATAAACGCACACTCAGAGGCAGTCCCGCCCCGGAGAGCTTGCAGTCTAAATAGAGAGGGGAGCCAGAGGCCCTGAGATTTGCCCAAAGTCACATAGCAAGGAATCAAGCATCAGAGGGGTAGCAAAGAATGGAAACCAGGTATCCCATGGCTCATTCCAGGACTCTTTCTACTGGGCCACACTCTTCCTCTGTTTCTACCCCCTGAGGAAGTGTGATCTATCAGCTAGAACAAGGACCTGGGTGTCAGGGCTCCTGGGTCCTATTCTTGGCTCTGTGAAGCAGTGGTGTCTAGTGGTCAGAGGAAACAGGGCTCCTGGGTTCTTCCCAGCTCTGCTACAGACTTCCTGTGTGACCTTGGGGGAGACCCTGCCTTGCTCTGTGCCTCAGTTTCCCCATCTACAGAATGGGGGGTGATGATACCAATCCCCTCCCCTTGAGGGGTCTGAAAGGCTCCATTAATTAACACCTGAAAATCTCATTAAGACCCTGGGATGAACTTGCTAGAGGCCTGCTTAAAAATCAGCTGTTAGTGCAAGGCGCAGCGGGGGTCAGGAGCCAAGAGCGCCCGACTCTCTGGCACGTTGCCCCCGGGGTTAGTGTGTCTCTGCCCGCGCCAGCGACGCCCGGCGTTTTGCCAGCGCATGATGGCAAAGGGCAGGAATGACGGTGCCGCTGCAGCCTCTCCCTCCCTGCCGCACCACTGAACTCGGCCAGTCAAGCTGGGATTGTGCAGGGGAAGGGCCAGAGACCTGGGCCTCTCACAGCCACGGAGACCCTCAGAGCCCCCACCTTTCACAGGGCTAGGTCACCCCCCCCCCCGCCATCTCTGTCCCTTTGACTCTTCCTTCCTTTCCACCTGCTCCCTCTCTCCATATCTACCCATCTCCTTGGCTCTTTCTCCCCAGCCCAGACACCTCTGCTCCCTTAACCTCCATCCCCCCGCTCTTCTCACTCCCCCTGGCTGACCCTAGACAAAGCTGGGCCCACGCTCGATTGTCTGGGGAAGAGGGGACACGACACAGGCCTGGAGTTAGCTGAGAGGAAGGAGGGATTGTTCCATCCCAACGCCCCTGGACTCTTCACCTGCCCCGTCTTTAAACCCAGCACCAAACAAACAAACAAAAATCCCCAAACGGAGTCACTGTCCCTTTAAGATGCTACCAAAGAGCACGGCTGTCCCGGATCAGCCGGAGCGCCTATTAAAATTTTATGCGAAGTGTAAATGGGCCAGGTCTCCAGCTTCCTCGCTCCCATCGAATGATTTATTACTCGCAAATACCACAGAACTAATTAGTATAGTAATTAATTAATACGAATTTGCATATTTGCATGTGCAATTAGTGCAGTGGAGTGATTACTCTGAAAATGAGAAGTTGGGCTTGTCAGATGTTAGTGTGAACTGGACTGGAAAGCCTCATGCCGATGAACTTTAGCAGCATTACAATCCCGGCTAGGAAGCCAGGCGGGTGGGTGTGCGGGAGCACCATCGCTGGGGGGGTTTACACCAGGCTTGGGGGTGCAAACACAACTTGCTGCACACTCACGCCGCATGCACGAGATCAAAGCCGCCTGTGTAACAGAGCCCCCCGCTCCTTTCCCTCCCCGCTCCCCCCCAAACATCCCTTTTATTCATCTATTTCTTCCGATGGCACCCGTCCAAGTTTGCTGGAATCAAAGCTTATTGTTATGCATTATGTTTCTCTTTTGTAGCTAAGCTCTGTGTAATGGGATGATACAAGCTGCTCCCTAACCAAGGCCTTGCATTAAGAGCAGGGCCACCTTAAAGGTGCAGCAGCCTTTTTTCTTGCACCGCCGGGATGTGGGGGGGGGTGAACCCCAGCACCCCCACGCAGTTCTGCGGCCTTTCCTGATGGAACGCTGTGAAGCGGGGGGTTAATTTCGAGCCAGACTTACCCATCTTTGCGTTGCCAGCGCTGCCCGTTTGTCACCTACCTGTCTTGCCGGCGGCGGTGATGGCCGGGATGCCGGGCACCTTTGCAGGGAGGGGAGCGTGAGATAGACTCGGAGAATGATAGGACTGGAAGGGACCTTGAGAGGTCGTGGGGTGCTGGTTTCTCACTGGTTTCCATTCCCTCCCCTTCACCAGCACCCTTTGCCCCAGCTCCAGACACGCCCCCCCCAATTGGGCAGATTCCCAAAGCCAAACTCCCACTTCAATTTTGCCAATGTCCCCTTGTTTTTGCCATGGCCCGAGCCACATCCCCAGGCTCTTGCCAGGCAACCTCACCATGGTGACTGTTCTAACCATGGGCCATCTCCATGGCAACTCCCCTCACCATGCACCATCACCATGGTAACTGGCCTTGCCACACACCCTCGCCATGGCAACTGTCCTCACCAGCACCATCGCCATGGTGACTGTTTTCGCCACGCCCCCCCTCAAACGGTGGGGTTTTGTAAAGCCAGATCAGAAGCTGGTGGCCTGGGTGTCTTGCTATTGGGCATCAGCCTTTCAGCTTCTGGGATTGGACAGTCCATGCACCGTCCTACGGTGCAATGGCCCGGGGAGCCTGGGGTCCCATCAACAAAGCAGCCATAGCGATCCCCCAAACTCTGTCCAGCTGTGCTGCTGGCGTGTGGGGGCCTCAGGCCCGGGGGGAAACACAGGCTGCCAGGGGGATGGATGGAGGGCCGGGCCTGGAAATTTAGTGCCTGAGACCATATAGGGGATAAAGCAACATCTTCCCCATTAATTTGTCACACAGGGTGGGGAAGGGGGCGATGGCGGGGGGGAGGGGGGCCCTTCTGCACAACATGCCTGAGGTGGGGTATAAATACAGGCAAAATTGGGGCTGGACCCCCTCATCCTGTTGCTCCTGGAATTTAGGAGCAGTGGACCCCATCTGGATCCATAAACAACAGTCTGTAGCATGCACACCACCTCCCGGCTCCCCTCTTCTCCCGGGCCTCCGAATTGGGATCCCCTGAGGGGCAAAGGGGAGGTGGCATTCTGCCCCCCCCCCCAAGTCTGATGGTGGTGCATGGTAGGGCGCGCCGTGACTCAGTACATTTCCATAGGCTTCAAAGATAGCAGGAGCGTTTCCTGTCTGCTCCAAATGCCATGGCAGCCGGCCAGTTCTGTAATATTCCATGTGCCGCCCCATGGGTTCGGAGAGACCCTGGCAGCGACGGAGAGCAGAGGGATAGAATTTGTGGATCCCGCTATGCAGCAGCACGTGGGGAGGGGAAAGGCAGGTGGGGGGGCGCTTTCCCATCCCACGGGGTGGCCCGGGGACGAGGCGCCAGCCGGGGTCACAGCTCCCGCCCCGTGGTTCTGCCACCCTGGCAGCACTGGGCCCGTGACCGCTTACACGCTGGTCTCGGAAAGGGGACTAAGCTGGCACCATCTGCAGGATGTGGGGGAGGGGGGAGAGGAACGGGCCTTCGCACTTGTCCTGGCTCCCCGCGGACCAGCTGTGCCTGGTGCCAGAAGAGCTCTCGTTAATCCATGACATACTGTGGGTGTGTGGGAGCCAACGGGGCATTTGGGCTTCAACCTGGATCGTTTCCATCCTGCCCGGCTGGCGGCCGACTCCGGGGGGAGTGCACTGGCTTTGCAGCTGGGTGTGTGTGTGTGTGGCTGGGAAACGCCCTTGAAATCAGATCCACGTGGAAGCAGTGTGGGGGCAAAGCAGGGGATGTGTCTACCCTGGCACCCAGCTCCCTGGCAGCCACAAGAGGGGGCTGTGAGCATCGGGGGCGCTTCGAGGAGGGGAACTGGCTCTCCTGTCGCTGTAGGGCAGGGTCAGTTTAAGTGTGTCCCCCTGGCCCCCCTCCTGCCTGCATTCCCAATGGCCCCAGATCAGCACCCTCCATGGCCTGATTGACATGCTGCCAAGCCTCCCAGCCCTGCCTCCTGCGGACCTCCTCACTCTCCACCCCCTTCCCCAAGGAGCCGTCACCACCTGCCGCTTGGGATGGCACAGCCCGGTGGCTGTGACATCATAGCTCGGACCGCGTGACGTCACAACCCTGTGATTGTGGGGTCACGGCCCAGTGCTTGTGATGTCACGGGCTTGCCACGTGGCACAGATTCAGGGGGTGAGAATAGGAGGCAGGGCAGGGCTGTGATGAATAGAAAGGGGGATATTTTAAAAAAGCAGCTGGACACAGACAGTCACACCCTGTGGTTCTCCTTAGCTCCCAGCCTGCCCTGCTCACCAAATCGTGAGCATATTTGCACCAGGATCCCTCTCTGCTGCCACGTCCACCTTTTTCCTCCAATAAATCTTTTCTCTCCCTCTCCCACTGCACTTCCTCCCTCCCCTCCTCAGATGCCATTGGGCAACCATGGACATTATTACAGCTGGCACCACCAGGTGGTGCTGTTGCACACAGTTCTTTTTCTTAGCGTGCAAGCAAGTTTAGACAGTTGGGAAGACATGCCACTGTTAGTTCTGGGGTGAGCAAGATTTTGTGCAGGGGCAGCTTTGGGAGCCCTAAGAGCAGCAGGAGAGTTTGCACGGTGCCTATGGTGAGGGCCAATTCTGGGGGCAGAGTTGCTCCTGTTGAGCTGAGATCCCTGGGAGTAGGGCTTGCCTGCATGCAGGGAGACCATCTCCGTCCAGGATTGGTGAGTGTGTGAACAGACCAAACCTTCGCTCCACCACACTAATTTAGCCTCCACTGGGAAGCTAACTTGCAAGGCCTGGGACAGCGGCTACTCCTGGGCATAGGGGCAAGGATGGTGTCAGGAATGGGATACCTGCATCAGCAGACAGGGTGACAGTATTGTTCCTATTACAACAATGGCTGGTATTTCCCTTTAAGAGGATCAGGATTTGTTTTGCCATCCATTCATGTTCTTCTTGGTTCCTTCATTCATGTTCTCTCTCACTGTTCCCTTCTCCTCCCACCCCCAAAGAGTGCCCACCTCCCTCTCCGCACCCTTTGCAGGCCCCTCCCCAAACCCAGGGGGCCAGCCCCGGCCCAAGATTGCCAGCCCCAGAGACCTGCTCTTTCCCAGCCGCGACAATTACACAACTCACCCGGGGACTTGTAAACAATTTTTAAAGACACAGCCAGTATTAATTATGCAGATAACGACTTGGGAATTGTCCGGTTACAAACGTAACCGCTGTCAGAACGGTGTGGGCTGGGAATAACGCCCCTCGCGGCTGGAGATACACGTCTCACAGCTTATCTAACACAGCACCAGGTGAGGCTGCTTCTGATCTCGGCGCGGGCTAAGGTGATGCAGGCACAAGGCTGGGAGATCTGGCTTCGATTCCCAGCTCCACAAGAGGCTCTCCGTGTGACCTCGGACCAGTCACTTTGGGCCCTCATTTTCCCCTCTGTAAAACAGAGATAACAATACTTGCCCACCTCCTGCCGATGCTCAGATGGTACCTGATGGGGTGGCCATAAGTACTTTAGAAAGAGCTCCGCAATAGATTCAGTTCAAACGATACCGTCAGTGTCCTGGGAGAGCACTCGATTTATAATACAGACGCACTTTAGACCAAACTCTAACTTGACTTTGGTTGTAAGCTTTTGCGGGGAGAGCGGGACCCTCTCATTGTTCTGTGTAAGGTGCTGGGCATGGGGGGGGGCTGCTCCTAGGTGCTGCAGTAATACATATAATAAATACTAATAATTAACCACAGTCTTCATTAGGGACCAGCACCCTATTGCGCATGGTGCTGTACGAACTCTCAAGCCATCCATTGCTCCAGACAGTTTGCAATTGAGGTTAATGCTATTAACCATCTCAGGCAAGCAAAGGAAGGTACACACTTTTGGCCTGGGTGTTAGACTTGCCTTCATTTAACAAGGAGAAAAACAATTAGCAGAACTCGTTAATTTTTTTAAATGCCTCTTTTTCACTGGATAGATCCCAGGCCACAGAGTGTGGAGGGAGGGGCTGTGCAGGTATCACTAGAAAAATTCTTCCAAATGAAGCATGGCCCTAGCCTGAATCACTGGGGTTTGAGATCAGCTGTGAGTGTTAATGTGAGTGCTCATGATCAGCAGGGGCATGATAATGAAAGGTCCAGGAGGCAGCAAAATGCAGGCCTGGTCTCATAGTACAACAGCCAGGGACAGTGGATGGCATGGCAAGGTGGCCCATGTAAAACAGGGGAGATGCTTTTTCATGTGGTGTGCAATCAGCCTGTGGAACTCACTGCCACATGTTGAGTCCAAGAGCTTAGTGGGATTGGTGGGGGAGGGGAAAAATCAGATATTTATATGGAGAACAGGACTAGGCAGAGCTGTAATAGTAAGAGTTAAAAATAGCCAAAAACTTTGGAAGCATTACAAACCCACATGCTTCAGGGCATAGACCAACTTCTAGCTGACAGGGGTCAGGAGGGAATGTCCCCTAGGGGCAGATCACCCCAATCACTGCTGGGGTTCTTGCATCTTGCCGTTGCTGGCCGCTGTGCGCCACAGGTTACTGGGCCAGATGAGCTATTGGTCTGATTTGCTACAGCAATTACTAGGTTCCTCTGGTCCAGCGGATTGTGGGAAAGGACCACCAGCCAGGGGAGTTGAAATGACATCTTCCACAATGCATGACCTTGGGGAAGGGAGCCAACCTCTGACACAGACCTGCTATGTCGCTTCCCCTCTCTGTGCCTCAGTTTCTCTACAATCACCCCTCTCCAAAGCCCTTTCATGCCGTGAGCTGTCCAGGTGCTCAGAGGGAGGAGTGAATTTCATGCCGGTTCTGAGACTGTAGAGAGAGCTTGAGGGAACGAAATGGGAGTGGGGGAGGCAGTTGGTGCGAGCGTGGGAGGTTTGGGGACTTCGCTTGACTGAAGAATCAAGGCTTGTCGAATTTTCATTGAGCAGCTGTTTGCCAAGGTTCCTTCCTGTTAGATCCCAGCAGGGTCCACTAGGTGGCGCAGTACCACAGACCCTATAAGAAGCGGCTCCTTCTGGGATCTCCGGGTAGTAGCCAAGACTGAGCAATTTGGGGCAGGGACTGTCTCTCACCATGTGTTTTGTACAGCACCTAGCGCAGTGGCATCCTAATGGGGGGTGCTGTGGTAATACAGAAGGGCAGGCAGTCTCCACGAGTTCTCCCCCATTCAGGCTGCATGGGATTTTGCTTTGTGGTCAAGGAAAGCAAAGAAAGAACAAATATAAAGTCTCCCTGAGAGCGAACGTAGGGGGAGCGACTGGCTCTTTGAACTGTCTCCCAGAAGGGCCCCTCACGCAGACAGGGAGTGAGAGCTCGCCCATTTTAAAGTGCGGGAGGCACAAAACGGAGCCATCATGGGTTTCATGGATTTACGTAAACCCCTGTCGTAGGCCAGGAGCTTAGGGATTGCTGTCCTGCCACCCAGAGCAGTGGACGGGGAGGGCACACGGGAGTATGCGCCATAGGTCCGGGTTGAGGGGCACTGCCACAGCTGTGGGCGTGGGGAGCCCAGGGCTGGGGTAGCAGGGGGCAGTGGGTCACAGCTGAGAGGCAGCCCCCAATCCGTGCCCGTTAAGACCGTGCACCGTGCCCAGCTCTAACCGCCCGGCACTGATCTCTCCCTTCCAAGAGCACTGAACCTGCGCTCAAGTTTCCTTCCCTTTCACCTCCCCCTCCCCCCAGGCTCTTGGCAGCAGGGGCCCCTCCCTTGCCCCTCACAGACAGGGGCCTGATAGCCCCTTCGCCCCCCCCATCACAGCTGCCACCCCCCCCCCCAGACACTGAGCAGCAACAGAAGGAGTTGCCCGCCTCTAGCTGGGAAGGCAGATTGGCTGCCGGCCCTGCCAGTCTCCCCGGAGGAGCCGTCTCACTGGCTGAGTGTGTGTAAGCGAGTGGCCAGCGACAGAGCATGGGTAGCAGGTGGCGGGAGGGGGAGGGAAATCAGCTAAACTCTGGCTCACCCCCTCTCCCTTTGGCCTAGGTGAGGGCCCAGTTGGTTGCTGGCTCAGGATCAAGTCCGGGAGCTGATCTCAGGGCTTTACTGGATCCAGCCACGCCTGAAAACAAGGAGAATTTCCTCTGGGAAGCAGGAAGACAAACAGGCCAGACCCAGGAGCGTGGCTCCAGCAGGGGTGCAGGGTTAGCACAGCTGGGAAGCAGAGCCAGGCGCTTCTGCAGGGAGCTAGAGATCAGAGACAGCAACACAATTGATACAGACACCTGGAATTAGCACCACTGGAAGGGCGGAGCCAACATTTCCCCCTGAGTCTGCAGAGCAAACAGGCTGGTTGGCATCTCTGCACCTGCAGGCCTCACCTGGAGAGGGCTCCTGTCAGGCTAGGCACTGGAAGTGCACCTCCCCTTTGCTGTGCCTCAGTTTCCCCAGCTGTAACAGGAGGGTAATGATAGCCAGCTGCTTGAAGGAAGCATTCGGAGATCTGTGGAAAGAGCTAGGGAATAAGCCCCACCACCCTGTGCATCAGGAGAGCTCAAAGCATTTAACGCAGGAGAGCGGTACTGTCAGCCTCATTTTACAGAGGGGGAAACTGAGGCCCACAGCAGGGACACAACCTGCTTGAGGCCACCCAGCAGCAGAACCAGGAATAGAACCCAGATCTCCCAAGGCCCAAGCCACTGATCTATACACAAGGCCACACCACCTCTTGCAACAGCAAAGTCCCCTTATCTACCCCCTGCCGTGCCTCATCTGCTTCCTCACTCACATCCATGCTGCCCCTTCCGCTGCTAACTCTCTCCTCCGCTGCCTTCTCGTTGTTCAAGTCCTTTCCACAAGCCCCCTCCTCCCGCCGATACTAACTCAGAATCAGTCGCCTGGGCCTGCTCAAAGAGCTCCTGATCCGTCAGGAGCCTCTGGGTTTGAAACAACAGATGGATTCCTGCGTGGGGGCCTGCCTCAGTTTCCCCAACCCTGTAAAATGGGGGTGAGGAGCCTTCCTTTGTCAGTCTTGCTGATTTAGAGTCTAGGTTCTTCAGGGCGGGGGCTGTCTCTCTCCCCACAGGTTTGTATAGCACCAGTCTCAGCGGGGGCCTCTGGGCATGACTCTCACACACGATAATGATCATCGATTCGTACATCTGGGGGGGGGGGAATATTTCCTCCCCAAGGAAAATTTCAACCACAAACAAACAAACCCCTCGTGTTAGTCACCAATTTCCCATGGAAAAACATTGTGGGGTTGGATATGGAATTTCCCCCTCCTTCTTTTTACACCCCAAATGTTCAGTTTTCGGCAAACCAACCCAACCCAACCCATTTTGGGGCCAGCACTGAACACCGACCGCCCTCCCGCTCCCCAGATATTTTGCTCCAACACAAAAGCTCACCGCACTTTGCAGATGAGCCGGGTAGGTCACTGCATGTCTCTGCAAGGCTGAGCCCACAGCCTCCCAGCCGGGGGCTGCCCTGGGAACCAGAAGCTTGGCCTGGGAATAACAAGAATTATTACCATCGTGCCTGCCTAGATGCCCCCGCTGGGGGCCAGAACCCCGCTGTGCTGGGTGCTGTACAGACACCCACCAAACACACGGTGGGCTCTTTGGGGCAGGGACTAGCCAGTCAGACCCAACAGCTGTTGCACTGCAGAGCCTTGCGGCCTAGTGGCTGGAGCACTGAACTGGATTTCAGCAGGCCTGGGTTCCAGTCAGGCTCCACCCGCTGGCTGACCTTGGGCAAGTGCCTTCCCCTCTCTGTGCCTCAGTTTCCCCATCTGGATAAGGGGGATAATGCTATTTCCCCCCCTTAGGGAAGCTCTGTCAAATCTACCAGTGAAGAAGGACGGCGATTAGTCTATAGCCCTTTGTCTTCACAGATCTCAAAACACAGGCAGGTCTGTGGCATTAGCCACCTGTTACAAGTGGAGAAACTGAGGCACGGCACAGGGCTGTGACCCTCTGGAGGTGAGTGGCAGAGGTGGGATTAAAGCCCAAGTCTAGGGGGAGTCCCATGCTTTAGCCACCGGCCTCCCAAGAACAAGCCCCTCCCACGCCCAGCTTGGCCGCTAGCCAGCTCCCCTTAAACTCAGCACCCGCTCGCGCAGCTCCCATCTATTTTTAAGGCCCCGCGGGATGATGGAGCGCAGCCGTCGGGATATTAATAGGATTCGAGCCCATTAGGAACATCTGTGTCAAGGGGAAGCGGCATTAAGAATCGGACCCTGCAGGGATCCCGGGCCCAGGCCTCGTTTATTCACTGGAGGAATCTGGGGCCCACGGGGGCTGGATGGGTGTATGTGTGGCGGGGGGGAAGGTTCCTCTCTCTCTCCCCCTCCTCTGCCATTTTCCCTGACGGTGGCTCCATTACACACATTATCACATCGATCTATCTCTAGCCTTCACCTCCCAGAAATATTGCCGTGTGGCGTCAGCTCCATCTGGCACTGCCTGGGCTCCCCCCCCCCTTCCCCCCAACTGCAGCTTGCAGGGAAGGGCTCAGCTAGGGAGACGCAAGAAAGAGCCGTGGAGTCGGCTCCGCTCGGTGGTGGGGGCGGCCTGGTGGCTCATGTCCCTGTGGAGGGTCCGCGGCTGGGCCTTGAGGTTCACCCCTGTTCTACCCCATGCAAAGTGCATGCAGCAGGGGCTGTGGCGAGGTGAACCCCCTCCCTCTCCCCGTGCCCCATGGGCATCAGATTTCACCTGGACAGGGTCACAAGGTGCCAAGAGGACAGAGGCAGTTTCGTGGCTCATTTAGCTCAGGGGCTCTGCTGAGGCTGCCAGCAAAGGGGCCGATCGGTGCCAGTGGCCGAGGCCACTTTTGTGATGTGGGAGCCGGGTGGAGACCCAGCAAACCCCGCAGACGTCCGGGGGGAGCCCAGTGCCCCACACGGCTTCGTTGGGCTGGTTTGTGACCCGCCACCGAGAGCTGAACCAGCCTGAGCCAGCGAGATGGGCTGTGCAGGTCCGTGGCCATCGACGAGCATTGTGTCACCCAGCGAGCGCACAAACGCCACCACGCGGGGGCGGGGGGGGGGGGGGAGCCCCGCAGTCCCTGACTATCCCAGCCCTGGGCCCCCTCCCCAGATCTGCCAATGCCCCTCATCCCAATCCACCCCTCCCCCACTATCCCAGCCCTGGGCCCCCTCCCCAGATCTGCCAATGCCCCTCATCCCAATCACCCCTCCCCCACTATCCCAGCCCTGGGCCCCTCCCCAGATCTGCCAATGCCCCTCATCCCAATCCACCCCCTCCCCCACTATCCCAGCCCTGGGCTCCCTCCCCAGATCTACCAATGCCCCTCATCCCAATCCACCCCCTCCCCCACTATCCCAGCCCTGGGACCCCTCCCCAGATCTACCAATGCCCCTCATCCCAATCCACCCCCTCCCCCACTATCCCAGCCCTGGGCCCCTCCCCAGATCTGCCAATGCCCCTCATCCCAATCCACCCCTCCCCCACTATCCCAGCCCTGGGCCCCTCCCCAGATCTGCCAATGCCCCTCATCCCAATCCACCCCCTCCCCCACTATCCCAGCCCTGGGACCCCTCCCCAGATCTGCCAATGCCCCTCATCCCAATCCCCCCCCCCCCCACTATCCCAGCCCTGGGCCCCCTCCCCAGATCTGCCAATGCCCCTCATCCCAATCCACCCCCTCCCCCACTATCCCAGCCCTGGGACCCCTCCCCAGATCTGCCAATGCCCCTCATCCCAACCCACCCCCTCCCCCACTATCCCAGCCCTGGGCTCCCTCCCCAGATCTGCCAGGACCCCTCATCCCAATCCACCCCCTCCCCCGCTATCCCAGCCCTGGGACCCCTCCCCAGATCTGCCAATGCCCCTCATCCCAATCCACCCCTCCCCCACTATCCCAGCCCTGGGCTCCCTCCCCAGATCTGCCAGGACCCCTCATCCTGACATGCCATCCCCTGCTATCCTAACCCTGGGCTCCCACCTCCCACCCCACTGCCTTAAAGCAAGTAACAGCTCATCTCAAAGCCCTCAGTCATCCCCTTCCTCTCTGCACCTGGTTCTTCAGGGACCTTTCCTGGGCACGGCCCTCAGGGTTCTTCCAACAATGCAAAAGGAAACCCAGAGGATCCCCTCCCACCCCAGGGGAATCACAGCCCTCCCCAGCTCCCCCCGGCCTGCCAGCTTCCCTTCCTGCCAAGCAGCTTCCCCGGCCCCACTCCTGGACTTACCTTCCTGCCAAGCAGCTTCCCCGGCCCTTCTCTTTCTGGCCCCACTCCCGGGGTAATCACCACAGGAGCAAACAGCCCCCCCTTCCCAAGCTCTCTTCAGGGCCTTCCCCTTAGCCTCTGCCGCCACCCTGCTACTGCCAGGCATTTCTCCTCTGATCCTCTACCTGAGCGGTCGCCGCAGCCCTCGTGAGCTCCAAGCTGGGTGCACCTGCCTGGTCACCTGGGGAGCAGGACCCACCTCACTTAAAGGGGCCAGACACCCTGTGAGGAGGGGAGGGGGAAAAGCCCCCCTCCCCGGCACAGCCGATTAACCCACCAGGCATCAGGCAGTGGGCACAGGTGGGGTTTGGGAGCTGCCCACCCTCGCCGCTCACCCATCAGCTGAGCCGTCCCCGGGGGCTCCCCGTGCACGGAGACAGCACCTGAGCTGTCTGGAACGAAGGGCCCGTTCGGTCTGGTCACCGCGCACAGAGCAACGCCCTGGCTCGGGTCACCGGGAGGACCGAGGCGGGATCTGCAGCTGTGCGGGCAGAGCTCAGGGAGCTCAAGGACCCGCAATTACCCGGCTCCTAAACCTCTGGGGGGATGGGGGGACGAAGTGCGACACCCTGTTCCACACAGCACAGGTCCCATGTCCATACCTGGTGCCTTAGACTGTAAATTCTTCCAGCTGGACACCAGCTCTTTGTTCTGGGTGCAGCACCCGGCTCATGACTGGGGCATTTGGGTGCTACCGTAATACGAGGAAAAATGTGAATCATCCCCAGATGAGATGTGCTGGGCGGGTCACGCGTCCTGCCACTGCTTGGGCATCTGGCTAACGAGAGGCCTGCTGCCTAAAACCTGGCCTTACCTTGGGCACCTGCCTACAATCGAGGGCACAAGGTGGGGCAGGGGCAGAATTCTTGGAGCCATGCAGACCTGGGAGGAAGAACCCACCTTCCCTTCATTGGTACCCCCAATACCGACACCCCGAGAGGACTGGCAGACGCAGTCTGGGAGCGCACACTGACACTGCGGGGTTTGTCCAACCAGCACCCTTGGGTTTGAGCCCTGGGGAAAAGCAGCCCCTTGTTTTGGTGTCTGCGTAGCAGCTGGATTCTGCTGGAGGTTGGCGTGGGAGCAGCAGCGGGAGGAATTAACCCTCTGAAAATCAGCCCCATGTGTCTGGGTTTGGGGGGGGGGAATTGATGCCACCCTGCACTGGCCACATCTGCATCTCAGGCCAACTGCCAGCTGCTACTCCCAGGGTGGCTTGGGGAGGGAGGAGGGAGCCACCCATTAGAGAAAGTCCACAGCACAATTAAGACGTGTTTTGGTTTTCATCTCGCCGCTCTCCCTTCATCCGCTCTTCCTGTCTCAGGCTCCACTTTCTTCTCTCTCGCAGCGGCTGCGCATGCTGAGGAGCCAAGCCACGCGCAAAGCCCAGTCGCTCCTTGGCAGGTCAGTGGAGTGGACAGGACTTCGCGTTTGAGTTCCTGGTGGCTTTCCCCCGGCTGGAGGGGCTTTTAATGCCACCTCCTTAGTCCCTACGCTGCTCCTCGGGTGGGGCTTTTTATGTCACTTCCCCTCCCAGCCCGTCCGCCCCGGAACTGTGACTTCCTTGGTCTGTTACCTGGATACTCTAGATCCAATTTAAGACTCCTACAATGGGCATCAGGGGGCCTTGGCACAGCTGCGAATCAGGCCTTTTGTATCTTTCAGTCGCCCTCTCAGGGTTTTATACAGCTGCCCATCACCGTAGCCTCTGGCTGCCTAAACTAACAGCAATAGCGAAGACCCCAGTGGACTTGCCCCTTGTCCGTTGACTAGTTTGGTGGCTACATTTGATCATTTATTATTATTTATAGTGCAATGACATCTACAGGCCCCGACCAAAGCCGAAGCCCCGTTGTGCCGGGCACAGTCCAGATTCATACTGAGAGACAGTCCCTGCCCCAAAGAGCTTACAGTCGAAACAGACTAGATCTACAAAGGATGGGGAAGGGAAACTGAGGCACAGGGGGTGACTCACCCCAGGTCACACAGCGAGTCAGCGGTGGAGCTAGGATCCAGTCCCCTGTAACTCCCATCTGTACTAGGAAGGATGGATATAATGAGGTGAGGTTGGAGACTCCGGACTCCTGGGTTCCACTCCTGGCTCCACCACTGACAAGCTACATGACCTTCGGCAAGGCGTTTCCCCCGTATGTGCCTCAGTTTCCCTATCTGTAAAATGAGGCTGGGAACACCAGGCGGCTTGCGAGGCTAAATTCACTCGTGTCGGTGAAGGGGTTGGATGGGCTGGTACAGCAGTTGGCGAGGAAAAGATACGAGTCACACGCCTATGCCCATCCTGTGGCCAGCTGGCACCAGTGTATTTGGGCTGGAGTCTCACGCTGACCTGACCTCGGCTCGTGACCTCTTCCGAGCTCTCCTGGAGGTGGGGATGGAGAGACAGCAAAGGCGGGCGCGTGCACACCCCCCGCCCTTCTTGGTTGAAATGACAACACAAGGGGTGAGGCCAAGGGGCCCCGACTTTCCTCCCGGCTCTGAGATGGGTGAGGTGACTCTGTAAACAAGCCTCCGCTGGCTCTATTCTCTGTGTGTGCTGCGGGCACCCACGTGATGGGGGGGCATCGGCTCCCTGCACAAGAGCCGCGCAGGAGAGGCAGCCTGCTTGAGCGAATGCTTCGGATGCTGCCGCGTCTGGTGCCCTCGCAAGCTGCCACCTCCCTCCCCTCGGCGGTGGATGCCAGTTCGTGCTCTCGGGAGATGGGTCGAGAGACACACTTTGGATCTTAATATGCTAAGACGAGGAAAATCAATTTCAATCTCCACAACGCGGGAGCAGCAGAGCAGAAGGGGAGCGAGCACTTCCCAGTCACTCGGCAACCGCGCAGTCTTGAAGGCAAACTAACTAAATAAACCCACGGCAAAGGGCGAGCGGAAGACGGACAGAGGCGTGGATCGAGGCCCAGGGCCAGCTGGCGCGGGCAAGCCCCTAACGGGGCCACGGCAAGAAATGGGCAGTGGGGTGAAGGGGAGATCTGGGGGTTGCCTTCCTCCAACCAAGTGGGTGGAAGTGCTGGGTCTGCGCAGAGCTAAGGGGAGGGAAGCTGTGGGATCTCCGTCGTGGGGTTTTTTTAAAGAGCCAGTTGGCCCAATGCCCACCAGGGATGGTCTAGGCTTGCTTGGCCCTGCCTCAGAGCAGGGAGCTGGGCTTGCTGAGCTCCCGTGGTCCCATCCACCCCACCGAGCCCCTGCCAAGGTCGCTCGAGTCCAGGGGTTATCTTCAAAGTGCCAATGGGCGCTCAGCTCTTTCAACGTTCACGGAGCCGGCCTCGCTTGGGCAGGCGGGCGGGTGTGCATAGGGAAATGGGGGAGTGTGCCCGTGTGCCCACATGTGAACACGCATGTTTCTCCACCTGTGTATGCCTGTACATGGGCACATGTGTCTAGTCACGCTAGACCTTGCGTCTCTGGCCCTGGTTTTGAGATTCACACACACCTGGGATCCAGGCAGGAAATGGGCCCAGCTCCTCTTTCACAATCACTTCTCTCACATCAGTGCCCGAAGGCACGGCACCTCTTGGGACACATTTCACCCGAAGAGCTGCCTGTTCTGGAATTCGGAAGTTGGTTGATAATCAAACTTTGTCCTATGTGAGGCCTACACAGCCTGGCTCACACTCAGATCTGGGCAAAAGCTGGGCCGGGACATACCTACGTTATTACTATTTGCTCAGGGTGAGGGTATGAAATGCCCATCTGATCACCTGGGTGCCTCATTCGGACAGATGGGGGAGCCATTGTGTCCTGTGGTCAGGTCCCGGGATCTCGCGTGGAAGACAGAAGCCCAGAAGGGGAGATTTGAACCAGATCCCAACAGACGTTTGTTGAAGCAGCGGGGGAGGCGAAGCCACACGATCAGCTTTGTTCAGGGGCCCCTGCGACAGGCCTGGCTAACCTTACCTTGGCTCTCAGGTGGCTTCCGAATCTGCCATCTCTGCCTCCCTCAGTAGAGTTCAGTCTCTAGCCAGAACCCAGAGCTGCTGCTGAGTAGGTCAATTTGGTTTAAAGAGAGGGAGAAAAGGGAGCGGACACCTGGGGGCCTTTGACGACTGGCTGTTTCTCAGCTGAGGAGGAGGCGGGTGTGTGGAGACATGCGGTAATGACGCCCCATTATGCTGTATGGGCACTCGCCATTACCCCGTTATTACCCCTTGCAAGTTTGCAAACACAACAGTAATGTCAGCAGCGAGCAGCCGAGCTGGCAAGCCGGGCCTGTGATTATGTTCCTAGCCTGGGACCGGCCTGGTCTTATTCCTCCATTTACAGGTAGAGACAAAAAATCGAACCACGCTCCTGGATTGTTAATTCAGCCGTGTGTGTGTGTGTGACAGAGAAAGACAGAGGAAGATGGGGTGTAACAGGGGAAGGTATGTGTGTGTGTGAGAAAGAGAGAGGGGTGTGTGTGTGTGTGTGTGTGTGTGTGTGTGAGACAAAGAAAGACAGAGGAAGGGGTGTGTGTGAGAGAGAGAGATGTGTGTGTATGTGACAGAGAGATGGAGGAAGGTGTGTGTGTGAGAGAGAGGGTGTGTGTGTGTAACAGGGGAAGGTTTGTGTATGTGTGAGTGTGTGTGTGTGAGAGAGAGAGATGTGTGTGTGTGACAGAAAGACAGAGGAAGAGGTGTATGAGAGAGAGGGTGTGTGTAATGGGAAGGTTTGTATATGTGTGAGTGTGTGTGTGTGTGTGAGAGAGGGGGGTGTGACAGAGAAAGACAGGAAGGGGTGTGTGTGAGAGAGAGACTGTGTGTGTATAACAGGGGAAGGTTTGTGTATGTGTGAGTGTGTGTGTGAGAGAGAGGGGGGTGACAGTGAAAGACAGAGGAAGGTGTGTGTGTGAGAGGGGTGTGTGTGTGTAACAGAGGAAGGTTTGTGTGTGTGTGTGTGTGTGTGTGAGTGTGTGTGTGGGGGGGTGACAGTGAAAGACAGAGGAAGGGGTGTGTGTGAGAGAGACTGTGTGTGTATAACAGGGGAAGGTTTGTGTATGTGTGAGTGTGTGTGTGGGGGGGTGACAGTGAAAGACAGAGGAAGGTGTGTGTGTGAGAGGGGTATGTACGTGTGTAACAGAGGAAGGTTTGTGTGTGTGTGTGTGAGTGTGTGTGTGAGAGAGAGAGAGTAGGGGGCAGTCTTTGTGCACGACATTGGCAAATGCCCATACATTTACCTACCCTCTAACCTGCTGAGCTGTATGTCTGGTGGGGGGGGCTGATCAATAACACAGCCCCTCCCCAGAGACAATTCCACCTTCTGTGGGGATTGGATACAGCAGAAAGGAGCGTCCTCCGCTAGAAACCTTCCCTGGCACCTGGCTCTGGGGCCCTCCTGGGGGGGGGGGTGACATAAATTTGGGAGCCTCCCCCCTTCCCCCCGCTACCGCCTGGGCTCCTTCCCCTGGTCCGCTGGTGGCAGGTCTGGGGAGGGAGCCGGGCTTCTTATTTTTTGCAGCCTGCAAACCGCCTGTGCCAGATCTGGGTCCCTCCGTGCAGCCCCCTCGCTCCCCGATCCCTCCCCCCCGACCCGAGCCTGCCCCCACATGCCAGGGGGGGCGTTGCTGCGGCTCGCTCCCTACACCCCATTGTTCAGCCCGAGCCCTGCGCCGCTTTCTTGCCCGTGGTCCCATTTTGCAGCGTGTGGGCAGATCTGTAGATTTGGATATTTTTTTTTTTGACTACAGAGTGACAGATGGCGATTCCTCCTTCCCCAGAGAGAAAAATCTCCCTGAATGCAGGCGCGTGTCAATCATTGGCTCTCATGTGATCGCTCCAGCCGATGACGTGCCAACCATATGGCATTGGCATCAGAGCTGGTACCCCCTTTGCTTGGTGGTAGAGATGCCACTCTCGCCTCCTTTTGGATAGAGCACTGAAGAAAGCTGTAGCCACCTTAAGGAGCTTTGCCCCGGTCCCAGAAGATGCTGGGGACAATGAAATAAGAATTCCTCCAGTTAGCTTTGAAGGTAAGTTATGTAAGAAGTGAAGGGGGAGGGGGCGCTGGAAACTTGAATGGATAAAAAGCAACTTCCAGGGTTATTTTTTTTTCTCCTCCGGAACTGGCTTTATTTTATTTTAAGATCCGATCTATTTTTTTTCGAGAGAGGAGGGAGTCTTACTTCAACCCCCCCCCCCCGATTTCAGAGGGCATAGCTCTGTAAACATGAAAATCGACCCCAGAAACTATCTTCCATCCGTTGTCCCACCAGGGAACGAGATATCTCGATATAGCTGCACACATCGGGTAGGAACAAAATGAAGCTAGAGATTTTTTTTATTTTTTAACGGAGGAAAGGGGTCTTTCAAATCAGAAGGCTCCGGCTTTAATTTTTTGCTGGTTAAAAAAAATTTGCATTGCACACACACACACACACACACACACAAAGACAACGCCAAGGAAATTGACATGAGATCGCTCCCTTCAATCGCCTGGCTGGAGAGGAAGATTCTCGCCGCGAGATAATCTTGCAAAGCGGAGAGAATTTGCTGGTTATTGCTCCCGGTGCTGCACACTCTGTCGGTTTAGCAAGACCCTCCCGTGTCTGGAAGCGGGGCTGGGCTGGAAGGGGCATTCATTTGTAGTCTTCATTTGGCTTTATATATCCACCAAAACCCCAAACCCGTTAAGATTTGTTTTTAGTGGCAGCCTGTGAGGGGTTGAGCGGGAGCCGCAGCTGGAGTGTGAATTGTGTCTCGCCACATACAGGGCGCTGGATCAAAACCACAGAAACGTGGCGTGGGCAGAGGGCATTGATCGAATGCAAAGTTGGACAGCTGGGCCGAGGTGGGGGGTGTGCAGTGGGTCTGATCGGGCCGGTATGGGGAGAAGCGGGGAGGGGGTCAAAAGGATTCATAATAATCGGGATGATCGGCTCGTCTGTTTCAAGACGGGCGAAGGGTGCGGGGGAAATGGGTCTGTTCTGAACCACAGGGCAGGAAAAGTTGAAGACTGTCGGCAAGGGCTTGGGCCGCAATGAATGGAGAAGAAATTGACACCCGGGGGAGGAAGTATCAGCCGAGGAGGTGGGGCGGGGAGAGAGAGACGAATGGGGTGAAATCGGGTTCCTAACATTTAAATCTCAGCCCCGAGCCACACGGAACGGAATAAAGACGGCGGAAAATACAAAAATAAAATCAAATTTAAAAAAAAAGAAGACCCGGGAGTTCCGAATGAATTATGAACCCAAATCTGCCAAGCGCATTTCCCGGGATCGGTCACAAGGCGATCGGGGAAGCCAGTTCATTTTACTCCCGCTTTGAAACGATTCGATCGTTTTGACGCGGGATCTGGAGCTGGGTCCCAGTCCTCCCCGGGGCGATTTCCCCACCCTCCCCACACACGCCGGGTTTCGACCTCCCGATCCTCTCCGCGTGTGCGTGTTCCGCGTGGGGCGGGTTTCTAACCAGCTGGAAGCCGGGCGGAAAGTCAAGGGCAGAATGGCCACCCTATGACACCCCCGCGCTCCCGGCTCCCCAGGTTCGTTTCCATTGCCAACTGCACCCCGCTCCGCTCCGGTTCGGCGCCTGGGGAAGTGACCATGCAAATCGCGTCCCCCGCCCTCCAGATTGAATCGCCGTAGGAGCTGGCCAGTCACCCCCCCGCACACATACACACGGGTCCGGGCCTGAGTCCCCGCTTCGCGCAGCCGAGCCGGGGGCCGGGGACGCAGCCGAGACAATGGGCATTTGCGAAGGCGCGTGGCTAAAATGTTCCCTCTCTCTCCTCCCCCCCCCCCCACCCCGTGTCCCCTTCTCCAGCCATCATGTTGACGAGGCTGTTCAGCGAGCCCAGCCTGCTCCCCGACGTGCAGAAATTCCCCGGCTGGGCGGAGGAGTGCGAGGAGGATGAGCGGAGCGACCAGGAGGAGCGCAGCGGCAAGACGCGCCCGCTGCAGGAGGAGCCGCGGGAAGGCTCCCTGGGCGAAAGCAAGGAGGAAGGGGACCTAGGCGGGGACGAGGACGAGGAGGAGGAGGAGGAGGAGGAAGGGGTGGAGGAGGCCGAGGGGGACCGGCCCAAGAAGCGCGGCCCGAAGAAGAGGAAAATGACCAAAGCGCGGCTGGAGCGCTCCAAGCTGCGGCGCCAGAAGGCCAACGCGCGGGAGCGCAACCGCATGCACGACCTGAACGCGGCGCTGGACAACCTGCGCAAGGTGGTGCCCTGCTACTCCAAGACCCAGAAACTCTCCAAGATCGAGACGCTGCGGCTGGCCAAGAACTACATCTGGGCGCTGTCCGAGATCCTGCGCTCGGGCAAGCGGCCCGACCTGGTCAGCTACGTGCAGACTTTGTGCAAGGGCCTGTCCCAGCCCACCACCAACCTGGTGGCCGGCTGCCTCCAGCTGAACTCCCGGAACTTCCTCACGGAGCAAGGCCAGGAGGCGGCGAGGTACCACGGCCCCAACTCGTCCTTTGCCCTGCACCCCTACAGCTACCCGTGCTCGCGGCTCTCCGGCACGCCGTGCCCGCCCGGCCCCATGGGCAGCTCCCACGCCTTGCGGACACACGCCTACTGCGCCAGCTACGAGACCCTCTATGGGAACGCGTCCCCCGACTACAACAGCTCGGAGTACGACGCCCCCCTGAGCCCCCCACTGTGTATCAATGGCAACTTTTCCCTCAAGCAAGACTCTTCCCCGGACCACGAGAAAAACTATCACTATTCTATGCATTACTCCGCCCTGCCAAGCTCCCGGCCGGCCGGCCACAACTTGGTGTTCGGCTCCTCCGGGGTGCGCGGCGGGGTGCACTCCGAGAACATCCTGCCTTACGACATGCACCTGCACCACGACAGAGGCCCCATGTACGAGGAGCTCAACGCGTTTTTCCATAATTAACCCCCTTGTGACCACTGAAATGTCCTCCCCCCCGCCCCACGACTGCACATAGCAACCCCTCCCCAACCCACTGCCATTCTGCTCTAGGGTTTAAATGTCTCCTCCGCCCCAAAACTGTGACCGTACAATTGTTAGGTGTCTCCCCGTCACACACACACAAAGCTAGACTTCGCTCGGCTCGCGGCTCCAGGGGAATTAGTGTCCCCTTTACTCGGCCCCCGAGGACAGCGGAGCAGAGCAGAGTATACACCGAAAAGAAAATTTACTTTGGTGCAATATATATATATATATAATGTAAAAAAATACTATGAAAAAAGCTAACCTGCAGGTTTGCAGTCGATCGAGACAAGTGTCTATTATGGCCACATGGAAAGAGAGTTTTAGGGAGAAAAAATTGGAAAATTAGAAACCCCATAAATTTTTTTTAAAGGGACAAAAATCTGGACAGTAAAAATAAATGGGGGGAAAATAGAGAAATCGAGCATCTTTCCTCCCCCGCAAAAGTAAAGAATATTGTTTGGCAACACATCAAAGTAAATTTTAAACAATGCCAGCTCGGTTTGGGGGTTTTTTTGGTTTTTTTTTTAATTTATCAGGAGGCTTTTAGAAGGGGTTATCCCAGAAAGGGGGAATTCTCTATTCGTTCCGAGGATTCACTAAACGATCCCACGGAAGTTTAATTAAGAACAAAAAATGTTTGCAACTTCAAATCAGCATTTCAATGCAGTAAGAACTTTTTAGAAGCAATAAAGAGGCAAACAGAAGATAAATATATATATCGATATATATCTATGCAAGTAGGTACTGAACTAGAAAAGTAACACACAAAAGAATTCATATGGAATATTAGACTATGGACCAAGCAACTTGTTGAGGTTAAAAAGGTGCACTTTTTGATTTGAAGGGAACTGAACGGTTACTTACGTTCCCTTCGTCGTTAACAATCAGTGACTTCAGCTTTTTTGAACACCCTTGTACCACAAGTAACATATTTTCCAAATTGTGTGTCATGATGTTTTTTACCTGTTTTAAAAACTTTTAAAAAAAATAGAGGGGAAAAAAAGATTTCTATGAAATGGCAAAAATGTTTTGTTATGCATGGGTAGGAGCAAAAAAAATGCAAATATGCAAATTATAAAGGTGGTGTGAAGAGAGCACTTATTATGCTATATATTTTAGTTGGCTATTTTTCCTATACTGAGGACTCTTTACGTTATTTCTTTCTGTAATGCATTTTTAGGGGAGGGAGGGGGAAATTGTGTAACGAATACATCCGTATAAAAACATGGTATCGAGACCCAAACTGAGATATCCTGGTATATTTTTTGGTGCATTGATCTAATTAATTTCATTAGTATTTATTCCATTTTTAACACATTCTTTAAATCAGGAGACGTTGTTAAAATATTTTTCAACCTGCCTACATCACCTTTAAACATACCAGCATTTTTAAATAAAAGGGAGGAAGAGAATTTCTGATAAATGTTTTTAAAAAGTTTTACAAAAAAAAAATTGTAGCAAAGGTGAAAATGTCTATCAGACACCAGAAGTGCTTTTTTGTGTTTCTGTTCAGTTTAATTAAGATTAATAAATATTTATGTCAAATGATATGCAAAAGAAAAACCGTTTCTTACAATGATGTAATTTTTTTAAAACCAGTATTGTTTTGCTATAAGCATTTACACAAAGTCTCTTGGTTTGACATAGGTCCCAAAGTTATTCTACATTTTCGATAGCATCGGAAGGCAGATTTGAAAAGGTTAGAAATGGCATCGTAATTTTTATTTTTCCTTAAATCTCTCTGACACTATTTTTTAAAAAGTGAACTCAAGAATGTGACGGTGTAAGCAAACAAAAGAGATTCTGAGAAACTTACCAGAAACTAGGGGGGGGAGGGTGCTTATAAGCTAGAGAAGTTAAAAAAAAGTACATAAATAAACTGCATGCATCAGTATAAAAAAAAGAAAGTAAAATATTTTTCCAGAATCTAAACTCGTATTCAATTGGATGTTTGAAGTATTACTCAGAGTGGAAATTTCCACGAGAACTGATCTCTTATGTGAAATGCACCAGTATACTCATTTGACGTTAAGAGCAGCAGTCAGTTGTGATTTGATTCAAAAGTGTAATTAACAAGCGTCCTAAGACGACAATTAATAAATATTAAATGTTGACTCTGTCATGTTTACTAGTTTACTTGAAATACTCACGCTAAATATATATACACGAGACCCCATTCTTTCAGCCAGAGCACTCTCCGAGTACTTTTTTGGAGTGAGGGGCAAAGGAGATCTCAGAACTACTCCACTCCCAGCAGCTTAACTTGTCTTCAAGGCAGCTGTCGATTGGCAACATGCTTAAAAATATATAGCGACTTTTGCAAGAGTCACATTCGATGTGATAAAGCTTAATGCAGTTTCCTTGTCTTGTACAGCTGGCATCTCCTTGCAACCTTTTTAAACAGACTTTTTTCCTTTTCTTTATTCTGCACGCCAGTTGCGCGATAAATTCAGAACAAAAATATATCTAAATACTGGTGCAATGCATGCATGGTTTGCCAAACAGGAGGGGGGAAAAAAACACGTTTTGGGATAAGGTGCATAGGGTTTATATTTTAATATTCCGGCTTGCAATTTTTTTTTAAATATATAATAATTATCATTCTAAAGTACCCACCAGTAGCACTGATATCAAGTCTCTATATACCAGGAAGGCACCGTAGAGATGGTGACAACCATATCACCCCCAAATAACTGCATAAATGCAATCCAGCTGGTCCTGATCGATGCGAGAGTCTGAGCCATTCGTGATGGCCCCCGGAGTTACCCTAAGGGTTGGTTCCCTTCCCCCCACGCAGCCCCAGGTTTGCTATGAAAAGGCGTTGTCTGCAGCGTGTGACCAGGCCGATCCTGGGAGCTGTCCAGAGCTCCCTGGTGCTGAGCAAAGAGCTCGCGGGCAGCCCGAGGGGGTCTTGGGAAGCCGAGACATCACCAATCCTGGTGACACTGGATCCACCCTGGTCGTGTCGCCCCCTCCCCACTCGCCTTGGCTCAGAAGCCCGGAGTCGTGTCTCGGGAGGGCAGAGGGGTTCCTGTCCACACGTACAACCAGGCATCGGGGAGGGTTTGACGGGCGCCCCCCAATGTCACCCTGGCGTGGCCAGCCAGGGAGCGAGCTGGAGCCTTGGCCCCCTTGAAAACACGCGGAGAGAAACCTCTGCCCAGGCTGAGCGCGTCCTTTGGGGGAGGTCTGGGGCAGGGGCCGAAGCCAGCGGGCCCCTGGTCACCTCCCATGTGATGCGCCGCGGAGTCTGGCCAAAACTCAGACCCGTGGGTTTGGTTTGGTTTGGTTTGTTTCCCTCCAACAAAGGGATAAGCCCCCGGGGCAGGTAGAACGATGCTCTTGAACTTACCTGCCATTAAAAACCTTTCTGTGAAGGCTAATTGAGGGGGGGGTTCCCCCCTATAACGCGCTGCCGTCACTAAACGGAGCCCCGGAAGCCAGGCGCGGGATTCCGATAGCAGAGGGTCTCCTTTGCCGAGTCCTTGGGGGTCTCAGTCACGGGGGCTGGGGCTCGCCCGGACTGGGGAAGAGAAAGAGACGTGGTTCTGGCGACGTGGGGAGTCACCCACGAAGCTCGTGCTCCGACCCATCTGTTCGTCTAGAAGGTGCCCCAGGACCCTGAGTCTGGAACTAGTTAGCCAGGGGCGGTCAATCCACACACACACACACACACACACACACACACACACACACACACACACACACACACACACACACACACACACACACACACTCACTCACTCACTCACTCACTCACTCACTCACTCACACACTTCCAATCTTTGAATTGGAGGCGAGGAAGCGAAGGATGAGCCTGCCCTGTGTGGACACACGCAACCCGCCGGCCCCGCACTCCCCGCAAAAGGACGTGGCCCAGGCTGGGCTTTGACGTTTTGAAAGTCCCAGCAACAAAGTTCGCCGGCATTTTCAAACCGACCCGCCCTGCGTGAATCCCAGGCGCCGCCAATTCTTAACGGACTTTGTGCTTGGGTCGCCCTTTGCTAGGAGTGTGGCTCCATCACCCACGCGTGCACGCCAGTGGACGGCGGCGTATACGGCGCAGCTACAGTTCCATGTCTATGTCTCATATGATCGATCTACTGTGTGTATAGACACGTGTCTGGTCCAGCTATGTCGATCGCATCTTGATGGATCATATCGACAGCACATAGCTAGTTAGCGCTACAGCTCCGTTAGAAACCCACTCGGGGAGAGGGGGTCTCATGTTTTGCGGCGTGCCAGCGCCAAAAGGAAAAGGAAAAAAAGGATTGAGTGGGGAGGGAGGGAATCACTGGCGATTTCTGAATTTCAGTGGGAAAGGCGCGATGGCTGAAAGAAAGGGCACAGATCGAAAGGAAGGCGAGCAGCTGAAGACGCACTTAAGAAATTGGGTCTGGGTACCGTGTCAGTAGCCCAGGAAATGTCACCTTTAAAGTTCGCACTCATTTGCTCTTTGTAGGATGGGCCGAAGATGTGCGGGGCAGGCGAGGGTCCCCGCTGGGGGAAATCTGGGGGGTCTTTTACAGCCAGAAAACTCCTTCCTCCAGGAAACCAACAATGACAATGATGTGTTTCAACGAGCTGAGTTGCAAATGTCAAACTTGGCTGGGAAGGAGGCTCTGAGGAGAAAAGACTTTTCTGGTCCCCCGGGAGGGAAAGTGAGGGGACCCCCCCACACACACTCAATAAAGAGCTCGACTGTTGAACTCTTCAGTTCAGCAGCTCCCAGCCCCGGTCAGAAGCTCTGATGCCCACCCGCCCAAAGGACAGCAGGGAAGTGAATCCATTTGCCGCCCCTCTGGCTTCTGAATCCATCAAAATAGCCCCGCTAGAAACAGCCACACCGCGACCCTCCCCGCGGACAGCGCTGAAAATTGGATTCGCGGCCCGCCGGGCTCAGGCTGCGCCGCTTCGGTTGGAAATGCCTTGAGATCAGCCAGAAAAGCTGCAGGAGCCGGCGCGGAAGTTTGGAAGGTCACTAAAAAAGGGGCGAATTTTCGGGACTTTGGCAGAGGGGCTCGGATGAAATCTGGGGGGGCTCATTTCACCTGGAAGGCACCTCACCCCCCGCGTCCCTTTGCAAAATAAAGTTTTGCCTGTTTTGCGCAGGTCATTTCTTAACACCTCTTACCAGATCCGCCTTCCGCACGGAATCTAAACACGACCCACTCCCCCGTTAGCGGTTTAAGAAAACGCCCCCCAGCGAAGACATTCAGCTGGGTTTCAGTTCCCCCTCTTGGCTTCCAATCTTGCCGTTTTCCAAAGGGAAAATTCGGGGTTTGAATGGACACTTCCGCCCCTAAAATTCATCCCTTTCCCCCATTCATAACTGCACAGTAAAGCGACCCGCTCACACGGGTCACAGCAGAAATAAGTCGTTCCAGCCTATTGCGAAACTACATCAACTCCTTCTTTTTAGTTCTGGGAAGCAGATCAGAGCCAGAGTCCGCTGTGTGTCCCCCAATACCACCGCCTCTCCCGAATAACTGGAATTTGTAGCTAGATTTGAATGTCAGCGTGTAGAATTATTTCCAGAGCGATTATTCAAACTTCCCCGTCTGTTCTGCATTGTCAGGACCTCCAGAGGCGGGGTGAAGGAACCTTCCCCCCACAAAGCAACTACAAAGAGAAACAATGTCTAGATTGGTTTTAGACAGTAGCCAGAATTACAGGTAGCAAAAATTCTCCCGAGCAGCAGCTTCTGGAGGCGAAGGAAAACCAAAAAAAAGTTTTGCTCACTTTCCAACCTTTCCGGGGAAAGGGCAGGCTGTATTTTCAAAATCACATTTTCAAACGTTAAAAATCCCCCCCGTTCCTAACCAGGGGCTCTATAACTCTCTAGCTCGGGATCGTCCCCCTTGGGCTGGATTTTTTTTAAAAAGTGCTAACCTTCTCCGATCCCCACTGCCTGTAATGCTAGCTTAGCTGGAACATTTCTAGTTCGCACGCAGGCTGGTTCCGCAGTGGTAAAACCGAGGTTCTCTTTTGGGAGTCTAATGCCAGGCGGTGCCTCGTGCCAACTGCCAGCCACGGGGCACTGCGGGGAAGAGGTGAGCCAGCTATCCCGATTCTAGGACATCTGTTCATTAGAGAGCCGTTTTAAAGGGAAAGGCCCCTGGTAGGCGAGGCACACCCCAGCATACGTCCATTGCACTAAACGGTCGGCCACAGCTGAGCAGAATCAAAGCGTTCAGACCTGAGGAATGTACCGTGCGAGAGGGACCGTGGAAGGGGGGTATTTACAAAGTTGGGGTGGGAAGGTGCGATGGGAAATAGGATTCATTTGCACATGTTTGAAGGCTTCTGTTTTTGTTAAGTCGCTTCCCTCCCACTCCTCATTTTTCTTTTTCTTCTGCCAAATTCCCAGCCTCACAAATTCAACATTTGCTCCTTTTTCACCAGAGCTTGACATTACCAAATAAAACTCCCTTTCTCCTCAAGAGCAGCTACTCTTTGCAGCAATCCAGACTAGTT